>NC_142792.1:245000-587500 GCF_988280905.1 Pimephales promelas | reverse complement strand
ATTGTGAATTTATACCTCACAATTGCATGTTCTAAACTAATTGTTGCATCACTTTATAAATCCTCTCCTGTGGCCTCATGGGATAGTAAAGTCTCCATTGAATGCACACTTAAAAAATCTCGCCGGGAGTCATTTGACTACTATATATTCGGACATGCAACTATTTCCATGTACAGTTTCTCAACTACTAAATTGTAGGAAAGTGTGTGACTTTCGAATGCAGCTTTTCCTTTTCAACATTTCTAGTTTCTGAATTCATGAAAACGTGAAAATAGGCAATACAGTAGTGAATATTAACTACATAATTCTGTGTTAGAATACTAATATCATATTGAATTATGCATAGAATAATCCAACACTTTACATATGTATGCATCTGTAACGGTGCTTTATAATATTAAATAACTGGCTACATTGACGGCAGCTTACAATCTTTAACCTCTATCCTACTACATATAATTAGTTTGCAATGCAAAAGCACTTGCTTATGTTGCCAAAAGTTGCTGTGATTTATATTTCAAGCGTGATTGTGATCGATTAATACATTAAAACCGAACGACCGTCTCGCGTAGTGTGTGAAAGTATTGTGTGTCGTGAGTCTGCCCTCCGCTGCATAAAGTGTGTGTGGACGTGTTCATCCATTATAAATGTGTCTGAGACACACTGTCACCTGGACTGAGATACTCAAACGCAGCCAGTCTGGAGTGTGTGAGTGTGTGTCTGTGTCTATGAGGTGACAGACTTTCCACCTTCAGGAAAAACATCCTATCTCACTTTTACACGCAGTGGATTTCGACCTTAATAAGAGGTTTTTATGACATGCACATTTTACAATAACCGTTAACAAGCTGATTTGTGCATGTGTGTGTGTGTGTGAATCTAACACAATGATGTGCGAGTGTTGACTTTGTGAAGGGCAAAGTGAGGCTTGGGTAACATCCAGTTTTGAATATTCAATCCCTTTGGGTTTATTAAACGCAAACACTCGTGACTCGACACATGAATCTTTTTCGCAAACCCCATCATAGTACTGATACTTTGACTCTATGTTCTTTAATATTCTTTGTGCTTATATGATCATTTGCATAAAATCCACTTTATGTAACAGCCATTTATTCTCAAGATGAGAAACGTAGCCATTTTTACATGGATTTTTATTAGTGCTTCAGGAAAAACAACGTTTTTATGTTTTAGGACAAAACTGGTTGTTCATGATATACAAATATAAATGTACAATGTATTGTTTATTTACTAAAATAACAAAGACACATTACATATATACTGTATAATGACTCCTTGGAGTGCCATATTATTTATGTTATTCAAATTTTTGGACATTAAGGTTGCAAAGCCATTTTGCATGAATATAATCCACGAGTTGTAATAATACTTTTATTCTATATATACATTTTTAAATACTTAATATGTAATCATAGTAATAATGATGGAATCATTTTATTAATTTTAAGTTGAATTCTATTTTTGTCAAAGCAGAAAAATAGAATTAAATAGAACATATTTAATTAAGAATTAGTGTCATTGTAGTATCATCGATATACTATTATAGTTTTTTTATATTTTGAATGTCTACATAGTTAAGTTATATGTTGCTATTTCAGTTCTCGCTTTATTTTATTTAAAACATTTTTTTTTATGGTTTCAGTTTTAGTTAATGATAATATTCCTGTTTCGAAGTCATAGAATTAAAATTGGTTCTGCATTTCAGGGATCGGACTCTCAATATCAGGATCAGACGCTCTCTACACTTTTTAAAGGTAAGAGATTAATAATAGTTTGTGTAATTTCTATAAATTGGTTCATTAAATCTGGTTCCTAACTTCATTACTTTTCACTAATGTCCTCTGTGGCATGTTGCATTCTCTAACATGTTTTAATAAAGCCATATGTAGGCACATATTGATATTTATTAAGCTTTTATGTAATTAAGATATATTCATTACCGTGTTTTGTGAATTACAATGAGTGTGTTTTTTCTTCTAACTGAATAGAGATTTATGTTCACACTACATCTTGTTCTGGGCTTCCCCTGCATGTTAAATGTGACTGTGACAAATATGCATGAGTTATTGGACAGTTTTGCAGCTAAAGCTTCCGCACAAATGGTTTCCGGCTCATTTAGAGATATACGTGTCTAAAACGGACAATCGAGAACCGCTTATACTGTCTCATTAACTTCTCACCCCCATGTCATCCAAGATGTCCATGTCTTTCTTTCTTAAGTTGAAAAAAAATTAAGGTTTTTGATTAAAACATTCCAGGATTTTCTCCATATAATGGACTTCAATGGGAACCAAACGGTTCAAGGTCCAAAAGACAGTTTTAGTGCAAACTGTTCAAAGGGCTTTAACCGACACCAGACGATGAATAAGGGTCTTATCAAGGACCCTTCGAGTCATGACTCAAAAAAAAAGATTTGTTCATTTTGATAAACGAGTTCGAACGTCACAGAACAGAGCAAGGCGAGCATTTGAGCTTATAAAACTTTTGTATTTATATTTTAAATGACCCTTAAAACCTTAATTTCTTTCGACTGAGGAAAGAAAGACATGGACATCTTGGATGACATGGGGGTGAGTAAATTATCAGCAAAAGTTTTTTTTAAAGTGAACTACTCCTTTAAAGAGTTTTTGCTTAAAACAAGCAGAATTATCTGCCAATGGGGTTAGACATATTGTTTTAATTCAAATGGAAAACAATATTATTTTTCTTACCCCATTGGCAGATAATTTTGCATGTTTTAAGCAAAAAAACTATTTTTTTCTCTCCTGAAAACAAGATATAATTCCTTATTTCCTTTTACTCATCAAGTAAATGCTTCTTTATATAAGAATTTTTAGATATTTGGACTGGAAACAACAGTACGAAAAGCCTCTTTGCAGTGTACTAGTTCTTTTATCAAAAATGTGCACAAATTTACCAAGACTTTCAAAGTCTGCAATCAAAAGTCAAAGATCTCAAAATGAACAGTCCAATGGGGTTTATAAAACACTGTGAAAACGAATTGAGATTGAACGAATCATTCATTTGAGATCTTTTTGTGAATTGGTTAATGTAAAAATTATGAAAATATAATATAGATAAAGATATAAATGTACAAAAAAATAATGGCAGATAATCGTGCTTGTTTGATGCAAGAAAAAAAAAATCTCCAGAAAACAAGATATAGTTTCTTTTGCCATATTACTCAACTACTAAATGCGTCTTGATTTAAGGATTTTTAGACATTAAGACTGGAAACAAGACAGAAATACTAAGTAAGAAAAGCCTTGTTTTGCAGCAGAAACAGAAGAATGTGCTCTGAAATGTTGCACTAATTTCCGTCTGTCTTTTGGCGAACGTGTGGAATTTGATATCGGGAACGTCGGCCTCTTGTTAATGTCAGCGCTGAAATGTTTTTACTGGAGCAGAAGCATGTGACCGCGGTTGGCTGGACTCATGCAGCCGCGGGACATTAAAGGACGCCGGTCTGCTGTTTTCTTTCAGGTAGTGTTGCTGTTTTGTGTAAACACAGTTTCAAAGCTCCTTGCATTCGTAGCTTTGGTGCTGGAGGAATGTTTCAGGTTCTTTAAGCTCTATAGACGGTGTTTGTGGCGTAATGCTCATTTTCTTCACAGAAAATAATCTCTAAAAAAAGCATTTTTTTCTTTTCGATTTTGTGTCGCTTTAGACACTTTACAGCTCGAAAAAAAATTTTTTTTTGATGAAACAATTACTCTAAAGTGCTTGAAGCAAAGGACGAGATGCACACTAAACATCTTGCATTAGTGCATTTCATCGGTTTTTACAATACAAACTGAGTGACAAGTCATTTATTTTTCTGTGGTAATCAACAGATTGAAGTGGGGTTTTTTTAACCTGTGATGTTCATTGGTTAGTTCTGCAAGCTCTTGCATGTAATGCTGGTAAATCTTCTTTCCACAGAGCTCAATATGAAGGGCTCAACGCAGCTGTTTGGATAAATCTGGATGGAATATTAAAGCGCAGTTTAAAATTCTGTGCATTAATCTCTCTTTCAGCGCTGATGTAAGCAGCCGCGCTGTGGGGATAAATATAATCTAATAACACAGTGGCTTTTACAGTCATTCAAATGAAACCAATTAAAAAGCCTGCGTCTGCGCAGACCGCGTCCCCCGAGTGTGAGTTTACACAAGGTTTAGACTGCTCCTACCTCTTTCAGGGACTGAGAGATTGAGGAATCATTTAAGAAGGTTGTTGGGCCTTGAAAAGGAGAAATCGCGCAAATCCCTCCAGCCGGAGTTATTCTCTATATCAGTGTCAGTGTTTCCGAACTCCCTGAAACGCCTCCATTGTAGTCTTGAGTTTCTTCTGGGAACAAACATGTTACAGTATTCCTCATTTAAAGGAGTAGTTCACTTTTAAAAAAAACTTGCTGATAATTTACTCACCCCCATGTCATCCAAGATGTCCATGTCTTTCTTTCTTCAGTCGAAAAGAAATGAAGGTTTTTGATGAAAACATTCCAGGATTTTTCTCCATATAATGGACTTCAATGGGGTCCAAACGGTTCAAGGTCCAAAAGACAGTTTCAGTGCAAACTGTTCAAAGGGCTTTAAACGACACCAGACGATGAATAAGGGTCTTATCAAGCGAAACGATCGCTCATTTAATAAACAAATAACAAAGTTTAAGTTTTATAAGCTCAAATGCTCGCCTTGCTCTGTTCTGTGATGCGTGTTCGTGTTTGAACTCGTTCATCAAAATGAACGAATCTTTTTTCGAGTCATTTGGTTCATTCAACGAACGAAATGAACGAATTGACTCAGAAAAAGATTTGTTCATTTCAAACAGGAGAGTCACAGAACAGAGCAAGGCGAGCATTTGAGCTTATAAAACTTAAAAATATATATATATATATTTTTAAATGAGTGATCGTTTCGCTTGATAAGACCCTTATTCATCGTCTGGTGTCATTTAAAGCCCTTTGAACAGTTTGCAGTTTTCACTGAAACTGTCTTTTGGACCTCGAACCGTTTGGTTCCCATTGAAGTCCATTATATGGAGAAAATCCTGGAATGTTTTCATCAAAAACCTTCATTTCTTTTCGACTGAAGAAAGAAAGACATGGACATCTTGGATGACATGGGGGTGAGTAAATTATCAGCAAAAGTTTTTTTTAAAAGTGAACTACTCCTTTAAATAATTAATAAGCAGACTAAATCCAATTTTCACATTCAGAGTGGACAAATTGTTTGTGTTCATACCACTCAAAGAAAACTGCATTTTTAGAAACAAGTATATGAATTATTTTATGTATGAATGGATTTTGCATCCAAAGGGAGGTCTTGTCAGATTTAGCTCACTTCCGAGGACATATTTGTCCCTGAAGTGTAACGGACTAAACACAAACATGTGAGTGCAATGGTTTGTGTTGCTCAAATTAATGCAGACTTTGTCCTGTGAGAAACTTTATATTGTCTTGAACCCTCCGAGGTGTTTAAGCATGTTTGTGTGAGTTGATATATTTGCACGATTCCCCTGGAGAGCTTGTGTTGACAGCCATTCAATGCTTTGTAAATCCCAGGCAAAGATCGTGCTGTGTGTCACAATTACATGTTCTTATTCTGAACCGATTGTGCTTTTAAAACATAAATAAATGAATACTGAACCTTTTCATGCTGTTCCGATACGTCTTTTAATCCACATTTTGTCCACCGATGCATATTATAGAAAACAACCAGTGTTATCTGTTTTGTGAACAAGTGATTCAAATGAGTTGGTTATGTTGTAATGAAACATAAGAATTATTCCTTACTGTCTGATACAATCTAATGACTCACTCACTGAATCAGAACAATAGAATCATTAAGGAGAATCGCATTACATTCCTCATTTCCCATTCCTAGTCAGTCATCTGTTTTGTGAACAAGTGATTTCAAATGAGTCGGTTATATTGTAATGAATCTAACGAATTATTCCTATATGTCTGAATCAATCTAATGACTGACTCACTGAATCAGAACAATAGAATCATTAAGGAGAATCGCATTACATTCCTCATTTCCCATTCCTACTCCTAGTCACTGTCATCTGTTTTGTGAACAAGTGATTCAAATGAGTCGGTTATATTGTAATGAAACATTAGATTGATTCAGACATTAAGGAATAATTCTTATGACTCGCTCACTGAATCAGAACAATAGAATCATTAAGGAGAATCGCATTACATTCCTCATTTCCCTTTCCCACTCCTAGTCACTGTCATCTGTTTTGTGAACAAGTGATTCAAATGAGTCGGTTATATTGTAATGAATCTAACGAATTATTCCTAAATGTCTGAATCAATCTAATGACTCACTCACTAAATCAGAACAATAGAATCATTAGTGTAATCATTAAGGAGAATCGCATTACATTCCTCATTTCCATCTCTAGTCTTTATATTTCACACACTGATTCAGATGCCCATTTTATCACTCAATTAAAGCTGCCCTCGTGACTTTCCTCTCCTTCTTATGCGGAGGTGAAGGAGTCAACGCTACGCCTGGAATAATTTAATTGAAATATTCTCATCCTTAACCACAATTGTCACTTCAGAGGTCATTTAGTTTTTCCCAGCAGATGTGTATATAATAACCAGCCAGATTTTGTGTTGCATTAATAGAGTAGTTATATCGGCACTGCTCTCATCTTATATCTTAATTAAATTAGATTTAATATAATTGTGAAATTAGTTATTATAATAATAGAAGTTATTAAATAAAACTAAAACTAATAACATTCTTAAAACAGCATTTTCTTTCTTTTAACTTTTAAAGTTTTGCTAGGCAAATTTTCTCATTATAATCACAGTGCTAAAATAACTTAAACTAAAAATGGAATAAAAATTAATAGAGATATTTTAAAAAAATAGAGATATTTAAAAAAAATAATAATACACAAACACTTGAAACTTGAAAAAGTAAAATATAAAATATGAATAAAAACTAATAATATCTCAATTATATTAAAATAACTCTGGTCTGGGAATGATGTAGTGATCAAAATATGTGATCAAATGGAAAAAAAAGAATTCACTCATGTTATATCTTAATTAAATTATATTCAAGTACAGAGGCAATGAAATGCAGTTAACATCTAACCAAGCATATGTTTATAAATATGCATGTATTTATAAAATATTATTATAGTGCAAGATTTGAGGTCGATGCTTTGCGCACTAGAATTCAATGCAACATTAGCACAAATTAAACGGGCAGTTTTTGGCAAGACTTTTGTATGTAAATTGCCTTTTTGTTTATCTCTAACCTGTTTCAGCATAGTTCATATTCAGGTCAAGTAGGTCAATATGAAGTTGATATGTACAGGTGAAACGCGAAAAATTTGAATATCATTCATTTATTTCAGTATTTCAACTTAAAAGGTGAAACTAATATATTATATAGACTCATTACATGCAAAGTGAGATATTTCAAGCCTTTATTTGTTATAATTGTAAAGATTATGGCTTACAGTTTATGAAAACCCCAAATTATAATAAATAAAGGCTTGAAATATCTCACTTTGCATGTAATGAGTCTATATATTAGTTTCACCTTTTAAATTGAATTAATGATTACTAAATGAACTTTTGCACGATATTTAAATTTTTCGAGTTTCACCTGTAAAAGTGGGTGGTCATATGCTAATGAGCTTCAGGCTGGGCTACTGTATATCACATTCTGCTAATATCAATGTTTTTATGTAAAAAGACCAAGAAACGTCCTTTTTTTTTGTTCTCCGTTGTTCCATTATGTTGCCCAAACGACTCGCTAGGAAAACCATTGTCTTGTTTCCAGCGCAGGAACATTTGTGGGTTAATGAGGTGACTTTGGACTTCATTAGCATTTTCCATGTCACAACAGTGGTGCAGTGTTTAGTTCAGGGCATCACCATGGCAACATCAGCTCTGGGCCAGGTTATGGGATGTAGTGTAATGTTTAAAACTCGGTTTGAGATGGTTTGACCCCTAGTACACAATCAGCACTGTTGCCCTTGAGCGAGACTTTAAACCTCTGTACAAATGATATCACATGATGTTTTATGACTGCATTGTGTGGACATGTGGAGATAAAAAGAGATCCTTGAACAGGAAAACCATTTAGATATTAGTCTATTATGATATTAGTCTGAATGATAGTCCTTGACATGGTACTTCACTTTACATGATAGGGTTCAATAACAGACTCTCGTTTGTGCCTCCGATTTAGTTACGAGCGACTTGGTGACCTTGATGTCAAGAGGGATATTTGAAGCTCAGGAAGATTATCATCTATTTGACCAACATCCGGATAAACATCCCCTTGTTGCTTCAGTGGATAAAAGAACATCTTACATGAGGGTGAGTAAATGAGAAGAAATAGACTTCCAGTCCGTTTTTAATTGGCTCTTCTGCTCAACAAGGCTGCATTTATTTGATCAAAAATACAGGAAAAATTGTGAAATATTATTACAATGTAAAATATCTGATTTCAATGTGAATATATAGTAAAGTACAATTTATTTCTGTGATCAAAGCTGAATTTTCAGCATCATTACTCCATGATCCTTCAGAAATCACTTGAATATGATGATTTGATGCTCGAGAAAGATTTATGATTATTATAAGTGTTGAAAACAGTTGTGGCGCTTCATATTTTGGTAGAAACTGTGATACATTACCATTCAAAAGTTAAAAAAAAGAAAAGAATAATTATTAATACTAATTCATAAAGGATGCTTTAAATTGATCAAAAGTGACAGTAAATACATTTAAAATGTTACAAAAGATTTCTGTTTCAAATAAATGCTGTTCTTTTGAACTTTATATTCATTAAATAATCTTTAAAAAAATTATCACGATTTCCACAAAAATATGAAGCAGCACGACTGTTTTCAACATTGATAATAATCAGAAGTGTCTTCTAAATCTAAACACTAAAACTAATAAGAATGACAAAACAAGTTACTGATATCAAAATAAAATATAATATATATAGCGTATTCATTATACTACAATAGAACTATTATGATTCTGCTTTATGACAAAATTAAAAAAAAATAATAATTATTATTAATTCTAAAGGCCTGTTCATGTTATTTGTGTTAATATAGTTTATTACATACTTATTTCACAAAATATATATGTTTATCAAATAAATGCAGCCTTGATGAGCATAAAAGACTAAAAAAATCTGAATTAACTTTCTGAATTCAAAACTTTTGACCGGGGGTGTATTTTTCGTTTTTGTTGTTGTTGCAAAAATTCAGAATGTTTTTCCAGAAAACCAGGAAGTTTTAAGAACTGAAGTTACGAAGTAATCCAACAAACTCCTCATTGGAAATCTGTTTTCACACGACACGAGGCATTTAGCAATAGTGAAGAACTAGGACGAGTCAACAGCCAGAGGAACACTGACTGCTCTTTCCAGCGGCTGTGTGTGTGTGTGTGTGAGAGAGAGAGAGAGTGAGGCCGAGGTCGAGGGATTGCTCTGCGAGACATAATTAAATCAACAATGAAAGATTTACAGGGAGCAGCCCTTTAAAATGTAATTTTCTTCTTCAAGACTTTCCGCAGCAGGGAAGATCCCAGATAGACGCGGGAGCAGAAACGTGGGTTAACCAGAGGTTAGCACTGGGAAATGTTCTTCTGTTTAACCCACAACAAACAGCCCTTGTTCAGATGAACTGACGGACAAATACAGCCGCACGTCTAAACACTCGCAGAGAATGTGGTGTCAACTTTAAAGTGTGTGTTAGTTCAGTTTAATGTCTCTGTTAAGTGTTGAGTTATCCTAGCAGTCAAAGGTTTAAACACGTACTTATTCTTTATAATGGCTAATTTCCACATTAGAATTTTATTATATTATATTACGACTCTGAAATAACACAAATGGAAGTCTGGGACAGGGTTATTATAGTTAAATAAAACCAGAACATTTTCAAAAAGACATTTTCTTAAATAGAGAATATTAATAGAGACACAATTAGATAAACTTGAAAAAGTAAATATGTCAATAAAAACTGTAATAATATCTCACTTATATTAAAATAACACTGTTGTGGGAATGATGTAGTGAAAAATATGTGATCCAAATGAAAACGTTCATATATTTGAGTTACAGTTTGTCTGTGGAACTGATTTCAAGCATTTAAGATGAAGCTTTCAGATCTAAAGATCTTTTTTCATGTGTCTAAACGTTGGCGTATGTTTTTGCAGCATTAACGAGATTCTAATGTGAGGCCACATTATCCTAAAATTAAAAGTCAACGCACACTAACAGCCGGAAGAGAGATGACCGATTACAGATGCTGATATTCGTTATTTGGGTCTGATTCGGAGTTCGTTCTGTCTAGAGATCTGCATATAAATCAGTCACATGTCAAGCCTGAACCCAGCGCAAAACTGCACACTGTGTTTTTGGCCCATTAAATGCTTTGTAAGATATTTCTAAGCATAATTTCATGCCTCATTCTGATGCTGTGTGTGCTCATTTCATGATCTAATGCATTCTTAACATTGAGCATTGCATAGCAAAAAATTAGTACAATGTTTAATTTGATAACATTAGTTAGTTAAGCTGTACTTGAATAATAACACGTCTGGTTATTATTTACAATGTTCCTGTCCAGTTTTTATTTTAGTTTTCTTAATATTTTGATTTAACTAAAAATATCAAATAAAATCTTTCATGTTCATTTTAGTTTAGAGTTTAGTCACGTGATGTGCTTTTGCTGTGTTTTTTCAAATATTTTTATTTCTGTGTAATAGTCTAATAATTTTAGAAATGATTAATAATAATTCATAATTTTAGTGCTTCAAATTAAAATGTATTCAGTTTTATGCCAAGGCAACATATTTTATTTTATTTCAAGTAACAGAAAGGTTTTTTATAGTTGTACTAACCAAGTACTTGGATGTGTGTACTTGCCTTAATTTCCTGTCCAAAATACATGTATTATTGGTGCAAAAATTAATAAAACATTAAATATTTGTAGTAATAACTCGACAGAAACCCAGAATTATTGAAAAAAGAAATAAAACTATTAACTTTGACGGGTTTCCTCGGACATCAGATCTGTCCAAAATACATGGGTTATTGGTGCAAAATTAATCAAACATTAAATATTTATAGTAATAACTTTATGTTTTCATTCATTAAAAACCTAAACTTGACCGAAACCCAGAAATATACACAAAATTGTCCCAAGATTCAACACTCTGACAGGTTTCCTCAGACATCAGATCTGTAGTTCTGGGAAACACTCGCAGCGTTTTGAGCTCTGAGTTCACTAGATGTAATTCAGTTTGTAAATGATTCTTGGAGACTGAGGACGCCAGTGCTAAAATACAGATAACACACTGACACACACTCTCATGCACACAGAAGCGGCTAATACTTCACTTCCTCTGAATTAATCAACTAGACAACGGTATCCATCAGTATGCAGGGAGCACGCGGTGACCAGCAAACAAAACCACGGATCCTTGAGCCGTGTTGCGTTTCTGTGGTGGGATTAATCCTGCGGGATTCAGGTGCCGGAGCGTCCTGTGTGTGTCTGATAACTCTTGCTATTGTCCGATCTCACACACTGTGACGACTCCAATCTTCCTAGAGAACACCGAACGTCTGCGGCCGCCTTAATATAAGCACAAACTCTTTAGAGGCCGGTGTAGCCATTGTGCGCCGATGCATGGCATCGTGTGTGTGTGTGTGTGTGTGAATCTCTCTCTGGTCTCTCTGGGTGAAAGTTTACGGCTATGACTTTTGAAAAAGTGAAATTCTCATTTTGGTATGAAAAGCTGATCTCACTGTATCACCAAGACAGCAACTTTCCTGATGACAGTTTCCGCCTCGTTCAGCACTTTCTATGGTGCGCTGATAGATTAAAGCCGCTGGAGAAACAGAGACAGATAGACAGACCCGTTCGAGAGCTTGGTGGGTGTTTAGGTACAATACAACCAGAAATATATGGACACTTGCTGGGATTCTTCAACCTAAAATGACATTCTGTCATCATTTCCTGCACCCTCATGTCAATCATAACTGGAAGACTTATTTCCTTCTGAATGCACAGTGTGGCTTTTTTGCATATTGGGAACTGGAATTTAAAAAATACCATTGAAAGGACCATATATGATTCAAAAGCTTTAGTCTTGAGAACGTTGCTTGAGGAAAAACACAAAAATCAGGTCATCACTTCATTAAAATCTCCAGTCAAATCCCATTTACACTCAGATTTGGGCTAAATTTGGTGCTTGCGCCAGGTTTGATGTCAAGACCATATGTGTCAATCTTTGCTACGGAAGAATGGAAAATAATCAGGAAAACGGGCTGTTCCTCACGTAAAGCCAATATTTGTTTTATTTGTACCAACCAGAGCATCTTTTATATACTTACTTGCTCTGACGGGTCTAAATACTGTGTCCATACTGTGTATGTACAGGTGAAACTCGAAAAATTAGAATATGGTGCAAAAGTTCATTTATTTCAGTAATTCAACTTAAAAGGTGAAACTAATATATTATAAAGACTCATTACATGCAAAGTGAGATATTTCAAGCCTTTATTTGTTATAATTGTGATGATTATGGTTTACAGCTTATGAAAACCCCAAATTCAAAATTAGAATATTGTGAAAATGTTATAATAAGCTGTAAGCCATAATCAAAATTATATAACAAATAAAGGCTTGAAATATCTCACTTTGCATGCAATGAGTCTTTATAATATATTAGTTTCACCTTTTAAGTTGAATTATTGAAATAAATTACATATTCTAATGTCACACCCCTCAAAGGCACTACACTTCCCAGCATCCCTCATGTTCCCCGCCATCAGCTGATCACCTGCCCATCATCAATCACCATGGACACTAATGATCATCACAGCTGTCTGTCATTGTCTCGTCATCATCTGTGTATTTAGTTCCTGCTTGTCGTCGGGTCAGTGTCCGCCGGTGTTGTTCGCTGTCTCGCCTGTTGTGTTCTGAGTCACTCATTAAACAAACTTGTTACTTTCAAGGATCTCCGTCTTCCTTGGATCTAATTGTGACCGTGTATGTATATAAGTTTGGAGATTCTTAAGTGAGATTTTTGTGTTTTCTAAAGAAGTCTCTTTTGCTCACCAAGGTGCATTTATTTAATTACAAAATCCAGTCAAAAAACACTAATATTATTTTTATATTTAATATTATATTTATTTTTTTCCTGTGTTCAAAGCTGGATTTTCAGCATCAGTCTTCAGTGTCACATGATCCTTCAGAAATCACTCTAATATGATGATTTGATGCTCAAGAAACATTTATGATTATTATCAATGCTGAAAACAGTCGTGCCGCTTCATATTTTTTTAAATTCAGGATTTTTTTTTTGATGAATATGAAGTTTAAAAGAACAGCATTGATTTGAAACAAAAATCTTTTGTAACATTATAAATGTCTTATATGTATTATTATAAAAATGTTTTAAATCCTACTTAACCCAAATGGCTACACGAAAACATATAGCTGCAAAATTAGTTTTCAACATTAATCAGAAATGTTTGATGAGCAGAAAATCAGCATATTAGAATGAATTTAATTCAAAATGAAATATTTTACTGATTGATAATGTTGTTTTCTGCTCTTCTTTACAGCTCAACAGCGT
Source organism: Pimephales promelas (assembly GCF_988280905.1). Taxonomy (NCBI): domain Eukaryota; kingdom Metazoa; phylum Chordata; class Actinopteri; order Cypriniformes; family Leuciscidae; genus Pimephales; species Pimephales promelas. The sequence continues at coordinate 573,855 of NC_142792.1, read as the reverse complement.
CTTCCTCCATTATGAATGAGCGCTCTGCATTACCGTGGCCTTTTCAATAGGCCAGTGTGAGTATGGCAACGTTTTCATAACTAAGTTTCTTATGAGTCTAAATATCTGCGCATGTGGAGGTCTCGGGTATGTTACCTGTCTCAGGTGATTAGACGAGAGTAAGACACCAGCTTTCCTCGTCTCTCTCTCTCTTATTCGTTCGCTTTCGCCAGACTCTGGCAGGATAATAGCAGCCACAAATCATCCCGTAGGCTTCACTGGGCCGGAAATTGATGTTCTTTCATTTCAAAACAATGGAGAGCCTTATGAGAGGCCTGATGATGTCATAACTCCAGTGGTTGACAGGTTTGGGGGGCGCTGGGACAGCTCAATCAATCCCAGCATGCACTGGGGCTGCCATCGGAACGCAGAGCCGACGTTCTCAATCAAACGCCACAGTCGAAGCGTTGTCTCTCACACACACACACACACACACACGTGGCTGTAACGTGGTGATGTAAAACCGCTGCAGGTCTGTCGACGAGTGTTATAAATCTTTAAAGTTTCTGAGAGGAGTGTGTGATTTATCACATCGGCCCTCACTATAACTGATGTTGACAATCATTTCAAGTCAGCAAGACCCTATGTACTTTCCTGGTCGTAATAAGTGCACGTGAACATGAAAAACCTAAATGTTCACCAATGATTATCATTCATTGGGTTCATTCATAATCGTTCATAATCAACTCGATTGGTTGATAACCAGCAGTCAAAAATTTGGGTGACCAAGTCACATTTCACTCTAAAGTTATATATTATATTATTTTTCATAAAGAAAATGAAACGTATTTTCTATTGTAGGTTTTATTTTAATGACATTCAAGCTCATTCCTCCCAAATTTTCATTATTGTAATGCATTCGAAATTTAACTTTTTTCAAGAGACCATTATTATTAATGGTGACAGTATTTAAAAAAGATATATTTATTTATTTACATATTTAAGTATAAATAAAAAGTAAAAGCAGTACAGAAAATAATACCATGATTTGTGTATGATTTACTTTTTAGTTGGAAATAGTATATTAAAAAAAAATGTAAAGTAGAAATAGTATTAAATTTAATGTATAAATAATAAAATATTGCAGCATAAATAATAAGTTACAGCAGAAAATACTGCCATGGTGTAGAAATCAGGGTTATTATCATTGATTAAAACAGAAATAAAAATAAATTAAACCTAAGTACAGTATTTTTTATTTATTAAAAACGAATAAGATGACAAAAGTACATAACAAACTTACGAAATGTAAACTAATTTGAAAACCAAAACTATAAAAATAAAAGCTAATTTCATTAAATTAAATTAAAACTTAAATATCACTAGTTTAAATATTAGCAATTTAATTTAAATAACTTTTAATTTTGCATTTAAGTTTGCATTTTTTGCCTAATTGTTCTTAATGTCACAATGCAAAATATATGTATTTTTTTTAACCGGACACGCTTTTAAGCATTTAATCATTGTTTCAGTTCTCTTCCAGTCAGTTCCTGATGGATAAAGTCCTACCCTAAATATTAATGTAATTGAATATCCAGAATAATTATGAAATACGTCATAGTTAAAATAGGCTAATAATTTTCAACCATTTCATGTTGAACAAAAAACATATTATACAGTTGAAATTTTAATCAGGCTTTTAAAGTCTCGGAGGGACAGTTTTTGTGGGTTAATTACGGCACATATGTGGATCTGGATCACAAAACCAGTCACTAGGGTTGTACATTGGTGGACATCATCTGAAAGATGAATAAATAAGATGTTAGGATTGGACAATATTTGGTCAAAGACTCAACTATTTGAAAATCTGGGTCTAAAATCGCCTTTAAAGTTGTCCATTTATGTTCGCGATTTTTCTGCATTCACTATTTAAATATATTTACGGTTGGAAATTTACAAAATATCTTCAGAGAACATGGTCTTTACTTAATATAATCCTAATGATTTTTGCCCTAAAAGAAAAATCTATAATTTTGACCTATACAATGTAGTGTTGGCTATTGCCACAAATGTACCTGTGCGACATGTGACTGGTTTTGTGGTTCAGGGTCACATATAAGGCACTTGAGATTCCTCGGTCTCGCTCTCCAGGGGAAAATCACAACGATGAAGCTCTCGTGACCACTAACACGGCAGAAAACACTTCAAAGCCACCGGACACATGTGTGACCGATGGCCCTTCCCTGCCTGTCAGAGATGAGAAGGGGGAAGATCTCACACACACTCAAAACACACTTCCAGAGCATCCATCGCATTCCCGATCACTCCGCTGTCAGGTTTATGGTTATGGTTGGGTGATTGTTGAGTGATGGTGGAGTGTGAACAGACGGTAACGAAGGAAAACCGCCAACACACACACACACACTGTCACCACTCAAATCTGAGATACACAAACAAGGTCATCATCAGCACAGATGCAAAACTACTTCTGTAGAATGTATAGCATATGTAGATGACCTCAAGGCTGTCAAAAACACACACTTGCATGCATCCGACTTCACACACTACGTTCCAGTGCATGTCAGATCTCGTACACACTAAGAGAAAAGAAAGCCTCTTCTAAAGTTTCATATTCATAATTACATGTTTTGACCGGTTCAGTCCTCTGAGCTTCTGAAATATTCAAATATTTATGATTTTTAAATATGCCGTTCCTTTTTTTCTCCGATACTCTTATCCAGATTTCATAGCAGAACTGTATTCAGATTTGTTGTTGTTGATGCATTGTGACATTTAATTACAATTAAGCAAAATTTCCAATACTGTAATGCATCCAAATGTTTCATTTTGCATAGTTCTCCTTTTTCAATTATTGCCAATGGTGATTCTAATTATTGTAAGACATAATTTTCTTTAATACAACACAATTTTTTATATTAGCTTAAATTATCATTTAAATAAGCTTTAATTAACTACTGTGAAATAATACTTTGTAATTAGATATATTTTCTTTTGTATTGAAATACTTTATGGGTTCCTGTATTATTGTAGTTTTATTAATATTTTGGAATTTTTTATATAATATATAGCTTTTTATATAAAAAATATTATAGCTTATTTTATATTTTTATTTTATATAATAATAGCTTTTATTTTCATATCTAAATTTTTGTTGTATATTAATCATATTATTTTGTGCTTCTATCTTTTTTTTTAGGTTTTATTCAATTTTAATTTATTTTTATCTCAGTTTAGTTTTTAATAATGTTAGTGCTTCAACTTTTTCTTCAACATTTTTAATTTAGGTTTTCAACTAATATTTAGATTTTATTTTATTTCAGATTGATTTCAATCTACAGAAATGTTTTAATAGTTATAGTTATCAATCATAACCCCGTTCACTGTTTAAGGTCAATCTGAAATCACACATTTTATGCGGAGATAATGCCCCTGTTCTGTCTCAGTGAAGATAGCGCTGAAACACGCCGTGAGAATAACAAGTTCGTTTTTCCACAAGCTCCAGACTGGAAGTGGTGCTTTCCAGGCCGAGGGCGATGTTCTGCTGTCTGGAAACGTAAATGCCAGGACCGGTTCTGAGTGTGACAGCGCCTGGACTCTCACTCAGAACCGGTTCTCTGGACTGAGCCGGTAATCAGAACAGGCAGGTTCTGCTTTGTGGAAAACTGTCTCTCTTCTGAATCTGTGGTGGTGTTTAAGAGCCTCTCATACACTGCAGTATTAGAGCGTTCACCGTTTGACCTCGTTTAATAACAGCAGAACGGCTCAAATCTACAGATAAATCATAAACCCATTATGTTCTGTCCTGAATTCGCTGACGGAAACCACAGCTATTCTGCTTTTTCCACTTGTTTAATCTTTCTTTAGTGCGTAATGTTGCTGTTTGAGCATGAAAGCGTATCTGAGCATGTCACTGTTTCTAAACTCACTGAAACGCCTCCATTGCAGTCTTGAGTTTTCGTCCGGGAACGAACACGTCACAATATTCCTCATTTAAATAATTAATGCACAGAATAAAGGGGCGTGGCCTGGATGAGTTAGTTAGTAGTGTGTTAAACTGGCAGTTATGGAAAGGGGCGGGACATTTCACAAACACACTCGAAGCGCTCGACCAATCACAACACACTGTTCCAACCGACCAATCAGAGCACAGTGTGCTTTCAGAAGGAGGGGCTTCATAGAAACAGGAAGTAAAAAGAGCGTTACTGACAGACTGGGAAGAGAGGAGCCGCAACAATACGCCTTATTCACGGCAGCGCCATCTTTGATTTTTAATGAGAATGAAAGCGAGGCTGTGAGAGATAGACTTGCATCTCTTTAATGGGCTGTACTGTTATTTATTGTGTTTTCGGATTGTTCTGCTCATGAAACACTGGAAAAATATCTTTCCAAGAAATGTCAGTTGACAAAAAACTCCCGACAATGTAAGCTGTGGAAAATTAAAGTAATCTAGGAGCTTTATTCAGCTTTTTACAGCGGAAGCCATTGGAAACACGGTAAGTCTATCCCTCACAGCCTCACTTTCATACCTGTCATGGCGCTGCTCTGAATAAGGTCAATGGAGAATATGAGGAGAATAATCAACATTCAAGCAGGAAAGCCTGTTCTAGTAGAGCCCGAAAACAACATCAAGACTTTGTAAAAAGGAAAATGGCCTCTGTAACGTTACAAACTATAATTTCAACAAGACTGCAGTGTTTTAGTGTTTTCAGAAAGCCTTTTAGAAACAGTGCAGTGTTTTGCCGCTGTCTGTTTGTGATGTAAATTTCTAGCCATTTCGTTTTAATGCAATTTATTTGGCTGAAGGCTTTCATTTCCCGTTCAGAGCAACACTAATGGTGTAATTACAAGCCCCACAATAAGCCGGCACATACGAAGAACTTGAACGAAAACAGTGAAATCCTTTTAAAATGAATTTTTTTTTACAAATCACAGATGTAATCTGGTGAGCAAAAAGTGACTGAAGTGACATGCAAGCGCAGATCTTCAAACAAAACAAAATGTCTACAAAAGATGTTTGGTGAAACTACAAAACGAAACGCTATCAAGTAATCTTTCATGAATCCGCTCCGTACGTGTACTCATCCAAAGAGATAAAAGCTTGAATTAGACGTGGAAACCAATCAAAACCACATAGCCGGGATATTTCATTAGAAGGAGGAGAAAAACACTCTCCAGTGCCTGAGAAACACGCACACCTGATACCATCAGAGCTTTTCAAAGTCCCTCACTCAGCCGCGGATGTCTGTGATCTTGAACAGAGCGCTGATCTCTCAAAGTCACCGGAGTGAAACACAATTCAGAGGCCAATAACCCCGGAGACGAGCCTCTGGGGGGCTTTTAAGCGAGATGAACAAACCCTTCGCGCTCAGTCAGATTAGCTCTGTCCTATAAGCATCGTTTCAAAGTGATAGTTCACCCAAAAATGGAAATTACCCCTTGATTTACTCAACCTCAAATCATCCTAGGTGTGTATGACTTTCTTCTCTCAGACTAATATAATCAGAGTGATATTAAAAAATATCCTGGCTCTTCCAAGCTTTATAAGGACAGTGAATGGTAGTTTCTGTTTTCAGTCCATCTATCCATTATAAGTCATCTATCCTTCAAAAAAATGCATCTATTGATCATAATGGTGAATCTATCCATCATAAAAGTGAATCTATCCATGATAAAATTGCATCTATCCATCATAAAAGTCAATCTATCCATTATAAAAGTGCATCTATCCATCATAAAAGAGCATCAGTGCATCTATCCATCATGAAAGTGAATCTATACATGATAAAAGTGCATCTGTCCATCATAAAAGTGGATTTATCCATCATAAAAGTGCATCTATCCATCATAAAAGTCAATCTATGCATTATAAAAGTAATCTATCCATCATAAAAGAGCATAAGCGCATCTATCCATCATAAAAGTGGATTTATCCATCATAAAAGTGCATCTGTCCATCATAAAAGTGCATCTATCCATCATAAAAGTGCATCTGTCCATCATAAAAGTGCATCTGTCCATCATAAAAGTGGATTTATCCATCATAAAAGTGCATCTATCCATCATAAAAGTGCATCTGTCCATCATAAAAGTCAATCTATGCATTATAAAAGTAATCTATCCATCATAAAAGAGCATAAGTGCATCTATCCATCATAAAAGTGGATTTATCCATCATAAAAGTGCATCTATCCATCATAAAAGTGGATTTATCCATCATAAAAGTGCATCTGTCCATCATAAAAGTTCATCTATCCATCATAAAAGTGCATCTGTCCATCATAAAAGTGCATCTATCCATCATAAAAGTGCATCTGTCCATCATAAAAGTGGATTTATCCATCATAAAATTGCATCTATCCATCATAAAAGTGCATCTATCCATTATAAAAGAGCATCAGTGCATCTATCTATCATAAAAGTGCTCCACACGGCTCTCCGGGGATTAATAAAGGCCTTCTGAAGTTAATCGATATGTTTGTGTAAGAAAAATATCCATATTTAAAACTTTATCGATTAAAATAACAAGCTTCCACTCACTCACAAGAAGAAGAAACTCTTCAAAATAACAGATATGAGTTCATTAATATGGATTTTCTAATGATTTGAGCTGCCATACGCATTTATTTTGGTAACACTTTGAACTAACTATGAAAAATAGTTCTAAAGTATTTATTAATCGATTTAAACATTTACTAATACATTATTAAAATCAAAAGTTGCTACTTTTAATGTTATTTAATTGTTGTGAGGTAACATGAACTAACTGTAAAGATGTATTAACTATGTTAGTTAATGCACTAATGGGACCTTGATATAAGTGTTACTATTAATGGTATAACTCTATACTCTTAAACTCAACTCTTGATGTCTGTTTTCATTTCTTTGTATGAATTTTGGGAGAGAAACATCTAAAAAGAAAGATTATACTGTACATAACTAAGAATATTATTGCAATTTCACCTTCAGGACTTTCCCAATATATGGAGAATATAATATCTCAGTTTTAGTACTCAAGTCCATGCAGTAAAACTAACATTTCAGAGCCAAAAAGAAAAGTCAGTTTTCCTTTTAATGTCTAGAGCGAACACAAGCTTGGGTTGTTCGTCTGATCGTTTGTGTCTAGGGTGAATCTTTGCTGTTGCTCCATATTTAAACCATCTTTGGTAGTGAAGAATATTGTTTTAAACTGAAGCTTATCGTTTCATCTGGTTGCTCATGAGTTATTGAGCCGGTCATGGTGTTTGTACAGAAAACATGTAATATAAGTCGATGATAAAAGTGATCTCCTCCGGGTATGGGGGCCCTCAAGGTTCAATCCTGGGACCTTTCCTGTTTTTTTCAGTCAATGGGTTGGTGGGGTTACAGGAACAATCTGCCGCTCCTGGCGTCTCCCCAAGCAATTCTGTTTTTCTCTGTTGTATCAAAGCCAAGCGACTGTATTATGAGAGCATGTTATTGTGTAAATCCGATCACATTCACACAGGCCTTTGCTACACAAATGGAGGGATTTTGAAGAATGTTACAATTGCCACAACCTGTCTAAGCTCCAGAAAGGTAAATATACCTGGAAAAATGATTTTTTAACTTAGTATTTTGGCACATTTCGACAGGACTAAAATCACTGAGAAGCTCTGGTACTCATTCATTTACCACATGTTAAACTAATCCAGTCCGAATAGGGCTAAAGTAGGGCCGAATAGCAATAGTCCGAATAGGGCTAAAGAATAGGGCTTTTTTTTTTTTGCCTTATTTTGTCTTTGTCCCATGTGAAGCGTCTTTGAGTGTCCAAAAAAGCGCTATACAAGTGTGATGAATTATTATTATTATTATTATTATTAAAGACGATAACCCGGTGTGAAAAGCCCTTTATTTGGCTTGCCTTAAGTTGATTTCTCGTCATCTGATTCATGATTTTGTGTTCCACAGACGATCTAAAGTCATACAGGATTGCAGTGACCCGAAGGTGAGTACATTTCCACTTTTTGAACAGTTCCTTTAAAGTGTGTTCATTTACAGTGAACTGAATTGATTTGAGTCTGTAGTAGAATCAGCAGGGGTCACCGTCCTTTTATTTACTTCTATATCAAACCCTTGTGTTTTATTCTTTTCATTATCACCTTTTCCAGGTGAAATACTAAGTTGCTTCGGTCGAACCGTCACACGTCTCTCTCCGGCCGTAATGAGGCAGGGGAAGAAAATGAGTGAGTGGAGGTGTAATAGATGGAGAGAGAAATAGAAAGAGATGAATCGCTAGCAGATAGATAATTGGAAAGAGGCGCATCAGAAGGCTTGTGTAATTAGAACGGAAGAGTGTGTGAGGAATCTAAATGTTTCTGTGTTTGGGTCTCAGGAGGACCTGCTGTCCTGTCGAGCCACTCAAACACACAAGTCCATCTGTTTCCTACTGGTTCACCTGCATCGAGACACGACAACAGCTGTTGGTTTGTACAGTTCTGAGTGTATTGATCGTATCTCATCATAAACGCTCGTGCGTCAAGCTCAATTCTTATTATTTTTGCATCTTAGCCAAGACGGCTTATTAATATAACGTTTCATCTACACTGCTCTGATCAATTTACGGTAAGAAACATATTTCATGATCCGATATAACAGACTTAACTTAAATTTACAGTAAAAAAACAAACATATTTCATTAACTGACATTATGTTAATTTACCAACCTACTGAAGTACTAAAAACAACACTAACAACCACCAATCACAGTGGTGATGAGAGTCACATGATGAAACAAAGCTCATCACAAGCAGCTTTTCCCCAAACTGAGAGATTTAAAGGGACGGTTCACTTTAAAATTAATTTTTGTTATGTTTTAGCTTTCCTCAAGGGCATCCAATGTAGGTGTTCAATTTTTTAGTTCAAACCATTGTTGTCTGTCAGTGTTTAACAAAGTGCTGTACACATACATACTTATGCGATAAGGACCAAACCAACATGACCAAGATACAAGAAATAAAAGACAGTAATACAATAAAATAATAAGAGAATAAAACAAGAAAATAAAACAAACTCTCACACAGCGTCAAATGCCAAACTGTAATAATAAGTTTTAAGATTAGATTTAAAAATAGTAATGGTTTGGGACTGCCTGATGTACAAGGGCAACCCATTCCACTAATTTGTTCTCAGCGTCTCCTTTAGTTCCCTCTGTTTTTGGGACAATCTGTCCTAACGCTACAGGCCTAAAGATTTCTGAATCTCATTTCGTTTTGGAAAGATGGATAGTAAGGCAGAATATCCAGACAGGAATCCTGCCAGATCCTAACTTACGTGTGTGTGTGTGTGTATTGATTGCTATAAACGCACTGGAAAAAACTGGGTTGACGACCTTGTGTTGGGTCGTGTCCAGCGCTGTTAGTCCACTTTATGCAGTTTAAATAAAGGATGAACGCCGGCCATGAATACCGATCGCACACACTTAAGACCTGCACTAAACCAGCACTGATCCTACTCTTATTGATAATTTCACCAGTTTTATACTGTAGCTCTCACACACATCTTTATTGCAACCGTGTCTGTACTTGATCTCCTGGGTTTATCAATAATCGCAGTTCAAGTTTGATAAGCTCAAGTGTTTTTGGTTTCTAAAGGACAAGCGCTGAAATCCAACCTGCGTTCTCAACCTTCCTCACGTGTTTGTATAACACACCGCGGGTGTAAAGATGTAAAACAGGCGTCCTGAATCTAAACACACTCTCCGTCGCTTTCCAAATGTCGTTCCTCTGATGTCGCACTAGTTAGGGATGATGTATCCGAAGTATGCAGGGAAAATTAAATCACACCGCAGCTTCTGCACATTGTAAAAGCGATCTCTGAATTCAGATTTGATTATAGTTTGAGTAACTGGGAAGATGTGTGTTTACGCCGGGTTACGTGTCGGCATTTTACTGAATTACTGCGCGAGTGCGTTCAATTTGTTTAAACAGAGAAAGTCGTGAGGATGAAAGACAGAAGCTGTTTTAAAGTGATGTCGGGCACAGCATTCATTTAGAAACACGTTCATTTAGAGTTGTTTTCAAATGAGGATCTGGTCATGTGACAGGTCAGGATTGAAATCATCACATGGTGCTCAATGTTAGCAAATGTATGAGAATAAGTGTTGCGAAATACTTGTTTGTTATAGAAATGTTACATTAATAATAATCCAAATTTGTTGTATAGACGTTTGAATTTATGCTTCTGCTGGTTCATTAGTTTAACTACCTTAGTTAGCATATTAGTTAACTAATAATGAACTTGTGAACTAACGTGAACGTGTATTTCTAACTAACATTAACAAAGATTTACAAATTCAGCAACGAATGTATTGCTCGTTCATGTTAGTTAATACATGCTTATTGTAAAGTGTTACTGATTTGTTTTATTCACTCTCTCAGTCAACAACACTATACATTTATCATTTAGAGGTTATTAAACTCTAATGTTAAACAAATCAGTCAATAATCGGTTTTCCGTCCAAATCTATCATACTGATTATATGTAATCTAGAACAGTGGTTCTCAAAGTGGGGTCCAGGGGTCCGCGAGCTAAAGCCAGGGGGTCCGCGAAATAATTTACAACCTAACGTTTTTTTCCATGCTATGAGTCATGTTTTCTTTATCATCTGAAAACATGCTGTTTATTCCTAAGTAACTTATATAAAGCATTTAACATAAAACAATACAAAGTAGACACTTAAAGTTTTCTATAGATAGATAATCTATGTCTTTGCGTCAAGTAGACTATTCGCTGCTGTTGATTTTGCCGGACGTGCGCCAGAAAGGAGACAGAGAGACGGCATGAACCCGCATCCGGTTCTTTTCTGTATTTTTAAAAGGCATGACATTTTGTAGTCATTTATAATGTAGCCTATACACAAATAAAAAAATGGACACTTTACCGTTTCGGATGATGCACTCTTGTCTTATCTATGACCATAAATAAGAGTATTCCTGTTTCCACTGCTGAGGAAAAATTCCCATGTAATTGCGCGCCGGCGTCTCGCGTGCGCGCACAATAGTCAGTTCTAGCACTGCTACTGTAGATTTGACATTAGAAGTCTGATCATTATCAAAATAAAAGTGCATAGTGACAGGGCCGTACCCACAACTGAGGTTGCAAGGATGCACATCGCGATGATACTGACCTTCTCTCTGAGGTGCTTCAGCAGACTAACAACGATAGCTCGTCAATGTCAAAATGTTTGAGTCGGAGTGAACTCAAAGTTCCCCGCACGACGTTTCAGTCAACGGTCATAAAGTGCGAGATAAGATGTAGGCCTTTATTAACAAACAGCTGTTTTAGATAAAAGTTTTAAAAAACGACTGAAACAATCAGTTTGCAAAGTATTAATCAAGCTCAACTTTAACAAAGGAAAAAGCAGGTCAATAGAAACATACTGTGCCCATGAGATTAACATTATGGATTCATATATTTAACATATACTGTATGTTTTTTTAGCTAATTACAGTAGCTCAAATTAACAACGCACGCACCTATTAAACATAATGCCATTATCATTGTATTTATAGGCTTATGGGCTTTATTTGTGTGCAGAATAGGCCTAATTATTGAAACATTTCTCTTTTAAGGCCATTCCTGATTGGAATATGTGATTGTGTTTCGTGACATCTTGACAAAAAAAAAAAATGTATGCCACTGACTGACATGCTTCTACTAAATCTATAGTTATCCAATTGTGGGGCCTTAAAACACCTTAAAATGCACATGTGTAGATCAAGAACATCAAAAATTCCTAAGTGAGGGATCCTAAGTGATTCCTAGCAAGATCACTTTCGTTATCTCAGTAGGCTATTTAGAAATTCCTGCATAGTACCCTGGGTGGAGACCATTCATTTTGTGCAAAAATATTTCATTTGCCGCTCACACATTAACTTTGTGCTCAATAACTGTTATAAATATGAGGGGGGTCCTTGGAATTTTTTTTCCCCTGAAAGGGGTCCCTGGCACCAAAATGTTTGAGAACCCCTGATCTAGAATACATAATTCTCTTCATATCTACTGTATGTGTTAAGGTAATGCTAAAAGTCAAACTCAAAAAGTAGTCAGAGTATATTACCTAAAATATGTAATGTAATATATCACATTACTAACTAGAATTTTCGTCATGTAATTTATATTCTGTAATGGACTACAGTTTGTGCATAATGTTTCCATCACGGTATATAAGGGTGATTTCTTTTTCCTTTCTTTTTTTGCTAATTTGACATGTTGGATCTTGACAGATCAAGTCATTTTCACGGTTTTGAGTAAATTAATACTAACAGTATGTTTCGAATATATGAGTATATATTGTACGATGATAGTGTGTGTGCTAATAGTGATAATATGACATTTTGGATCTTGACAGACAAGATTTACCATTTCAAAGTCCTACGGTTTTAAATACATTTTTGTTTTTTTAGTGAACTGTTCCTTTAAATGAATGAGAACAGATGAGAATTTGAGACAAAAGTGGATTAATGATTTAAATTTCAGTCCGTTTCTCATGGAAATGTATTGTACGATATAATTTGCTAATTTTAATCTTTTTTTGATGCTAATTTGACATGTTGGATCACGACACAAACGATTTTTGGTTTTATAGTGAACTGTTCCTTTAAATGAATAACAACAGATTAGACAAAAGTGAATTATTTATGAATGATGACTTGTATTTTAAAATTTTTGTTGCTAATATGACATTTTGGAGCCTGACAGATCAAGTCAGGTGTCTGTTTGCCTTTTCGGCTGTTGAAGAAAGCCATAGTTTTGAGTAAAAGGTTTCGAAATGGCGCTCCTTTAAATGAAGATTTACAGATTGTGCAAAAGCGAATGTGTGTGGAACGATCATCTCTATGCATTAAGGCTCACAGTGTAAATGTAATGGGAGCGAGAGCTCACCAGGGCTATTCTGCTATTTCACTGATGCACGGTAACCTCCAGGCCCCTCACACACACACACACACAGTTTCCTCTGTCCTGTCAGATCAGCTCGTTTCTGACAGCGTTTTGTGCCTCTGGAGTTCTGCACAGAGAATATCAGATGTGAAATGTAGAAAAATCCCTCAAACGCGCCGTGTCGCACAAGCGGAGAGATCACCAGAGTGTGTCAACTGACTGACTGCTCACACACACACACACACACACACTCGCCACCTCAGCGTGTGCCATTTAAGACAGACGCCCGTGAGGGAGAGGAGTGTGTGTCCCCGCTCTGAATGTCATGAAGTAGCGTGTGTTTGTGTGTGTGTGTGTGTGTGTGTTTTGCCTCTGTTGGTTGAGGTCACGCTGCTTGTGGGGAAATAACTGTATAATTTTCCTTCTTTACTGTCAGATTGTATCACACACACACACACACACTCATTTTGTTTCACTATATTAGTAAGGACATCATGATATTTTCTATGGTCTAAACCAAACTCTTAAACTAAAACTACCATCACAGAAACATGTGCTGGTAAAAAACTAGGCTAGTACTGTATGTGCATATTACTTCACTATGTAAGTGAGGACTTTTGGCCCCCACAAGTACACACACCCAGAACCAACAGGCAAAACAAACACACACACACACTGTCACACTCACAAACATCAAACTCAGTCACACACACACTCGCACTCACATACACACACACACACTCTTTATTATCTCAGTAATAATTCCAATACTGTAATGAGCTGGAGCGCAAATAGATACAATTGCTAAAAGTAGCTAAAATTAAAATGAAAACAGAAAATTATTAATAAAATCCACAGTAGTGTCTCAAACACAGCCGTCATCAGACTCTCAATATTAGGGCTGGGTATCGAGTCACATGTTCAATTCGATTCGCATGCTCTCAGTTCGATTCGATTTCGATTCTCGATTCCTGATTTGATTCTCGATTAAACTATAATGAATATGTATGCAATACAAATTCTATATTTATAAAAAAAGAACAGGACATAAGTTTACTAGTGGTTAACTAATACAACGAAATTAAGAGCCACAAACCTGCATATAAAACTCTTTTTATTTTAGGTACACTATACACTAAATGCATACAATGAATAGACCGGATTTTGATGCTGGAAATTGGTGAAGTCATAACAGTCGCACAGCTTCATCAAACAGGATCAGGTTATTTTATGTTTAAGATAGATATCGATAAATAAATATATAAATATTTAGACATTTTTAATTACATTGATCTTACCTAAATGTTTGTTTTTACAATGGGGTCATTTTTTGTTAAGAGTTTATGCAACACATGGAAGCTTGATTTCAATATTTGAATTAAATTGAAAAATAAATACAAAAGAATTAAGTTTTTTTGGGTATGTCAGAAATACAAACTGAATAAAGTAAGTCCAATGTAAAATAACACTGGGTAGTCTTTTTAGTCCAGACTGAATTAAATACATAGGCTATTAATTCTGATTGCTTACAATTAATGCTATATTATGTTGTTATGACAACAGAATTAATGATAGACACATATGGCTGCGTTCACTTTAAGAACTACCGGTAGTGCACCGATCATTACTGTCTCATTATAGTAGCCTACTGTCTGTCTGTCAGACGCGTTTAATGCTAATTTAAGACATAACCGACTGTCTTTACAAGGTTACTCACCAAGACCAGAGTGTTTTTAACTGTTAAAGCGATATAATCCAGGGATAAAACTTTTGTTTCTGGTGAGCTGTTTGTGAGGCGGATTTAGGCTGTACTGACATCTCTGAGAGTGCGCGAGCACGGGATGGTTTAACATTGCTTGAATGTTTAAACTGGTAAACGTAAAAAGACGTGAAAATGATAAACGTTAGTTACGATCATAGGTTACGATGCAATACTGGCCCGATTGTGCAAATGAATGTCCCGACTCCAAAACGCGAGTATGTGAAACGCTTGCCTAGTGCAGAGGGAGAAGACACAGCACCGCGAGCCCTTAATATGGAAAAAATCAATTCGTGGCCGTTGAGAATCGATTTTGAATCGACCGCATTTTAAAAAACGATTAATCGAAAAATCAATTTTTTTTGCCCATCCCTACTCAATATGAGCTCAAACATTTCTCATCCAATCTTACAACTACTAACAGTTTTGTGTCGTTCTGTTTCCCCTCAGGAGAAACGTGGGAAACAAAGGACATGAAGTGAACGAGAGGAGAACGACGTCTGAGTCTCAGTGACTCTCTCTCTCTCTCCTCTGGGCTCCAGAAAACAGTAAGCACACATTTGCATATCTGGTACATTTGTCTCCCTTTGTGGAACAAATGATGGAGGTTTGGCAAAACCTGCTGTGAAGATGATGAGATGCAGGAGAGAGTGTGTGAGAGATCATTAGAGGAATAGATTAGCCAAAAATCACAGTTACAATTTCATCTGAAGGGGGAAAAAAAGCACCTGCATGTTCTGCTAAACATCTCCATTTGAAGATCGCACAGGATGAGAACGTCACGACAGGATGTTCAGTTTGGGGTGAACGTCAGATATCGTTACAGTCAGTGGAGATCTGATGTACTACACACTGCTCAGACTCGACAGGTGAACAAAAACTTCTCGACTTCACACATTAAAATCAGGACATAGCATAGACGCATGTGTGTGTGACTTGTTGAGTGTGTTTCCCGTGCAACGCTGTAACCTCAACCTGTTTTGCAGAAGCTAAATTAATTTTAATTTTACGATGCTTTCGGGAAACACACACCTGTTCGATTCCCAGGGAAAAGCAAGAACTGATTAAATGTAAATGTGTACCTTACATGCAATATGATGGATATAATTGTACAAATAATTCTGCTGTTAAATCGATTAATCGTGAATAATCACACATCTAACATACTTTTTGTGTGTGTTTATATATTATATATAAATTAAATGTGTGTGTGTATATTTATATACTGTATACACATATTTATACATATATATGTATACATATACATGCATATACAGAGATGCACACACACATAAAATGTATATATAAATATAAAAATAATATACATTATACACCCATATGTAAACAAAAACCTTTATATTTGATACAATTAATCGCGATTAATTGATTTCACAGCACAAAAACATTATATATATATATATTAAAAAAATATATATATATTTTTTTCGGAATTAGCTGATTTAAAATCACCTTTAAATCCAAAACAACTATTGATTTTTAACCCCTTAACGCCTGGATTTATATAGCTGTATATAAAAAAATGTTTTATGTGTGTTTTTGCCTTTAAGTAAATGGTAAATAATGTTGAGATTATCAATTTCACTTTTGCACAACATATAAATTGAAATTTTGGTATGTTGCAAATCTGCAACAGCGGGCATAATGGTCAATTTGGTATGTTGCAAATGTTCCTGACCGTGCGTAAAGAGGAAATAAGTCCGTCACTTTGCGATCCCACTAGAAACAAGTCCTTGTCGAAGGTCCTAGGTCCGTAGCGAATGTGCACTAACCGGCATTGGGGGAATGCAGACGTTATCTCGGCTGGTTGACTGAGTCAAACGGTTTGTTGCATATTTGTGACAGTGGGCGTTAAGGGGTTAATGCTATATATTTATCCATACATATCATTATTTCACAATCTTTAATCAAAAATGTTTATGCGATGACAACTCTTCTCTGATGCCGTTTCGAAACAACAACAATCAATCAATTCCCAATGGACATAATCAAGACCTATAGGGAAGAAAAGACGGTAGCAATTCCCTTTTCATGTCAAATTTGTCTCCAAACTGTAGTTCAGTAAACACACACACACACACCGAAACACTCCTGACGAGGTCCTGCAGAAATCATTAGATGACTGTAAACCCAGCAGACGCTCAGTGACGCTCTCCTCTCTTCTCCTTCTCTCTTCTAGGTGCCACTGTTCAACTACAATCAACTAGTGCTGCACATAAATACCTCAGTACCAAGACGCTCGATGTTATTGACCCGCTGCAGTGTGTGTGTGTGTGAGATAGAGAGAGTGGGTGTTTGTGTGTGTGTGTGTGGAACAGCAGATGCTGCCAGTCAGTCTGACATGGTCCTGTTAGCCCTTCTAAATGATTTCAACTGCAACTCTATAAACATTATTCAGCTAAACACCCTCAACAACACTCACATAAACACTGTGTACATTCAACACACACACAGGTCAGTGTTAATGAACGTGCTTCTCGTTGAAGCAGAAGATGTCCATCAGCACAGTAAATAGGCCACACTGATGTGTATTATGTGTTGAAGTGAACACAGTAGAGATAATCACGTGTTTTCTTTACCAGACACCGAAAGACCTTTAAAATAGACGTATAAAATGAAAAGGTGTGTAATGACCAGTGTTGTGCAAGTTACTTCCAAACTATAATACATTAGGTATTACTTGTTACTGTTATTTAAAAGTAATTAATTACCTTACAATATTACTGTCCCAGAATTGTAATGCGTTACATCACTCATGTATTACTTTTGAGTTACTTTCACCAAAATAACTAAGTAGAACTTAACTTTGGGGCTGTAACGATATGCAAAACCAAAAATCGCGATTCGCCACACGACTCAGATCCACGACCCTACAGAATCACGACACACCTCTTCCAACTCCAGCGTTATTCTCCTTACCGTCCAGATCCACTGCTGCCTTATCTTTAAATTAGGCTATTAGTATTATTTGAAGTTAACATTATAAAATACGTAGACCTACACCACAAAACTAGTTGAGGATAAATTATTTAAAATTGGGGAAGTCCAGCATTATGGACATGACATTTGCAGTCAAAACTTGAAATAAAAATTCTCAGAAAATACATGTATTGAAACGTTACGTATATAGGCTACTTCCTTAAAGGACTCCAGACATTAGACAAATATCAGTCTATGTTTTATTTTTAATATTAGGGAAAAGACACACATTCATGCGTGACAAAAAAATAGGAGGCAAAATTTATTTTTTGTAATTCTGTTAATTACACTGCACAAATCGGATGAGGAAGGGTTCGCTCTCCAGTCTCCATAGAACTTAAAATATTCATTTTATTTTAGTTTTCGTGTTCGCATTTATGAGGAAAAAACAATGTTACAGACGCGACCGCTCTGAACTGGCACTAAAAGACTGCTTTAAAACTTTCACATAGTCTGTTGCCTTTAAGAAGTAAAAGCAGACAATACACTGTAATACAACTGTAATACAAGCCTCACTGAACATGTAACGAGTAAAATATTACTGAAAATTGATTAGTAATGCCTTACACTACTGCGTTACAGCAAAAACTAATATGTTACTGTAATGTATTACTTTTGTAATGCGTTACTCCCAACACTGATAATGACACACAGGTGACGTGCAGCATCTACTAGGAACGGCTTGATCAACACAATTTCCCTTCATCTTTACATATTTAATATTAATATTTATTAATTAAATAAAACATACATATATATATATATTTTAATTAATACATAATAGTATTTAATTATATAATATATATATATATATAGTATTCATATTTTATTAAATTTAATTTAAATATATAATATATGTATATATTATTGTGTATATATTTTTAATTATATATATTACTTTTATTTATATATAATCTATCAAATATAATTACATGATATTTTATATTAAAATTTATATCATTTTTTAATACTAAAATAGATGATAGCACATAAAATGCTGAAATAAAGTTTTTAATCATATTTTTAAAAAAGTGTCATTATTTTCCTATCTTGCCATTTTTAGTATCATGCGATATTGCTATATTCCATTTGTCGTTCTGTTGCTAATATACAAATGTTTGCTGTCTATTTTATTGTTTATTCAGTTGCATGAAGGAGCGTCTCGCCGTATACTCTCTGAATGTGGTGTGAGTGATCATGTGATCAGGTAACCCTGTTAATCTGTGTCGGAACACTTGTGTCAGGTGACCTCAGGGGGCGGGGCATTCTCATTCTACAGAGCGTTTGATTGGGCGAAGAAAACTGCAGACAACATGAGTCATCGATATTCTAGGTCAGTTTGAAACTAGTTTGAACATTTAAATGCTGAAAGTAAATTAAGAAGACAACTTTTAGCAGGATAGCAGCATGCAGATGAGCTCAGAGATTCAGACATGGACTAAAGGTCACAAACCTCACATTTTGATTTAATGTGCCCTTTAAGAGTGTTAGTAAGATGCTACACGGAAATTATTTTGTTAAATAAAAAATTAAAAAATAAATGTGAGAGAATTGTTACCCGTATATGCCCTTTCTCCATGAATTATAATGACAGTGATTTGTTTTTCTTGTAAAGATATCTATATCTGATGGTAAAGTATTGCTGTTAGGCTTTATGACGAAGGTCACATGAACAAACGGCGACATCTGTGGACTTCTACGGTAATCAATTTTATCGTTGCCATTTTATTTGTTTTAAATATTTATAATGTTGGTGAGAAAAGAAGATCTGCATATGCGATGGACGTCGTTTTGCTCATCTTTGATGGTATCGAGAGTAAAATGTCTCAATATTTTTTTTACAGAATATGGAAGTTTGTTGTGCATAATTTATTTAAAAATATATATATAAATAGTATGTATGTTGAAAATTAACTGTTAAAATAATTACTGCTGCATTTGTACAGTATATGATCACACTATCATTCATTCAAGCGCTTTTAAACCATCATTCCCGTTATGTATCCTCTTAAGTAGAGACTTAAATGAGTTAAACAATAATAAATGAACAATCCTCTTCAGGTCTTAAAGTGACAGCGCCCTAATAAACCTGCTGTCTATCATTAATGTTAAACAACCAAAGACAGAAAATCACTCGCTGCTCTGGACTGAATAACTTTTGTAGCTTTAATAAGGATTAATCTATATTCAATTTATCATTTATGCATTGAAAACTGAAGTGTTTGATAACTTTATTTAATTTCTGTACCTTTTAGAGCAACCTGAAAATCTTAAAGCACTATTTACAGGGTTACATGGGTCAAAAACAATGAAAACAATCTACTTTATTTGTGCATTTTATAGCAAGGCGGGTAAAAATCAACCGGTCTGACTGAGCCAATAGAAAAAATAACGTTGAGAGCCCTGATATATTAAACGCACAGCTAAATGTGACATTTATTACAATGGGTTTATGTGAAGATTGTTTAAAAGTTCACTCAAATTAAACGTTTTTACACTTTCAAAAGCCTATTAAATGTTAAAGACATAATATGAGATGTAATCAGAATTGGTTTCGATGATATCGGCCTTCATTTGTAAAAAGATGCCATTAAATTTCAACTTAATTTTTGCAAAAGTATTACAAAATCGATTGACCACACTAATAAAAACCTTTAAACTGTATGTTAGATTGAAATGACATAGAAACCTACATAATATTTGACCAATTAATCGTTTTTATTGTCGTTTCTATATGATTTTTGGTGATTAGATGTGTAAGTATTACAATATTGATTGACCGCACCAATAAAAACCTTTTAACTGTATTGCAATGAAATGATATATAACATTTGAGCATTTAACAGTTTTTTATTGTAGCAGTAAAAAAAATCATTTTCTTGTGAACCTTTGCGCGTCCCGGGAAATGCAAAGCGCGCTCCCGTCTGCATGTAACGCGCACCCAAAAAGACCGAAAGACGGTCATCAGTTAAACAGCATCTCACGAAACCTGTTCACTGTCAGTAAAGCCTCGTGTAAAGTGCGAACGAGACGATTGAAATTTTCTATTTCGCGTCATGTTCCCTCATTTCACGAAACCAAACAAAAGCGCAAGCAATCCATCAGTGCCAATCCACTGATAATCGATGCGCTGCTCGTGAGCTGTACAATAATCATCGGATGAACACAATTGGAATCAATAGCCTGAGTAATGAGCAGTCAATCTCTACTTTTCCCTCTGTGAAGTATTTGCTAAAGGTTTCAAATAGCAGATTGAGCCCGTGTCACGTGCACGCGCTTTGATTATCGATGAGAACAGCGATCTGATCAATCCCGCGCGTGCGAGTTCTGATCCATAAAGAGAGCAACGGAGGAAATAAACCAGTTTCATCAGGGATTTTACATGGAAACTACCAGCACTTGTCATTGATTTAATAACAGTGACCTACCCAAACATTAGTGCCTGATAAAGGAGCGTGATTGGCTCATTTTCAATTTTTTTAATCACTTTAAACTCTAATCAAACTTAAACTAAACAGTCAAATAATACACTGAACTGTACTCGGATAATTAAAAAAAAACTATTAAACGCGCATTGGGTAAATCCTCCATCCAGCACCCATTGCGCACAGTGATTTGCACATTTCTGTTGAGCAGGAGACAAATATACGAGTTTGATCGAGTTGTTTTTGTTAGAGGTCTGTGATCGTGATGTGTCACTAATACAACCGTGAACAAGAGAGCAAATCCCGTCCATCAAATCAGATGGAGACACACTTTCGCGTCAGGAAACATAAAAACACTTTATTATATAGCCTAGTATCCGACCTGTGCTGACGCTTTTGCATTATTTAATGCAGATGCAGAACGTCCATCAGACTAAATAGATGTGGAAATGGTTACATAATTAGTCCATCCAGTGTGTCTGGAGTTCAGTGCGCAGACGCTTTTACGCGCAACTCAAACGCCAAATGCGTTTCTTTTAAACCTGATTTGTTCGGTCGGATAAGTTAATGCTCTAGCCAAAAATGTCCAGAACAATTCAAATTGGTTTGTGCGTAAATCCCGCTTTGGTTGACTTCAGTTGGCGCGTTTTCCAGCTCCGCTTTCCTCTGATTGCGCGGTGTAAATGAACCCTGCTCAATGAAGTCTTTAAGTTTCTTGCATGCTTGAGTGAGTTATGAAATTAAAAGCGCGTGAAACGTCAAGTTCAGCATCTCAATCCACAATGATCCTCGTTTCCAATCGATTTCAGCTTCAGCAAAACATTTTTACAAAAATCTTTTTTTTTCTGAGCGGGTTTTTGTCCGCCTTGTGTTTATTGCACGTGCGCGTTCGTCTGTTTGCTTATGCGTGCTTCGGCTCTGGTGTTATGAAGCAAATCTGTGGGAATGTTTAGTGGATAACACGCAGAGTTGTTCCTACCTGATCTCAGTCGCTGCTGTTGCTCTCCGGGTCCGCTCGCTCGCGCAGCTGGACGTCTGAGGACATGATGCTGGACCTCGGAGATCTGCTCGTGAGTGATCGCGAAGTGAGGAGTGGAAATGAGGAGTAGGAGAGCAGGAGGGGAGGGGAGGAGACCTTTACAGCATCATTCTCACATCATCAACACAATATCTTCTCGTGCTGTGTTTACGAGAAATGCGTTATGATGCATCAGGCTCGGGGTTTTATACTCAATCTCGTGGAGAAATAGATGCATGTGTTTGGGTGCATCGCGTCGTGTGATTGAGCTACCGATGGATCGATTGAGGATTAAACGGGATTTGAGCTGTTTTTGCGCGTCACAGTTAACCGCAAAACCCTTTAGCGAAAAAATATAGAAAGTGAACCGTGGTCAAATAAATAATCACAGTGTCACCATTATGATGCACGTGCAAAAACTTGTTTGCTACATGTCCAAAAATAAAGTATGATTATTTGATATACATCGTACGTGATATTGGTTACTCATTATGTTATTGACGTAGCCTTCTTCAGAAAATATCATATCCATTGCATATGAGAGTACCGTTACTATGTCCAAATTACATACATTATCATATACCAGTGTGATATTTCCGATATAATTAAAAGATAAGGATCAGTAAACAAACACCCAGAATATAAATCACATAGCAACATCCTAGCGATAACCTCCTAGTTTGTATTGTTTATATATCGTCACATCTTAAGGATGAGTTTTGAGTTTTAATTTTTGGGTGCACTGGCCCTTTAAGGGAATTTAATGAGTTTCCAAACGTTACTTTTTTAATGTTCTCTGAACGTTCTGAATCCAGTAGGATAACATTAAGAAAATGTTAGATGAACACAACGCAACATATAAATAACGTTTTTGTTTAGTGACATTATTAAAGAGCAGATAACTCAGAATTACTGTTCTGTTTATGTTACTGGAGGAATGTTTATTCATAACTTTGCGAGAACCTCGCCATAATATTCTGAGAACATTCCATATTAGCCGAGACATATGAGATATATTTACAGACTATCCATGATGATTATAATGATGACTTGCTTTATGTTACTTAAAGTTCACTTTAAAACAACTTTTGCTGATAATTTACTCGCCCCCATGTCATCCAAGATGTCCATGTCTTTCTTTCTTCAGTCGAAAAGAAATGAAGGTTTTTGATGAAAACATTCCAGGATTTTCTCCATATAATGGACTTCAATGGGGACCAAACGGTTCAAGGTCCAAAAGACACTTTCAGTGCAAACTCTTCAAAGGGCTTTAAACGATTCCAAACAAGTTCTTTTTTCGAGTCATTTGGTTCATTCAACGAACGAAATGAATGAAATGACTCTGGAAAAGATTCTTTCATTTTGATGATCGAGTTGATCGAACAGGAGAGTCACTAACGCGCATCACAGAACAGAGCAAGGCGAGCATTTGAGCTTATAAAACTTAAACTTTGTTATTTATTTATTAAATGAGCGATCGTTTCGCTTGATAAGACCCTTATTCATCATCTGGAATCGTTTAAAGCCCTTTGAACAGTTTGCACTGAAACTGTCTTCTGGACTTTGAACCGTTTGGTTCCCATTGAAGTCCATTATATGGAGAAAATCCTGGAATGTTTTCATCAAAATCCTTCATTTCTTTTCGACTGAAGAAAGAAAGACATGGACATCTTGGATGACATGGGGGCGAGTAAATCATCAGCAAAAGTTTTTCTAAAAGTGAACGACTCCTTTAAGTAACCGTGGTCACTTTGGCACTGGTGTGATTCACTGAAGCACTGGCGACTAACCTGTAACCTTTTGCCCGTCGATTAACTCCGAGAGATCAAAGCGGCTCTCGGATAATACTGATGATGTTTTGATTGTGTTCCTACATGAAGTACCACGGTATTATTACCATATGCAGCCGTTTAACATAATGGGGATGATTTTGGAAATAATGCAATTCTTTGAAGTACCTTGCAGTATTTAAATATGTTAATGGCGTGTTTCAAAGGACGATAGAATTACCGTAGTACAACCGAGAAAGTGTGTGTGTGTGTGTGTGTGTGAGAGAGAGAGAGAAAGTGTGTGTGTGAGAGAGAGAGAGTGTGTGTGTGTGAGAAAGAGAAAGAGAGAGTGTGTGTGTGTGAGAAAGAGAGAGAGAGTGTGTGTGGGTGTGTATGAGAAAGACAGAGTGTGTGTGTGTGTTTGAGGGTTTTCAAGCATCAATGTGTTCGATTGCAGTGTTTGAGGATGTGAAGATTACACTGACATCTACTGGGGAAACTCTTGCGGTGTGTGTTTTAGTAACCAGAGGCTCCATTCATGTGTGTGTGTGTGTGTGTAGTTTGAGCTTTGGTTGAATAATTTGTTGAATTTGGTTGATAATTCCAGTAGCACAGTCCCTCACAGTGTGTCAAACACACGTTCACACACACACACACACACACACACACACACACACACACACACACACACACACACACACACACACACACACAATGCAACCAGCCAAGCGATGCAACATCCCATAATGTCTCTCAGCATCCGTCTCTCTCTAACACTGCTGTGCTGCTTAATGAGAGAGGGCAGTACGAGCTGGAGAGTTTGATCAGGAGTTAGTTTGATCTCTGTGTTTAATTAGCATCTTCTGCATTAGTTCACATGCCAATTTAGAGCAAGATATCGGCGTCCACTCCGAATATATATATATACACACGTCTATAGCGGCACAATCCAATCAGGAGGGGGTTTAATTGACAGCTACTATTAGAAGAGCCTCCATTCCTCTTATTTAGCAAAGGAACCGCACACAATACACACATGCAATCAGCGCGCAGCGATAGCTTTGTGTGTGTCGCGAGGAGAGAGCCGTATGGAGCGAGGGAAGGGGAGACGGGAGTGATTGTGTGATTGTCTCAGTTTAAACGAACTGTCCATCAGCGCCTGTCACTCTCACTGGGGCTCGGGGACCAGGACACACACACACACACACACACACACACCACTGAGAGGGGACTAACCGTACTGATGCAGTTATAAGTCAAGCATCACTGTTACCAGACTTATCATTTGTATCTTTCTAGATCGTTCTAATAATGTTGGGATGTGAGAGTATGTTAGTCTCTTCTGCTCACCAAGGCTGCATTTATTTCATTAAAAATACAGAAAAATGCTGTAAAAACAGTGAAATATTATTACAATTTATATATCTGTTCTCTGTGTGAATATACTGTAAAGTGTAATTTATTCCTGAATTTATCACCATTACTCCAGTCTTCAGTGTCACATGACCCTTCACAAATCACTCTAATATGAGGATCTGATGATCAAGAAACATTTATGATTATATATATATATATATACTCAAATAGAAAAACAGGCATTTTAATTTGTTATAAAATTAAACAAAATTAATGTTTTTTTTTTTATCAAATAAAGTCAGCCTTGATGAGCAGAAGAGACTTCTTTTAAAAATATTTTTAAAAAATTACAGATCCAAAACTTGATTTGTGGTTTATATTATGAATATTCACAGCTCTCGTGTGTGTATGTGTGTTTCAGGGTCTTTAAGTGTCTTCCTAATGTCTCTCTTAGTGTGTGTGTGTGTGTGTGTGTGTGTGTGTTTCAGGGTCGTTAAGTGTCCTCCTAATGTCTCTCTCTCAGTGTGAACGGACCCCCGGGAGTCGGCGTGTAAACCTGTGGTCAATCCTCGCGGCCCATCAGTGTGTCTCCTGGGTCTCGGTGTGTGTGTGAAGTGTTCAAGTGCTGCTTTTAGTGTCAGGAAACACTGCGCTGGATTAAAGGCCTGTCACTGAAGGCATACAAAAGGTAAGATCCAAATGCAGTGTTTATTTAATCCATAATCATCGTCAGCCAGCAAAGGGTCAACATCCATAACACACAGTCCAAAAACAAGAAACACACAAGACTCGACAACTAACACAGAAACAGACAGGTGCAAACAATGTGAGTGGGAACGACTGTGTGCAATGATCAGTGTGAGTCAGACTCAGGCAAAGGGTTATGGGAAATGCAGTTCATGATAAGGGTGACGATCAGGGAAAGAGACCTCTAGTGAAAACCCAGACACTGTTACAAGGACAGCCATCGATCGACCGAGAGAGACAGCATCAATACACACACGTTCACCGAGAGTCAAACACACTGCTGTGAAATCCCCACTCGGACTGTATAACATTAACACACGTGTCTCCGCATGAATGTGTATTTCTCAGGATGAGTTGTTTCTTACAACATTTTTCACACTGAATTGTTATAAAAAGGGAAAGCGTGTCATTTTTACAACATGAAATATTGCTTTACACATGTCAAAATGATCAAAAAATGCATTATAAAAGTATTTTATTGTAATAATTATGCATATTATTTCAGATGTAACAAGCTATAAGGCATTATAACATACAGTATATTACATAAAAAATTAAGGTAACACTTTATTTTACAGTGTCATTGTTGCAACAGTAATGACAGTAAATTATGCACAGCTACATGCAACTAAACCAAACCCTAACCCATAAATGTCCTCACTTAATGTTATTCAGCACTTAAATGTAGAGTTAGTGTAATAAAGACTCCTGGATATGTAAAGTCTAACCAAAATGTTTCTGCCACTTTCTCCATGAGCTACCGAGACGCTATTCAGATTCATGTAGTCTTGAGTGTGTATTGCATCATTCTGTGCCGCTGAACGAAACTCCCACAATCCTTTAGGGCAAAAAGTTGCTCCCAAACACAAGAGGAGTCGCTGTTTCAACAAACCAATGTTAGTATTCAATATTCATAAAAAACGACTGTAGATCATGGTGAACGTCTCTCTCAGAGGAAACAGCAGCTCCTCTTCTTCCTCTCACTGTGTGTGTGTGTGTGTGTGTGTGTGTGTGTGTGTGTGTTCATGGCTTTATATCGTGAGAGAAGCGCATGTTGACAGTGAATAAACAGGGAGGCGTGACATTGCTCTACTTTCCTCTTGTCAAGTGATTCTGTTCTTCATAACCTCCAGCGATGTGTCCCTTTGTTAGGTGTTGAGTGATGTGTGTGTGATAACGTGTGTGTTTCCTCGTGACACAGGCCTCCAGCTGTCTCTGACCCACAATCCCACTGGATGAACATGGAAACAAGGATCGAGAAAGAGCGATGTTAAGTGTTTGTGAGTAACAAGTTCAGACACACTTCTAAATGTTGTTTAATTATATAGCAGAAGATCAAATCTGTGTATTGATTGTAAATAAACACATCCAAAATAAAAGTTTGTGTTTACATAATATATGTGGGTGTAATTATTTTGTATTGCTAAATACACACACACCTGCATGTATATGTTTAAGAAAAATGTGTTATTTATATATAAAATATTTCTATTTCTATATATATATACATTATATACATGCAAATATTTCTTATATATATACTGTATATATGCACGTGTGTGTGTTTTTATATATACAACATAATTACACACACATATATTATAACTCAAACTTTTATTTTGGATTCGATTATTTTGATTTTTTTGTGGGATGCATTTTTTCATCTTTGATGAGTAGAAAGTAAAAAAAATCATTTATTTTAAACATAAATCTTTTGTAGCATTATATACTGTCACTTTTGATCTATTTAATGTGTCATTGCTGAATAACAGTATTAATTTCATTAAGGAAAATCCTACTTACCTCAATTTTTTTTAATTATCACGGTTTCCATAAAAATATGACATTGATAATAATCATAACTGTGTGTTGATCATCAGATCCTCCTATTAGAGTGATTTGTGAAGGGTCATGTGACACTGAAGACTGGAGTAATGATGATAAATTCAGCTTTGATCACAGTAATAAATCACACGTTACTGTATATTCACATACATTGGAATCATATTTCACTGTTTTCACAGTATTTTGCTCATAAATGCTGTGGTGAGCAGAAGAGACGACTTTTAAACCATTAAAAAATCATAATTATTCCAGTCTCTTGGCCGGTAGTGTGTGTAGGTGTTTATCATGAAGTAAGACAGCTAGAAGACTTAAGTCATACTGTGGTCTCGTAACATTAATCTCTCTTTCACACACACACACACACGGCGGCTTGTGTTCGCCCTTCTGCTGAGCTCTGCTCGTTTTTCATGGACTTAAAGTCTCGTATTTAAATGCATTTAGATATGACAGATGAAACACCCGCAGTACTGCACGCAAACATTGCTCTTTGTGTGTGTGTGCGTGTGAGTGAGTAAGTGTGTGTGTGTGTACATGTTTTTCTATCCCGGTGGGGACTTAAACCTGAATGCACACACACACACACACACACTCACGGGGACTCTAAAGTGAGGAAACAAGCTTTTAAATCATACAGAATGAGTTTATTTGAAGATGTACAAAAACACAGAGAGTTTTGTGTGATGGGTAGGTTTAGGAGTCGGGTTAGTGTGTGTGTGTGTGTGATGGGTAGGTTTAGGGTTAGTGTGTGTGTGATGGTAGGTTTAGTGTAAGAGGAGAGAAACAGTATAAAAACCTTAAAGTCTACAGAGAGTCCCCATTTAGCTAAGTAAACGTGTGTGTGTGTGTGTGCGTGTGTGTTTGTTTGAACGTCTTAAGCCGCTGCTTTAGAAGCATGAGCACTCGGAGGTGTTTATCAGGAGACCACACACACACACACACACACAGTATGTGTGTAAATGCTCATTGTTTCAGGCCTCTCATGTTCCATTAGTGTTGCCATTGTTTCTGCCAAAGTGAAGCTGCTCGTGTGCATCAGGGACACACACACACACACACACACACACAGCTCCCCAGATCCATCTGAACATGTTAATTGAGCAGAATGTTGATTTCAGAGCCGAATGAGGTTGTTTTTCAGGAGTGACCGGGATAATGAGGGACGACCGCTGGGTTTGTGGGACCCTGGAGCCTCACTGACACATTTATTATAGTTAACTAAGCCCAAAACCTTAAAAACAAGTTTGTTCCTTGAAATAAAGGAAATGTTAAGTGAAATAAATTTTCCCAGGTTCTCCTGCTTGAATGTTGATTATTCTCCTCATATTCTCCATTGTTGCGGCTCCTCTCTTCCCAGTCTGTCAGTAACGCTCTGTTTACTTCCTGTCTCTATGAAGCTCCTCCTTCTGGAAGCACACTGCGCTCTGATTGGTCGGCTGGAGCAGTTGTTACCTTACCTTGGTTTAACACACTACTAACTAACTCAACCAGGCCCCGCCCCTTTATTCTGTGATAATTATTATAATGAGGAATATTGTGACGTGTTCGTTCTTGAACGGAAACTGATTTTGGTCAAATACATTCAATTCGTTTACCTAAACGTGTTATTTCAAGGAAAGCCTCGAATAGTATTTTCTTGTAAAACACACTCCAGTAATAAACTTATAAAATATATTTTTCCCAGTGCACAAACACACAGTAATTATCAACTGTTTATAAAACGGATAGTTACGGTCCTTGATTCTGATTGGTTGATCCGCGTTCAAAGCCGTTGTAAATTACTCAGCAAACACACACACACCTGTGAGCGCATTACATTAGTGTTAGACACACACACACCTGTGAGCGCATTACATTAGTGTTAGACACACACACACACACACACCTGTGAGCGCATTACATTAGTGTTACACACACACACACAGACACACACACCTGTGAGTGAATTGAATGAATTTCTCATTCATAATTTCTCTTATTTTTGAGTTTCTTGCTGTTGTTTGTGAGATAATAATACTGTGATGTCTTCAGTTTCCCACAATGCACCGCGGCAGCCATAAATAATGTGTATTACCCACATACCCTGCTTTTATTCACGCTGTTGTGTTTGATTATTATGAGCTCATCTTTTACTTCATGTGTTTTGATACTTGTCCGGTTCTGTGTGCCTGTGTTTGTTGATTATTACGGGGTGTGTGTGTGTGTGTGTGTCCACCGTGCGCTGACGGCTCGCTCCCAGTGTAGTTTGTGTATGAAACTTACACTAAGTATGTGTGTGTGTGTGTGTGTGTGCGTGTGTATATGTAAAAGTGTGTGTGTGTGTGTGTGTCTATATGTAAAAGTGTGTGTGTGTGTGTGTGTGTGTGTGTGTGTATAAGACCCTGCCACGTAACAAATGGAGTGAGTTAATGTCCACTCAGTGCGTCCAGAAGCTCCTCAGAGAGGGCAACTCAGATGAGTAATTAGATGAAGTGATAGAAAGATGGAGCGAGAGTTATTCATCTCACACTTCTGGCAGTCTCTGTGTGTGTGTGTGTGTGTGTGTATTCTCGTTCCCCGGTAATGCCAACACTGCCCAGAAAGTTGCCAAGTGTATCATCACCTTAAGAGCAACACCAAACTCTGCGCACAGAAACAGAAGCTGATTTAAACTCTTATTTAAGCTGACAGACCAGAACTCGTTAGTGTGTGTTGTCTCAGGGAAAGTTCACTGGTTAATTAAAGCGCGTCGACAGTGGAGAGTAAAAACACTTCAGTGAGTCGGGTCGAATCTCCAGACGTGTGTGTCTTAATGTTCAGATTCAGCCTCACACAGCAGTGAAGCCGTGAATGACCTCCTTCTTAATTAACTGCGCATACGTCCAGATTTATGACTCCTCTTTAATTACTCGACACTGTCGTCTCGGGTTAAAGGTCACGCTCCACATCTCAGGGGAGCGACTTATGATAGTTTTGTCCAGACGCTGGTGAGCTGTTCAGCCGATCGGTGCATCTATTACAAGAAAGACAACCACAGTGGACCTGAATGTCAACAAGTAGAAATACGTCACAAGCAATTCATGTTGGTCGAATGCTAGAAGCATAACAGATTTCATCCAGTCGATGTTGGCAGTAGAATATCAATATCAATAGAAGTAGTTCATTTTACCTATATTTTTATTTTGGAATTGGTCACAAGTCAATTCAGTTCAAATTTATTTGTAAAGCACTTTTCACAATACATATCGTTTCAAAGCAGCTTTACAGAAAGTGCATTTCAGAAATGTACATAGAAAAATAGAATTAGTTAAAGGAGTAGTTCACTTTTGAAAACAACTTTTGCTGATAATTTACTCACCCCCATGTCATCCAAGATGTCCATGTCTTTCTTTCTTCAGTTGAAAAGAAATTAAGGTTTTTGATGAAAATATTCCAGGATTTTCTCCATATAATGGACTTCAATGGGGTCCAAACGGTCCAAGGTCCAAAAGACAGTTTCAGTGCAAACTGTTCAAAGGGCTTTAAACGATTCCAGACGATGAATAAGGGTCTTATCAAGCGAAACGATCGCTCATTTAATAAATAAATAACAAAGTTTAAGTTTTATAAGCTCAAATGCTCGCCTTGCTCTGTTCTGTGATGCGCGTTCGTGACTCTCCCGTTCGAACTTTTTCCGAGTCATTTGGTTCGTTCAACGAACGAAACAAAAGAGTTGACTCAGAAAAAGATTCGTTCATTTTGATGAACGAGTTCGAACAGGAGAGTCACGAACGTGCATCACAGAATAGAGCAAGCAGAGCATTTCAGCTTATAAAACTTAAACCGTTTGGTTCCCATTGAAGTCCATTATATGGAGAAAATCCTGGAATGTTTTCATCAAAAACCTTCATTTCTTTTCAACTGAAGAAAGAAAGACATGGACATCTTGGATGACACGGGGGTGAGTAAATTATCAGCAAAAGTTTTATTAAAAGTGAACTACTCCTTTAACTATGTATTAATTTAAGTCATAACAAGTCGACAAGTCATCCAATAACTGACTAATTAAAGAGGAACAGTATAAAAATAATACTAAATTAAAACTGGTGCTTTATCTGTTAGATATTTCACAGTAAAATGCATTTTTGTTTTTAATGTGTGTTGATATATAAAAAAATTATATAAAGTTACACTTAATAAATTTTTTTGATGATCATAAAGCTTTTTCTGAAGAAACGCAAAGGTTTGTCTTGATGTCACTGCATTATTGTTTTTGAAGGCAATTATGAGAAACGTCTGATCAGGTGACTTGACTATTTGTTCATGCAACGCAGCAGAAAACTGATTTTGTCCTTTTCCAAATCGCGTGTCACACACACACACACACACACACACACACACAGCATATTTCTGACAAGCATCTTTGTTCCGGTGTAGAGGAGAGCGCTCATCCGTCCTCCAAGTTTCAGGCATTGGGAAGCAAAATTATTCGTGTCTGTGTGAGACAGGCTAATCAGAGAGCAGAGCGGGTCTCAACGGGAGCCAATCACAGTGCAGACACTTGTGTGTGTGTGTGAGTTTGAGAAGTGAACTCGTCTGAGGTCATGCAGTAATGAAGCGCTGGTGATTCACGGATCTTAATTGCAGCACAGATCTGTAATTCAGAGCAGGGACATTAAGCATCAGGTTTGTGAGCTAAAGGGAAATTAGTGTGTGTGTGTGTGTGTGTGAGTGTGTGTGAGTGTGAGTGTGTGGGACACTGAAGCTAAAGCTGTTTCTACAATCTCTCACCCTTTAATCAAAGCTTAACCCTGTGTTAACAGACACACCTGGAAGATTACCAGCATTCCCGTCCATCAAACCCCATCTCTACTCCTGCTGCGCAAATCTGGTAAACTACAGTAATATAATGAAATATATGTTGTTATGGTACTTCAATACTGTTAAGCCAATGAAATAATAGTCTGAAATTAATTTTTTGAGGTGAAACAGTTCATTGAACCTTTAGACTATATATTAACAAAGTTTGCATAACCGTATACAGTATAATATATATATATATATTATATATATATATATGAAGAGTTCAGATGCAAAAGCCTCTAAATGCCATTTGAAATTTTCTTCTAAAATGACCATTTTTATCAAGCTTGTATTTTTAGGTTCAGTAATTTCACTTAAATGACAATTAATAGATAATAATCATTGCCATTTAAGTGAAATTACTGAACTTAAAAATACAAGCTTGATAAAAACGATCATTCTAGAACAAAACTTCAAATGGCACTTAGAGGCTTTTGCATCTGAACTCTTCATATATATATATATATATGCCAAAATCGTTTCTTGGCATTAGAATCCAACAGGAACACTTTACTTGTTTCATAATGAATCAATGAATCTCTTGAATGAACGATTCATTGGCTCACTCATTAAGGCTTCACTTATTTCATTACCAGATAAATCAATGAATCTCTTGAATGAACGATTCAATGACTCACTCATAAAGGCTTCACTTGTTTCATTACCAGATAAATCAATTAATCTCTTGAATGAACGATTTAATGAATGTATTAATTATTCGAAGACTCACTTGTGAAGATTCCTCTTGTTTCATTTCTAGATGAATCAGTGATTTTCAAACGAATTTTCCAATCAATGATTCAATGACTCACTCATAATGATTTCAATTGTTTCATAACTGTATGAATGAGACTTTTTAAACGAATCTCTTGAATGATTCAATGACACATTTTTAACAGTCTCTTGGTATAACGAAGTAATGGATACAATCTTTACTTGAAGCGTCAAGTTACTATCGCTCTATTTTGATCACTACTGTAGACATCAGTGTTTATATTCCAACTATAAACTTGTATGGCAGTATTTCTGTGATATGTATAATTATTATAACACAGAAATAATGATACTGTGGTTGAAAAGACTGTTTCACACTGAACATGACGACTCACTGGACCAGAACACAGATCTGAATCAGTGTGATCGTACTTAGAGCCGAATCACTGTGATTTAGGAATGATTCATGAGTTTGAATCGAGATTAAACAAACTACAAACACAAGAGATCTGACTGAAAAACACATGCGTCTTCGTTCAGTGTTCGCTCATCGAGAGCCGTGTGGTCAGGAATTGTGAATTGCTTGTTAATGCACACGCTTACATCCGTCTCTTCTGATCATCTGTGCCATCGTCCTCTCTCTCTCTCTCTCTCTCTCTCTCTCTCTCTCTCTCTCTCTCGGCTCCTGAGAGCTTTTTAAACAACATCACCTCAATTATGGCTCTCAGACGAGCCGCTCTAAAAGCCTGAGCCGCAGTCAATCGCAGTCAATGCTTTACACAGACACACACACACTTCTTACACACTGCATTGTGTACTTGAATCTGAGAGAGAGAGAGAGAGAGGGAGAGAGAGATGCCCCGTCTACTGCACTACACTGCCTTAAGAGGAAAACAGTGTTACATACAGTCAAACCGAAATGTATTCAGACATTTCTCACATCATCGGTTTATTCGCTATAGTTCATGACCTCAGTGTTTGATATTGGACTGGTTTTGTCCGTCCTTCTGTTGGACTCTCACACATGAATTATGTTGAGTATCTGTCAGCTGTTAAATTGAACTCCACAATTAGATAATAGCAGTTTAGCTCAACCAGTGACCAAGCAATGCTTCATGTTGTTCAGTGTGTGTGTAAAAGGAGCATTAGCGATTACAGAAAACATCATCAGCTCAAAGTGGAGGAAGAATATTTGGTGCCATATTTTTGACTGGTAGTCGCTGTATGAAGAATATCTGGCTGTAATATGTCAGTTTACTTTATTTTGCTCTCCTCACTCACAGAAGTGAACTATAGTGTCCTGATCACACTAGATTATGAAATATCATAAATCTGAATAATTTTTGGTTTGACTGTATGTGAATTATTTAAGACACACGGGAGACTCGTTTTCACTAAACTAAGAATGCATCAAGACACTGATCATAAAATCCTCTAAATTGATCAAAACTGTAGATCAAACCTGTCTCGCACACATTCCCCTTCAGTCCTTCTGTCTCTGATTGACAGTTCAGAATTTATTAGTAAGTTAAAGGAGTCGTTCACTTTAAAAAAAACTTTTGCTGATAATTTCCTCACCCCCATGTCATCCAAGATGTCCATGTCTTTCTTTCTTCAGTTGAAAAGAAATTAAGGTTTTTGATGAAAATATTCCAGGATTTTCTCCATATAATGGACTTCAATGGGGTCCAAACGGTCCAAGGTCCAAAAGACAGTTTCAGTGCAAACTGTTCAAAGGGCTTTAAACGATTCCAGATGATGAATAAGGGTCTTATCAAGCGAAACGATCGCTCATTTAATAAATAAATAACAAAGTTTAAGTTTTATAAGCTCAAATGCTCGCCTTGCTCTGTTCTGTGTGACTCTCCTGTTCGAACTCGTTCATCAAAACGAACAAATCTTTTTTCGAGTCATTTCGTTCATTTCGTTCGTTGAATGAAGCAAATGACATGAAAAAAGATTCTAGGTGTTTGTTTAATTTTTAGTTTTAAATGTATAATTTTAGTGCTTCAATTCAAACTTATTTGTGTTTAATGCCAATGCAGTGTTGCTCACAGAGTCCAGTGTGTCAGGAGCTCATAGTGGAGACGGGCACACAATATAATTATGAGTATATAATAATAATAATGTATAAAGAATGATATAATAAGGTTTCCCTCGTATCTCATGATGTTTGTGGTCGACCTCACAGAACAAAACCACACGAACCGAACCCAACTACAGCAGGAAGAACTCCAATCCCACATGCATCAACTCCTTCATTTATCTCTCGCTCGCTTTCTGTGTGTGTGTGTGTGTGTGTGTGTGTGTGTCTGTAATCCTCTCTGCAGATTCACCAGGTCACTGATCTCAGAGCAGTCTGGATTTAAAATGCTTTTGTTACTGTTCAAATTTGAGTCAAATCCCCTTACACACACACACATACACAATCAAAGACACACATACTTAAACAGTCACACACACATACACAATAAAAGACACTCGCGGGTGCGTACACACACACACACATACACACGCAGTCACACTTGCACACACATACACAGTCACACCCGCACACACACATACACAATCAAAGACACACTCACAAACACACACACACACACACACACAGTCACACACACACACACACACATACACAATCAAAGACACACTCGCGGGCGTGTACACACACACACACACACACACACACATACATATACACACTCAGTCACACTCGCACACACAACACAAATAAACTTTGAGAAATGTCAGTGCACACACACACACATACTCCCTCACGCACACACACATGTGTATGTGTGTGATGGGTATGTTAAGGGGCCGGGTTAGTGTGTGTGTGTGTGTGTGTGTGTATGATGGGCAGGTTTAGGGGTAGGGTTAGTGTGTGTGTGTGATGGATAGTGTAAGAGGAGAGAATACACAGTTTGTACAGTATAAAAACCTTTACGGCTACTGACGCTATGTATGTGTGTGTGTGTGTGTGGAGAGAGACTGTGGAGTCAGGAGCTGTTTAATGTCACTCTTCCCCTGCAGGGTGGATAAAGAGAACGAGAGCGACTCCTGCATAACTCTCTTCAATACTGGATTGTGATATTTCTGCAGAAGGACTTTAAACTGCATGATTTATTGTTATATCTCAGTTAATACTCTCGTAGCCCTCCACAGAATTTATCAATTCAATTATTGAAATCATTCATTTATTTATAAAATGGCATGGCCAAAAAAAAAACATTTAAATAATTAAAAAATAAATAAATAAATATATTAAACCATTGTAAGTACTTGAAAAGAGTATTTAAAGTAAGGTTTTTGGGGTTTTTTTGTTGTTGTTTTTTTTTTTTTGCAATTTGAGATTTTATGCATCAAAGCAATAAAATCTGATTGTGATTAATTACTGTATTTATTATGGAGGATCACATAAAATAGGAATTTATTAATTAATATCATTAATATAGTTACAGAATGACATGCCAAAACTAATTTAAATACTTAAGAAACACTTAAATATATTAAACCATTGTCAATATTTCCAGAAAAAGTTCCAGAATGTAGTTTAACTTCATAAGCACATTATGCTGCTGGAGTGTCTGTTATCATATTGTGTGTGTGAGCCATAATATAAAATACTGCAGCAGATATTCCTTCTCTTAAAGAGGCTAGAAGTGTCAGATGAACCCACCGAGATTATTCACAGTCGTTTATCAGCAGAGTTTCTCTTTATCTGTTCAACACAGAGTCGCCGACGCAGACCCAATATTGTTTATAATATAATATCGTGTGAGAGATGAGCCGAGGGCCTTTTAGAAAGTATATTTCAACGTGACCTCATTAGTATTCATCGTTATCGCTCTGTGAGTTTAGTTCTGGCACACGTTTACAGCGCACAACATCTCACTGCTTCATCTAATTTATAATAAATGAGATCAATTAAATATATTAATTATAATATATTTATTATATACAATATATATATTTTATTATAATTTATTCGCATATGTTTTGCAATTTATTTACTGTGTTCTCATATTTTCTGCAATTTATTTACTTTAATCTCATATTTTTTGCAATTTGTTTGCTGTATTCTCTTATTTTCTGCATTTTATTTACTTTAATCTCATATTTTTTGCTATTTATTTACTTTATTCTCATATTTTCTGCAATTTATTTACTTTAATCTCATATTTTTTGCAATTTGTTTACTTTATTCTCATATTTTCTGCAATTTATTTACTTTAATCTCATATTTTCTGCAATTTATCTACTTTATTCTCATATTTATTTGCATTTTATTTACTGTATTCTCATATTTTCTGCAATTTATTTACTTTATTCCCAAATTTTCTACACTTTATTTGCTGTTTTCTCATATTTTCTGTAATTTATTTGTTTTATTCTCATATTTTCTGTAATTTATTTGCCGTATTCTCATATTTTCTGCTCTTTATTTGCTGTATTCTCATATTTTCTGCTCTTTATTTACTTTATTCTCATATTTTCTGCTCTTTATTTACTTTATTCTTATATTTTCTGCTCTTTATTTACTTTATTCTCATATTTTCTGTAATTTATTTGCTGTATTCTCTTATTTTCTGTAATTTATTTTCTGTATTCTCATATTTTCTGCTCTTTATTTGCTGTATTCTCATATTTTCTGCTCTTTATTTACTTTATTCTTATATTTTCTGCTCTTTATTTGCATCATCAAAGTTTCATCTTCTTCCGTAAGAATTTAAACTGTAAGCGAGTGATTTCTCCAACTTATTAAAGCGTTAATGATAATTAAATGTCGCCATAAACTGCAAATTACTTTTATATTGAATTCCTCTTCTGGGACTTTCTGAGACGGATATTGTGAAGATGTATTAAAGCAAATTATTTTTTTCTATAAATGTTTTATTTCAGTTAATGTTGATTTCAAGTAATATTTTTTTTTTATGTTTTTAGACTCTTAAAACTGTGACAGACATTTATGATGTTACTAAAGATTCACTTTCTAATCTTCAAATAAATAAAATGCATCACAGTTTTCACAATTATGTTTGTTTTTTAAATATAAAAATTGTTTTCAACATTGATAATAATCGTAAATGAATCTTGATCATCAGATCCTCATTAGAGTGATTTGTGAAGGGTCATGTGACACTGAAGACTGGAGTAATGATGATAAATTCAGCTTTGATCACAGGAATAAATTACATTTGACTCTATATTCACAGATATTTTAAATTCTAATAATATTTCACTGTTTTTACTGATTTTTGATCAAATAAATGCAGCCTTTTTTCTGCATGAATCGAGTCCTCGCTAACCTCTGTTTGCTACACTTGTCTGTTCTCAATCAGGTCCAGTGTCTGGTGGCCACAGACGTGGATAAAGGTAACAACGCATGTCTTATAACTAACATTGTTTACACACACACGTCTCACACTTGGTCCAAACATGTGTTTCTCTGGTTTCCTACTGTAAGTGCAGTGGACGTGTCCTTATCAGTGTGTGTGTGTGTGTGTGTGTGTGTGACACTTGTCTTTCTTTCTGTATGTTTCCATTTAAAGCCCGTCCTCTGTATCACCTCACACTTTCTCAAACACACAGTCCTACAGACTCTTGGGTAAAAGAGTCCAGATAGCAGACCGGGGTCTTATCAGACACAGAGATGAGTGTTAATGGAGTGAAGGTCAGTGAAGTTATGAGACACACACACTGCCAAGCTGAAGCTCAAGAGTCCTTCAGCAGTGAACACACACACACACACACACCAGCTGAGACAGTGAGTTCACTGCGGTGAGGATAAACACTCCCTCCGTCATCCTTTTACAGTCTCTGGGACTCGCACACACTGCATGCAGACTACAGACTACATTACAAACACTAATATTGATTACGTTTTATTTACTGTATTCTCATATTTTCTGCAATTTATTTACTTTATTCTCATATTTTCTGCTCTTTATTTACTGTCTACCTTTATTCTCTGCATTTTATTCACTATATTCCCATATTTTATGCACCTTATTTGCTGTATTCTCTTATTTTCTGCCATATATTTACTATATTCTGATCATTTATGCACTATTTACTGTATTCTCATATTTCCTGCACTTTATTTACTGTCTTCTTTTATTCTCTACATTTTATTCACTATATTCTCATATTTCCTGCACTTTTATTTTCTGCATTTTCTTTACCATAATCTTATTTTCTGGCTGATATACTCCGGGATGTTCAGCCTCCTCATATTCTCTGTTTGCGTCTCAGTCGTGTCTCGTATCTCTCGTGTTTTTCTCCATGATTTATTCTCCATGTCCACTCGCAGGACTGCAGCTGCAGTTATATGTACACGTAGATGAATATAGCATAAAGTCACTTAATTTTTATACATTTTTCAAAAAAAAAAAAAAAAAAACAACCTTCAGTCATTGCTTCTCTAGTAAATGAACCTTAATTTGAGAATGGTTTGATATTTGTAGACAGAAATACAGAAAAAACATATATTTTTTTGCAGTGTATCTTGATACATATATTTTTTAACACCAAAAACCTAACATTTTTGTTTTGAGTAAGTTTTACTCATAGTGTAATTCTGTTTGTATCAGAGCGGGTGCGCCGCTAACTGTGTGTTCTGTAATTGATCACCTCTAATCAGGGATCCTCATTAATGACCAATTAGGCAAACCATGATTGTTTATATTGTGTGTCATTCAAACAGAGCCCCAGTTAAATACACACAAACACACACACACACTGGAAAAACAGATCTTGAACCACAAAAACAAATACTTGTGTCTTCTCGTGCACTGTAGCTCAGCTAGCTGCTTACTTAGGCGAAAGGGGCCGTTTTTGGGTGGTAGGCCTTATTTTGCTCGTATTTGTGCCTTTTTCAATGTCCTTGTTGCAGCCATAGTTGGGTAACGATGCTTTTGGGAAACGCACCCCTGTTTACTTCAAGCTCCTCCTTCTGAAAGCACACTGTGCTCTGATTGGTCGAGCGCTTTGAGGTCTTTCAGAGTTTTTGGAAATGTCCCGCCCCTTTCCATAACCGCCAGTTTAACACACTACTAACTAACTCAACCAGGCCCCGCCCCTTTATTCTGTGCATTAATTATTATAATGAGGAATATTTTGACGTGACTCGAGATTACAGTCGAGGCGTTTCAGGAGTTCAGAAACACTGACACGGATATAGAGAATAGATCTCGCTGGCGTTTAAGAGGTGTTCATCCGTTCTAACCAAGCGAGCCACACAAGCCCTCAAAAGTGAAGCCAAAACGTCTCGATCGCCCCCCAGTGGGCGGTCCTAGTATATGTCATAAACCCCGCCCCTCTCTGTGTTATTCAGGATGTGAGACCAACTAAACAATTAAATTACACTTCACATCCTTTTTCCAAAGATAGTTTCTGTCATTTACTGTAGTTTCTGTAGTTCACGTTGAGGTCATTTCAAGTGTTTGTTTTTAAAATAAGTTTGTCTTTAGTTATGCTATAAAAACGGTGCTCATGATTGACAGCTGTGATTGACAGGTTCTCTGTGTGAAATAGTCACGGACTTTTTCATGTTGACTATGTGCTTAGTAGTCGTATTTACCTTATTTTAACGAGGTTCTGCAATCAGCAGACATCATCGGAGAGGAACGGAGCACACAGAGGCCACTTAAGAAAAGTGCGGGGCGTGTGCTTGCGATTGGTTCTGAGAGAGTGAGGGCGGGGCCTTGATTCCGCGGCTTTACTTCCTGCTCACGACTGCGCATGTCTGGTCTCGAAAGACTGTCAGCGCCACATCGGGACACTGGCGGCTTCAGTTCCCTCCAATGGAAAAGAGCGAAGGGGCGTCATCCATCTTTTTTTACGGTCTATGGTCTAACACACACGTCTCGCGTGCGGCTCGAGTCTCACACTGACCCGTAATCTGCTCTCACACCCCACGTGCCGTTTCTGTGTTGAGGCAGCAGATTTATTCTGCTGGAGGACGTAATTAATGATCTTATTAGAGGAACTTGTTAGCGAAGGACAGCAGCTTTGAGACGACATACGCTCGTTAGTAAAGCGCTTTCATAATTGCTGCCGTTAGAACAACAACAAAAAAAAGCATAAGGGGTTACAGAGCCTTTATTAATCCTGATTCTGATTCACAAAACATTCTTAAAGTGCCCCTATTATGCTTTTTCGCATTACCTAGTGTGCAATATGGCTGAAAGTGAATATAAAAGGTCTGCAATGTTTCAAAGATCAAACTTTCTCACTTCCTGCTGAAACTACATAGGTTTTTAACTAATTTGCATAATCCCCGCCTCTGGTCCTGATTGGCTGAGCAATCTTAGCCCCGCCCTCAAACACTGTAGTGTATCTGAGACGGGAGAGTTGGGCTCGTGTCGAGAAGACGCTACGGTGAAACCCACGCCATCGTTACTGTTCGTATCACTGTGATCAAGAGCTGAGAGTCAGATATGATAATGAGCCTTTCTGACCAATCACAGCAGAGCAGCTCTCAGAGAGGCGGAGCTTAGAGAGACGAAGCGTTTCACACACTGAGAGGAAAGAGATGACGCTGCAGTGATTATTATGAGCAAATTAAAGTGTTTTTGGATCTTAGATGCATGTAAACTTGTTGCAGGAGATAGAGACACTTTAAGAATAAAACTATTTAATTTTTCTCTTATTTACGAATATATTTTATTCCTGAAAATACTTATTTAGATTGTTCCTAAGACAAAACGTAAAAATAATTCAGATTCTTAAAAAAAAAAAAGTCGTAAACTAATCGTAAGTTACCCATTAAAGTCAGGATAGGTAAGATGTTTAATGAATGTTTCAAGCAGGGTTATTTACGTAAACTAAAACTACTAAAAACATTGCTGTTAATCTTAATAAAGCTGAAATAAAATATTTCATTCAAGAGTTTAACTAGTTGATATCAGCAACATTTAAATTGCAAATATGTGATGTAATAGTAGATGTTTTACGAGTGATTGATTGTTTTTTTCTCATGTCAGACGTCTGAGGACTGTGTTTTTCTGAGCTTTTCCATTAGTGCCAGTGCTTTTATACTGACGCCTGCAGTTATAATGAAGAGTTTATCGCTCCTGGACGAATGCTGAATGAATTCTGCGCCTCCTGTCACTAGGAGAACAATAAGTCTTTAATGCGGCACATATTTCATGTTGCTGTGCTGGTGTGTGTTTATTTCAGAGGTGTGTGTGAGGGTCAGACACGCTCTCGGTGAGCTTGTCTCTCAGGTCCAGTGTTTATGGAGCTCATACACCATTAATCATTTTTAGCTAAATAATGGTGTCATGCCATAATCCATCATGCACACAGAGAGCGCTGAGCATTATAGGATATAATTACACTTAAGAGTGTGTGTTTGATGGTATGTGTGTGTGCCTCATATTTTAACAACACTCTCATGTCACGATTCGGTTTGATACACACACAACACTGGTCTAATTATACTTTTGAACCAGGGTTTTTATAGTTAATGGTTTTATAGGGTTTTATAGTTTTGACATTAACTGAAATGAAAATATCCTGCTGGACTCTGAAAGATTGCATATGTTTCTTATTTAACACGATTAAACCTAAAATTACCGCAACGGCAAAAATAGCTGTATGGGGCGTAACAGTATCGATAGATTATGTTTACACACACACACTGGCATTTCCACTCGATACAGATCAAGTGTCTCTCCATTCATTAATTTCTCATGAGGTCGTAGAAAACTGAAAACACTCCAACAAACAGTAGAGAGAGAGAGAGAGAGAGAGCAGTTGAATGTGTTTAAATGACTTGTTCTTGTTTGTATAATTGCTGTGCTGTTTAGTTAATTTGAGAGAAGTTTAAACACTCATTATACTGTAGCTGCTTCTTTAGCTTAATAGAGATGAACTCATGCAGAAATGTTCATGTTTTAATTATAATGTGTGTGTTTGCACAGTATTTACACATCTATCTCT
Organism: Pimephales promelas; assembly: GCF_988280905.1. Taxonomy (NCBI): domain Eukaryota; kingdom Metazoa; phylum Chordata; class Actinopteri; order Cypriniformes; family Leuciscidae; genus Pimephales; species Pimephales promelas. The sequence continues at coordinate 530,562 of NC_142792.1, read as the reverse complement.
GTAAAAAAAGATTGTGATTTTAACGGTAAAAGACTGTAAAAATGCTACAGTGAAAAACTGTTAATTGGTTAACCGTCCCTTACTATATACGGTAAATAACTGTGATCGATCTAATGGTAAAGTTCATGTAATTTTACTGTAAAATACCATTAAATTTACAGTTTTTAAAGTAAAAATGAACAACCATTGTATAATTTAAAGTGAAAAAAAACGTAAATTGAGATTCCCACAATTCCCTGCGTGACACTTCGCATTTGATGTGTTTTTGTTGGAATAACTTGTTTCTTCGTAGTTTGCGTAGTCTTTTTCTAATCAGTTATGTACATTAGGGTTTTATGTGATATTTAATGTTGTTAAATTAATGTTTATTGCCTTTAATGGTACACAATGGTACAATGGATCTATCTGTCTGTCTATCTGACTGTCTGTCTATCTGTCTGTGTGTCTGTCTATCTGTCTGTGTGTCTGTCTGTCTATCTGTCTGTGTGTCTGTCTGTCTATCTGTCTGTGTGTCTGTCTGTCTATCTGACTGTCTGTCTGTCTATCTGTCTGTGTGTCTGTCTGTCTATCTGTCTGTGTGTCTGTCTGTCTATCTGTCTGTGTGTCTGTCTGTCTATCTGTCTGTGTGTCTGTCTGTCTATCTGACTGTCTGTCTGTCTATCTGTCTGTCTGTCTATCTGTCTGTTTATCTGTCTGTTTACCTGTCTGTTAATCAGTCTGTACATTTATTGTATTGAATCTATGACTATTGAAAATAGCAACATAAACATTCTGCTAAACATCTTTTATGTTTCACAGAAGAAAAAATACTAGTTTGGATCGACGTGACGGTGTGTAAATAACACCTTCTGTTCTGCCTCCCAACATTACATTACAAATTCGAGTCTTCCAAAATCGGAAATTGCCGGCAACAAATGTCCTCCATGAGGAAAACAAGTTGATAAACAACTAAGAAATGTCTTAATGATGATGATGTGAAAATGCAAAAAGGTTTATAAGAGAGGATAGAAAAGTCAATGGAAATGAGCGTTTGTGTGTGTTTAATGCTAAAGCTAAATCCTGCACACAGCCCGTCTGATTGTTTGGCTGCTGAACACTATATATTATCTAAATATGCGTCATGAAGCTCAGAGCCCACAGGACCCGTTTGATAACCGCCATCAGACCTCTAGACATCTGCCTGAACATATTATCGCATTGCAAACTCTAATCTCGGCAGCTCCTGGAGGAAACGCTTGTATAGTTAATCAGAATCTTTAAGGGAACCTGCTGTTGTCTATTAAGCATACTAGAATAAACACACCACATCTAGTGAACGAGTGAGATGAGGGTCATCTGAGGTCATCCTGTTTGTGTTTGTGACCCACAGGCGGTAGAGCGATACAGACGAACTTTCCTTCACTTCAGCCTGGAAGATTGTTTCCCACATAAAACCTGACGGAGAAGAATTTACCCAAGGCACGTGTGTGTGTAGTTCACAGCATTTTCACTTTTTAAACTCTTTATAATTGCGACATCACACACTATGTGTGTGTGCGAGTTCAGTGAACTTACAAAAATGTCTCTTAGTTGCTACGAACAATGACAGTAATTAGTCCATTATGCAACATTAGGAATTATATAATCAGCGAATGAAAAATCTCCCAGCGGATGGTTCTGAGATCATTAAATGTAATTGATATAATGTATATTAGTGATGGTGATGATGATGATGAAGGAGGAAAACAGGAGGTCTGTATATTCCATTGAACACACTTCACATCCCATAATAATCCTTTCAGTATTACGTTATGCTGACGTTATTTATGATAGTTCTGTGAATGTTTTTTTTGTTTTGTTATCCAGACGTTAAAGGCCTCCCTAATTTTTTTGTATGTTTTTAGTATGAATATGTTAGGCTTTGAAGGTTATGAATAAGCTGGTGTGCTCCAAAACAATGTCAAAATTGGCATCAAGGAGATATAAGCAAGTCTCTCACTTCTGCTAAAATGGATCAGGGATTTTTATGACATCACCGCTTCTCATCACATCTTCTGTCCAATCAAATGCTCTTTAGAATCTAAAGCTCCGCCCCCTCTGCTATAAACACCACCTGGCCAAAGCGGCCGCTGAAAACTGCTGCGTCACGGAGCAATAGTGTGTGTTTGGTTGCTTAAAAGTTTTACTCAGTTTTCCAACTGTACGTTGCTTAAGAATGAAATTAATATTTCAATCTATTGAATTCAACGTATCATCAGCGCTCGGATTCGCTACCATGGTGCCATCAAGTACGACTCGCAGTCTATGCGGTTGACTAAACTAAGCGCTATTGTCTAATTGAAAAGGGGGAGGAGCCGTTCAATATGTCCCGCCTCAACTTCCTGTTTCAGTAGAAATAGAGTGCCGAAGTGATGACGTCACTTTGTAGGACGACTCGGAAGTTAGCGGCACATGGGTTCCCTCGATCCAAAAGCTCTGCATTTTCCCCATAGACTTTTGGAAAATCACAAAAAATAAGATCTGTGTTTAACAAAGAGTTGTGACCCTTACACGTTTTGTCTATCAAGATAATCTTTACAAGTTAATCAAAAAATTTATACATTTTGAAGCCTATATAAAGTTTTTAAAAAACACAATCAGACACAATAAAGTTTAAAAAACACAAGCAGGTTATAACTTTGTGTTATATATCATAGATCAAAACGTGAAAATATTTAGAGGCTTTGTTCACCACAGACCTTATTTCAGGCGATTTAGCAAAAACCCATTCAAAAATCCGAGCGAGGGAACCGGGAGTGCTAAAATGCTAACTCACTTCTGCGTTTTGGCCTACAGAGTGACATCATAACTTCGGCACTCTATTACGTCAGCGCATGTGCGTTCCAAGGCACTTCAGTAGCACGTTCCGTTTGATCGTTCTTCAAAGCTGAGAGCGTTACTTTTGAAAGTTCTCTGAACGTTCCAAAACAAGAACGAACATTCTATTTAGGTTACACTGTAAACCCTAACGGTCAAAATTATTCATTGGTTTGAGTAGGACAAACTTAAATTCAACGAATTAGTTCAGTCAAATTAATTTTTATGAGTATTTAGCACTTTCTTTTTCTTTCAAGTTCACAGAACTGATATATTTTAAGTAAACTGAACAGTTTCATTGTTTTGAGTTTTATGAAATTATTTATTTTAATTTAGACGAAATTAAGTTAACTGAAATGGCTGGTTCAGTGTTCACAGTGTGTGCAGTAACCAGTACACTAGTGCTGAATTCAGAACAGCATACTAGCATTCTAGTCTTACTCTGCCATATGCTCATGTAATAATATTCATCCTCCTATTCCAGTGGGCATTCAGAGGTCAGCGAGAGGAACCACACAAACTGTTTCTCTTTCTGTCAGAACACAGGAGTGATGAGGAGCAGCAGGAGAGCTGAAGGTCCAGAACGCTGCCTCCTGCTGGACACACACACACAGACGTCTGGAGGAGGTTCATGTGCGTCTCATTAACCCTGTGTGCTCCTCAGAGAAGCGTGGGCGAGAGAGGCCGTCTGCAGAGAAACATAAGTGTGTTTTATGGTGTTTCCTCAGTGTTTTGTCTGCTGGTGAGAGCACATTTAGGTTCAGAAACCTAAAAATTAGCATTTCTTGATTTAAACCATCTCCAGAGAGCAAGATATCAGGTTAATATAACAAAAATATGTCTGCAAGGTTCACATAATGAGCAAAAAAGTCAGATTGTGAATGAATGGTTATTTTGGATTAGGCGGTTCACGAAACGGTACTAAATTATTCATGCAAAAAAAAAAGAAATGATGTTAATGCAAAGTATATTTAAGTGAAAAGTGTGTAGCTTTTGTAGTTTGCGTGATTTCCTCAAGCCCATCGAGATCTGAAACAGGAGAAGACCGACATGCATCGCTCACGAGGAAAGCGGGACGTTTGATCAGCTCGTAATGAAGTTGTCGCACACAATCAGAGCTCACATCTTCCAATCCCCTGCGGCCGCTGAGCTGGACATGACAGCAGTGATGGATGATGGGAGAAAACATGGCCTTATGGGAGTGACAACAGGAGGTCAGCAGCTCCATCTGATCAGGTTTGAGTCTGACACACGTGAACTGAACATCTAACTCGTCTGTTCCTCACAGCGGATCATTACAGCCACACGGAGACTGATGAGAGCGTTCAGAGGAAGGGGATCGTTTTATTACATTTATTGGCAAAAACCCAGAATGTTCTGGCAAGGTATGAACAAACATTAATAAAATGTTTGTTCAAAGTTATCTGGTCTTTAAAGCTTCTCAAAATGTTTTTTATACACTTTTTTTTTCCTGAAACGTTTTAGTTTGACGGTCCGCAAACGTTTTTGAAAATGCTGCTTGTTTCTTTACTTATCATCCATGTTGTGGAAAATTGTCTCTGGCTTCACTGTACATATACATCACCACATAAATACACAAAAACTTTTTTTTTTTTATTCTGAACGTTTGCAGGACATTCAAAAGTTACGTTCCCATAATGTTTGCTGAATGTTTTGTTTTAAAAAGTCTACAAACTTCACATACTCTTAAAAATGCAGCGTTTAATTGGTCCTGATCCATAAACATGGCGGATTTTCTTCTTCCATAAGGAGGATTCGCTTCCCAACGGCTTTGTATCCAGGCAGATCGTTTTGGCAAGCCGTTTTAACTTTTATTCATTTCCAGGATATGAATTCTTAATATCAAAAATTGTATTTTCTCTAGTGAAATGTCACCATAGGCTGCCATTCAAAATCAATTGTTGATATCAAGAATTGATTTCTTACTAGTTGAAATTCCAATTTCACATATCAGAAATACAATTATTACTAGTAAAAACCTTTATTTTTGATATCAATAATTCAATTGTTACTAGTTGAAATGTCTATTATTGATATCCACAATTTAACTGCTACTAACAATGATAATTTTTGACGTCATCAATAATTCAATTTTTACATTTCTGATATCATGAATGTGTTTGTTACTAGTAAGAAAGCCATTTTAGATATCTGAAATAATATTGATATCAGAAATACATTTTCATATATCAAAAATGATCATTTTTATGAAAAGTAATGCATTTGGTTACTTTTGCGTTCATTTTTCTCATCTGGGCTGGGCTTGCATGTTTGTTTTTTAATAATAATAATAAAAAAATGTTTTATTTTCATGTTATATGCCACAATGCCTTTGAACAGTTTGCACTGAAACTGTCTTTTGGACCTTGAACCGTTTGGTTCCCATTGAAGTCCATTATATGGAGAAAATCCTGGAATGTTTTCATCAAAAACCTTCATTTCTTTTCGACTGAAGAAAGAAAGACATGGACATCTTGGATGACATGGGGGCGAGTAAATTATCAGCAAAAGTTTTTTTAAAAGTGAACTACTCCTTTAAGTCGGCCTATGTACTCGAATATCTGGTCTTGCATTACAAAAGTAGTTGTTGAGTCGCCACACAGATCTTTGCTAACAGTGTCGTAGCTCTTGATGCCTGTGCTTCAGCAGGAAGCCTGCGGTGGCCTCGCGAGACTCTCCTCGACTCGGATGCTGAACGCCTCGTGCTTCTGTAACACAGCTAATGTGCGGCGAGCGCCGGCTCTCAAGGGCTCTGCCGGCCGAGCGCTGCTTTATAACCCTCCTGACAAACACACACTCCTTTATAGATGTTTTTGTCCTCTAGCTGGATTGGTTTTCTTTTGAGAGCTTATTTCATGCAATAATAGTGTCACGCGGTGCTGTCTTGGTCCATATATCAGAATGAGGGAGGTTAGGTGGTGTGGCAAGCCGTTTTGACTTTCAATCATTCCCAGGATATTCATTTGTGATTTCAACAATTACATTTTCACTAGTTAAAATGATCATTCTTGTTATCAGGGATTGGATTTTTACTGGCAATGCTGATTTTTGATATCAGGAATTGCTTTTCCACTAGTTAAAATGTTCCATCACTCGCAGAAATATGAAATCTTGATATCAACTAGTAAGAACTATAATTCTTGATATGTGTAATTGTATTTTCACTAGTTAAATCTCACCATAGGCTACCATTCAAATTCAATTGCTCATATTAGGAATTGATTTAGTTGAAATTCCAATTTGACATATCAGAAATACAATTCTTACTATAAAAATAGTATAATTACTTACTAGGAAAAATGTAAATTCCTGATATCAAGAACTTAGTTTTCTATAAATGTATTTAAATATATTATAGACTTAATATGTATTCCTGATATCAATAATTTGGAGAGTAATTTTAGATAGCTAAATGACTTTTTTTTATTATTAACTTTATAGACATTACACTTCAATCAGATGTACCTCAGATCTGTACATCTATTCATCAGAAATATATTATTATATTCTTACTAGCAACGATCACATCCATGATATCAGAAATGAACATTGTCACTAGAATTATTGATATAAAAAATGAACATATATAGCAATTCAATTATTGATATCAAGAACAGTCATTTGCACTAGTAATCACATAATTATTGATATCAACAATTGAACTTGAATGGCAGCCTATGGTGACATTTAACTAGTGATGACATCATTGTTGATATCAAGAAGTGAAAATTGAATTGTTGAAATCCAGAATGGGAATGATTAAAAGTGGAAAAGGCTTGCCATATATGTGGGAAGGTGAAGGACTTCTGCGCTGAAGCTGATGAACGGCGTGATCTCATCGAGTTGCTCTTTTCTGCGTCTGTTTTAATGCTGTAATTCTGCCTGAGCTTTATAAAGACATTCTTCAGTATAATTGCAACATAAAGAAACCTGAGCGGTGCCAGAACGTTTTGTTAACTTTCCCATTAAGTTGCGAAAACTTTATTTCTGAATGTTCTCAAAGTTCAAACGTCCAGTTTATAATTTTTCAAACATTAAATGAAGGCTATTTTTGAATGTTCTCTGAACTAATTGTTTTGTTGGTGAACATCCAACTATGGATAGACTATAAATCATGTTTTGTTGTGAAATTGCCATTATAATAAACACCAAACCTTTTACATTTGATAATGTAACACACAGAGAGCAAACATGTCTAAAAATGACTACCAATCTTTACCTGATGACCATTAAAAAAGTCACAATGATTTATTGATTCATTCATTTATTTTTTCCTCAGCTATAGGGCTATCTATAAATTATTATTGGCCAATATCTTCTTTGGATCACTGGTATTCGCTGATTAAAAATCAGACTGCAAAAGTAATCTATTGACAACCATTAAAACAAATGTATTTTGACAGAATGAAAATGATTTATTTCACTAATTTATTCTCTGTCTCTATACATTATACACATTTTGACCACTGATACTCGCTGATTAAAAATCGCTTAGAAAGGAATTAGATACAAAATAGCTCCAATGATAATAATAATAAAAACATTAGCATATGTAAATAAAACATTTACATACAAATTCCAATCGAAAACAGTGTTAACTAATAGACAGCAACAGTATAGATACTGTCTATGAAATGAAACATTTTCCAGTGAATTACATTTACCCAGCAGCACCTCCAATAATTATATTTGCCCGAATGCCAAATCCTCCTATTTATCAGAAGAACTCAGACTGAATTTGATTGTTTCGATCTATTTAATCTCTGATTTAGACAGCTGGGACTCTTATTCTGAAATGACGACGGCCTAGTTTATGCAGTATTAAGTGGTGGGTGTGGACGGGGACTCTTATTTTGAAGTGTTTCTGTGGGCGCTAGTCGGATAGCGGAAGTTCGTGCCTCTGGAAGCTGCAGTTCAGGCGGATCCCGTCAGTGTCTAAGCATAAACTTTCTGTCAAACCCGAAAAACACACGCAATCCGGTGAGTGAACCGCTGACACACTTCATACAGTCGTTAAACACTCGGGGGACATGAAATAACACCCGTAGCGCAGGCGCGAGCCAGTGTAGGAGCGCAGGCCTATGATACTGTGTGTGTGTGTGTGTGTGTCTGTGTTTTCAGGTGACATGGGGGATAAGGAGTTGATGTGGGCCCTTAAAAACGGAGATCTGGATGAGGTTAAGACTCTCCTGGTTAAGGTGAGAAATACACACTCAAGTTTCATCTGTCCACATACATAACCGAGTACAAACAGGTCTGACAGCTCGTCAAGGTTTATAAATCCTTACAAAACAGGATTGTGATGGTATCATGGTTTCTGATCTGTATCATGACACTGATTGATTACCATTTAGCATGTCAAGCTGTATTACTGTGATACAGAAGCAGGTTATCATGTTATGGTCCAGAAACCACAGTAATAATATGGTACTTAGCAGTTAAAGCAACACGTGGATGTTTTCTTGTCAACATTAAACAATATGTTTGCTTTGCATCCCATTTTATTTGATAATTTCGATGCATTTATTAGTGGACCCAGCTACTAACAAGCTGACTAGTTTTTCTATTTTTGTAGTTTTTCTCTTTAAAGCATCACTTCAGCAGTTGTTTTTCTCCTGAAAGATTGTCTAATAGGAAATGAGGCACTGATGAAGTCAGCCATAAAGGACAGTCGTTTCAGAAGCAGAGCACAATTTAACTTGTTTATCAACAGAAATAGTTTACCAAAAAACTATAATGACAAAATAGCATCAGGAGATAGTGACGTGCTCTGTCTGATGGTGATGTTTTTCTTGGTGTGTGTGTGTGTGTGTGAGAAAGAGAGAAGAGAGAGAGTGTGATTATTTTACCAGAAAACTGTAAGGACAAAATTGCATCAGTAGATAGTGAAATATTTTGTTCGGATGTTGATGTTTTTTTTCTGGTGTGAGAGAGAGAGAGAGAGTGAGTTTGTGTGAGTGTGTTTTACCTGAAAACTATGATAAGAAAATAGCATCAGTAGATGTGAAGAGTGTTTTCTGATAATTATACACTGGTTTTCTTGGTATTTTAAAGTGTGAAGTCAATCTAGTGATTGTTTATTAGCAGAGTGGGTTAGTTCATTACTGTGGTTGTGTTAATGGTTTAAAGATTCTCTCTCTCTCTCTCTCTCTCTCTCTCTCTCATCTGTTAAGTGTGTATCCTGTGTCACAATATCACATCACCTCCTTGTGTAACTATATACATTCTTCACACACACAAGCAGCTCGCAGACCCCAAAGGAGTGTTTTTGAGTGCTGAAATGATGAGTGTGTGTGTCTGAGAGAGAGAGTGTCAGAGAGAGAGAGAGAGAGAGAGAGAGTGTGTGTGTGTGTGTGAGAGAGAGAGAGAGAGAGAGAAGGAGAGTGTGTGTGTGTGAGTGCCGAAATGATGAGTGTGTGTGTGTGTGTGTGTGAGAGAGAGAGAGAGAGAGAGTGTGTGTGTGTGAGAGAGAGAATGAGAGAGACAGTGTGTGTGTGAGAGAGAGTGTGTGTGAGATCGTCCGGTCAGCGCTGAAGATCTGGTAAATGTTCAGTGTTTCGTCATGGAGGCGTTTTGCGTTCTCGTGTGGTCGTGATATATTTAGCTCAGCGGTTTACCTCGGTTCACACACACACACACACACACAGGTTCACACGATGAAGTGAAGCAGCAGTAAAATAAAATAAAAAAACAGCAGTAAAATTAAAAAATAATAATAAAAATAATCCTTTTCTTTTAAATCCTCCTTTTCTTTTAAGTCCCTGCTTATCTGGCTTATGCCACCCTAAGCAATGTCTGAACTTTGTATTTTGAGCACTTGAGTTGTTTGCCTCTTCACGATGACTCACTTGGTTTAGTCCTCAGTTGTAAGTCGCTTTGGATAAAAGCGTCTGCTAAATTTAAAATGACTAAATGTAAAATAAATGTAATTTAAAATATATAAATGTCTTCGGACTAATACACGAGTTGACTAATAGACTAGATGATCTGCTGATAACCTTCTTCTTATGTCTATTTTGGGGTGAAATCCAGTAAATTAAACCCCTTCTCAATATTCTCATTTTAAAACACTCAATCAAAAGATAAAATAACGTTTACATTGATTTCTATATAAATATTTTATATTATTATTATTTCCATACAATAATAATGTTATGCATTGTCTAATATGTGATAATTAGCTAAGTAATATATTCAATATTTATATAATTATAATTATTAAATAACAAACTTAAAAATATATTTTACTGAATAATATAATATTTAATGCTAAATATTATTATATTTATGATTAAAGTATCCTAATATTTTATATAATTTTTGCCATGCTCATGTAAAAATCATATTAAACAAAATATGACTTAATAATTAGTTATATATTTAATGCTAAATATTATTATATAATAACATACAATCAAATATAAACAATAAAATCATACTATTAGATATAAACAATAATATATTATAATTAATAATAATATTAAAATGAACAATGATATAATATAAATATATATTAATAATATTTTTAATAATAAACATCATATTTATAATGATTTAAGTGTATAATATGATCTGATTGTAATGATATGTTTTAGAATGGTGATATAATAGTGTGTGTGTGTGTGTGTGTGTGTTTGTGCAGGCGGAGGATGTGAACCGGACTCTGGAGGGAGGCCGAAAGCCTCTTCATTACGCTGCAGACTGTGGTCAGAACGAGATGCTCGAGTTTCTGCTGTCGAAAGGAGCCGATGTCAACGTAACTGTCCTTCTACACACACACACACTAGCTCAACTCTGTGTGTTTAGATCAATATCTGCTGGAGTATGTAAATGTTTAGCATGTGGAGATATTAGACCCGCACCCTCGGCTGATACCATCAGAGCACATCAGAGACTTCTGCTAAATTACAATATTCAAATAGAAAACCGTGTTTGTAAATGTTCCTGTTTTTACTTTATTTGCTGAGCAGAAGAAACGAAATTAAATCAAAAATAAACTTTCATAACTCTTATGTTCTAAAACTACACTATGGCTGCACCGTTTGATCACTGATTTTAATTGCATAATACTCTAATATATATACCATTGTTTTTCATGGTATCACGCTCTGACACACGGTTTGATATTGTCCAGAACATAGAGATTTGAACAGGAGTTATTTGAGTATTATTGTTTTTATGATCATTTTCAATAATATTTAGGGTTATTATCATGAACTACAGCTATCGAAAACATTTGTGTTAGTTGAAAAAAAGCTGGAATAAAAATAAAATAAATATTATTTTATAATATAATGTAATATAATAATTTATAATCAAAAATAAAAAAATATTAGTCAGTAGAAATTTGTAGAAATGTTGTCTTGGCAATAAACTCGAGTTGTAGAGCTAAAATCATTACCTAGAAAGAAATTAAATTGAAAAGTGAAATAAAAATAAATTAAATGGCAATATTTAAAAATAAAAAACGAATAAAATGACAAAATACACTTAAACTAAAAATATAAAAAATATTATAATCAAAATATTAATATAAAACTAAAATAACCCAGATTAGATTTATATTTTCATATTATTATGTTAGTTTTAGTCATTTTATTGTGTGCTTTTGTCATTTTTCTTAGTTTTTTAATATATCTAAATAGTTTTTATTAATCTTTTAATTTTTATTTCAGTTTTATTACATCAGGTCAAGCTAAAATGAATGAGAAATGTTGAAAAAGCTGAAATTCTCCTCCAGAACACGTACAGGTCCTCGATCTCTGGCCCATCGTGAGCACTCGTGTACAGAGAGAGACCGGGGGAAGATAAGAGACTACTGAAGACGCCTGATTACCCAGCATGCATCTCTCTCAGTCTAATCCTTAGAGATGGGGATTTTGTGTATAATTGTGGTGGTTTTTTTTTCTTGCAGGCTCCGGATAAACACGGCATCACCCCGCTGCTGTCCGCCACTTACGAGGGTCACGTGACCTGCGTCAAGATTCTTCTAGAAAAGGTACTGATCGTCCCAGCATGATATAATATGTAACAATAATGATACATATCTTTATGTTTGTTTGTTTTTTTACCCACTGGAAATTCAACAAAGAAATCATTAGAAAACAGCTTCACATTATAAGACACTTCAGAGTTCAAAACAAAGTGAATTATTAATAATAAATCATTAAAATGATTAAAATAATTTGATATTTACTGTACGGTTCAATGAGTTACCACTAAGCAGTTCATTTCTTACATTATTTATTCATCATTGTTAACATGATTTAATAAACACACAACTGTTCAAAGTTCAGCTCATGTCTATAAATAATATTAACAGAAACAACTTTTGATTTTAATAATATGTTAATAAATGTTATAATTAACATCAATTAAGAGTAATAAATGCTTTAGGAGTATTTTTATTGTTAGTTCATGCTAACTAATGGAAACTTATTGTAAAGTGTTACCATATATTTATTCAAATTATATAGTCATTTTTATATAAAAAAAATAGAGCTTAATATAAATGTTTCACATATAATGTAATATATAAAAAGGTATGTTTAAACCCAAGTCTAATTGGATGAGACATTTAATATAAACACATCAGTTGATATTCATTTTAATGCAACAATTTTTTTAATGTTGAAGCAAACTAAATTCCACTGCATATATACACAATGTTGGTTATATAGCAATAATGGTGTTACACATACATTAATGCGATATATCACGATAATGAATATGCACGGTATTGTTATCGTGTGCACTTAAAAATACTCTGAATTATGAATTATGGAGCAGCAGGAATGCAAACGTAACCCGTAAACAAAGAAAGCGGATGCCAGGGTTCCCACGGGTGCTTTAAATCTTTGAAAACCTTTTTTTTGTTCATGCATAGAAACTTAGATTTATACATATATATTTTTTCATGCATAGATTTATGCATTTAGATACTTGAAAGTGCCTGAATTTATTTTGTGCAAGAATTTTCTGGAAAAAAGTCAATATTATTCCCTCCGGTCCGCTAATGTGTTATTTTCAGCAATGCACACTAGCTTGCGCATTTCTGCGTTACTTCAAGTGTTTCCTGTGTGAGGTAGGCTACTTTGTGTTGTACGTTGCCATGACGTTCATGCGTGCACTAAACTACTACGGTGATGTCTTTGTTGTTGGACACGTCAAATGTGTTCCCACATTAAGTCCTTGAATGTGAGGGTATTGGACCTGGAAAGTCACTGAGCTGCGCTAATCTCTGTTTCTGTTTCAAACAGCCAATCAGATTATGTATTCGCAATAGTGTTGACTGAAAAATAATGTTCTCATTCTTTATTATTGTTCGGTAATGCTTCACGATAAGGCTCTATTAGTTAGTTACGTAATTATAACAATTACTACAGTAGTTATACACAGGTGAAACTCCAAAAATTAGAATATCGTGCAAAAGTAATTCAACTTAAAAAGTGATTATAAAGACTCATTACATGCAAAGTGAGATATTTCAAGCCTTTATTTGTTATAATTTTGATTATGGCTTACAGATATGAAAACCTTTTCACAATATTCTAATTTTGAATTTGGGGTTTTCATAAACTGTAAACACAATTATAACAAATAAAGGCTTGAAATATCTCACTTTGCATGTGATGAGTCTATATAATATATTAGTTTCACCTTTTAGGTTGAATTACTGAACTTCAGCATGATAATCTGATTTTTCGAGTTTCACCATGAGATTATAATCTCATTTACTAGAAATTAAAAAATAGACACACATCAGTTGTAATCTATATTATTGTGGCAAGTTTCTCCGCATCTTCACACAAGTAAACCAGACGTCCTTGACGCGCCGGCACTCTTCACCATATCCACTGGTGTAAATGTCCACGCTGATGTGTCTCGCGCAGTATAACTGCTCATTATCTCTGCTGGCTGGCACATTTCTACTGCTGTGGCAGCGTCCAGCTCTGGTGAGAGAAAGAGCTTTTGTTTGTGGATTTAAAGCTGAAAGCGTCTGAACGGAGGCTGTAAACAGTGGCATTCGCAGGGTCACACGGGGTCATAATGCAGTTATGTCAGGCTGCACAGCACTGCACATTCTTCAGTAAGAGATCCCATCTGAGATTACACAACACACGTGTGCGCTGATGTCCCACCGGGGCCCGTAGCGCTGACCCGAGGGCCCTCATCTCCTCTGTGTGTTTCCGATGATTCTGCAGGAGCTGATCAGGCATTTTTGGCTGTTGCTCGGGAATATTTCAGGCTTGAATCCCCATTGGATCACTCGAGGAGTGCAGTTGTTCTGAAACAAGAAGTTGGGCTCTAACTTTGTTTAAAGGGGAGCTATTCTGCCAGTTTTAAATAACTTTATTCAGGCTCTTCTAGAACATGAATGTTGCTTATTCTCCATTGTTGCGGCTCCTCTCTTCCCAGTCTGTCAGTAACGCTCTGTTTACTTCCTGTCTCTATGAAGCCCCTCCTTCTGAAAGCACACTGTGCTCTGATTGGTCGAGCGCCTCGAGTGTGTTTGGGAAATGTCCCGCCCCTTTCCATAACCGCCAGTTTAACACACTACTAACTAACTCAAACAGGCCCCGCCCCTTTATTCTGCGCATTAATTATTATAATGAGGAATATTATGACGTGTTCGTTTCCAGAAGAAACTCAAGACTACAATGGAGGCGTTTCAGAAACAGTGCTTATAATTAATTATTATCTGCGTTAATTACTAATGGTTCCAAAAAGCAGCTCTCGGTTTTATAGTTTTCCAATCATTTCTCTTTAACTTTAAAAATCCCTCTTTTCTCTCTCCATTTCTTGTACATTATTTATATATTTCATATCACAATAAAACATTTATTAAAACATTAGAAGCTTGGCTATTGGGTAACACTTTACCATAAGGTTATTTCTGCATGAAAACGACTTATTCTTAATGTTGCATCATCAACTTAACAAACAGGACCTTTCTGTTTTTAAATTGATCTTAATATACAATATTGTCATTGTTAAATCATTATTGTTGACTCTCAAATTCAAAAGTCCATTGATTTTGTTCGTATTATACATCTGTTATCTGTAATTTTCTTTATTGTCACTGATTGTGGAAGTAAAACTGACTTCTCCCCTCAAAGCATTGTGGGTGTTTGTTTCACAGCACAGAATGATGCAATTTACA
This sequence comes from Pimephales promelas, assembly GCF_988280905.1. NCBI lineage: Eukaryota > Metazoa > Chordata > Actinopteri > Cypriniformes > Leuciscidae > Pimephales > Pimephales promelas. The sequence goes on along the minus strand of NC_142792.1, from coordinate 515,543 downwards.
CCCAGACAACAGTGTGAATGTGAAGAACGCCTCAGTGGCTCTTCAACAAACACACACTTTCCCTGAATAACTCTTATTTGTGTTTGTATCTCGATCCAACACTATATATTTGAAGATGATTGTGGATTAAATGTGTTTGTGAATGATGGATTTGGAAATGTGAGATCCATATAAATGTGTTCTGGATCAGTCTCATATTTCTACTAGAGCCCGACCGATAAAGGATTTTAAAGGCCGATACCGATACAAATATTTGTTGGTTTTAAAATCCGATATTCCGATATATCGGCCAGTATTAAAAAAAAATTGTTTTCAGAAACGCGCAACAAAACATTAACAGATTTCCATATTATTAGTTATTTGTAGTTATTAATGATAATATGATAATGCATTTAAAAAGAAACTTGTTTCTTCTATGGTCACAACAGAACAGACAGATGATAGCGGCATTAGCTAGCTTTGTGGTTAGCTAGTCTATGATGAGCCATAATTTAGCAATGGATAACGTCATACTGCAAATTGTAAAACATTACATTTTCAATATAACAGGCCAAGGAGAGATGATACTTCTCATTGCTATAACTGTCACGCGCTATTAAAGAAGTACTTCAGTCACGTTGTCAAAACTATTTTGAAATATTCATTTATCAGCCATTATATCTGCCGATACCGATAGTTTGGAAAATGCCTAATATCGGCCTGGCTCTAATTTCTACTTGTGGTATTTCCTACTAAAGCAAGGTTGTGTTTGACTCTGGTGGGCGTGGCCTTAGACTGTGACGTGCCCAGTGCATTGTGGGTGTTGAAGTTTTCCTATGTATTAGGCAAAAGTGCGTTCTCTCTAGTCAGGTATCACCGATTTTGTCAGCCATGTTTTATTGAAAGCTTGTTTTACCAGGAGTGATTTACCTCTTTAAGTTTCTATTTTAAATTTGAATAACTCAAATATGGTAAGTTAGCATGGCGTTTTGTCTTGCTGTCTCTGTGTTGCCCTCCATCACGCATCCACACTCACGGTCATAAATACGGCAGACGAGACCAAACGCCACATGATGGCTGACACACATGAATGAGAGATCGAAGTGCACTTCCTCTTTTTTCTGTCGTCAAATGCTCTGAATGGGAAGTTAAACTTCCATAATTACCAGTAAACTTCAGATATTTACATTTTAAGCGTTATTTTAAACACCTTTGATCTTGCCATCAGGATCACTATATAATTTTAATTATTTAAGGGCCAATATTCTAAATTGAGTTACATGTTTAGTAATTTCATTAGTAATATTCCTATTTAGGTTTAATTTATTTTTATTCCAATTTAATTGGCTTTTTTAGTATCTATTTTTTTTGGTCATTTTAGTTTCATATTTAGTAATTCTGTAATTTTTGTGTTATTTTTCATTTTATTGTTTTTTTTTTTTTATATATAGCTATTTAGGTTTAATATATTTTTATTTCAGTTTTGTTTTTTATTTATTTCCAGGTTTTTGCCAAGGAATAATTTCCACTTCTCGTTTAGTTTAAGTTTTTCAAGTAATTATTTGTGCTTTAAACTATTAAAAACATGACAGTGTGTGAGTGTGATTGAGAGTGTGTCTGTGTGTGTGTGTGTGTGTGTGTGTGTTTGATATTTGAGTTTGAGTGTGTTTGTCAGTGAGTCTCAGTGAGACTGTGAGTCTGTGTGTGTGTGTGAGAGTGTGTGTGTGGGAGAGTGTGTTTGTCAGTGAGTGTGTGTGTGTGTGTGACGCCCACTGCGTCTTTTGGATGAAGTGAATAAATCAATCAATCAGTCTTCAGATGTTTGTTGATCCTCAGGCTCTCAGGTGTGTGTGTGTGTGTGTGTGTTTCGGCACATTTGTGTTCTGAACTTCAGTGCGGTGTGTGTCGAGCTCAGAGTAAACCGGAGACTTTCGCAAACTCGACCTGTGTGTGTGTGAAGAGGAATGATTCTGTGGGCACACACACACTGAGGATCAATAAAGCGCATGGACAGGCACGGAGGATGACATTAGTGTAAAGCCCCGAGGGTCCGGCTCACGTTAGATTATGCATGAGGTTCTGTTACTCAGTAACGGCATGATCCTCTCTTAAGTTAATCATTTTGTGATGTGCTTTTGCCATTTTATTAGATTTGCTGTTTATTTATTCATTTATTAGTCCTCCAACTATTATTTTAGTTTTTCTAGGTTTCATTTCGGTTTTTCGACTAATATTAATATTGTATTTTATGTCAGCTTTATTTCAATGAATAGAAATGTTTTTAACAGTTTGTTTTTGATAAAAACCCTGGTATAAGTGCGTCTCAGTCTCATTATTTCTTTCCTTTCCTGCTGCCGGTCTTTTGTGTTTAATCGTGTGTGTGTGTGTGTGTGTTCCTCCCTCCAGGGTGCTGATAAGGAACGTAAAGGTCCGGATGGTCTCAGCGCGTTCGAGGCGGCCGAAAGCGAGGCCATTAAAGCTCTACTGAAGTGAGACGAACGCTACCGGCAGCGAGAGGTTCTGACCACAACCACTGGATCCACACACACACACACACACACACACCTCTCTGTCTCTGCCCGCCGGCTGCATCAGCTCCTCTAGGTTTCCTTTTTGTTTTGTTTTTCTTCATGACCTATTTTATGTTATTTTAGGGGAGGTGCTTGAATGCCCCTTTAGTTTATCGGCGTCAGCCATTGGCTGATGGACCTGTCACTCAAACCTACGGACCAATGGGAACGCCTGTCTAACACCACTAAACACGGACCTTAGAGTTCAGACTACAGCGCAGACTCTGCGAGTGTATGATGATGATGATGATGTGTACATTTATTTTTCAGACTGTTGCGATTGCTGTTAGAAGCGAGTGGGTTGTATAGTTAACTCTGAAAATGTTGGAAAAATACTAGCGGATGAATTTCCCTGCACTCCATTCCCACGTTTCCCTCCTTCAGCTTAACGTCATTCCCACGGCCGTCGCGTTAGCGGTTCAAAGAACAAATAACACACTTCAGACGCTTGAATCGTTCTGCTGACCTGCACACTTTTTGCTTTGTGCCCTTTTGAATTTGTGTTGTTGTGGCAAAAATAAATGAATTCTCAGCTTCTGTGTGCTTGTAGAGTTAAACAGGTTTGATCAGATGAGGGACGCCCGTCTCTCTCTCTCTCTCTCTGCATGATGGTGTTTTTAGCTTTTCAAGACAGTCTTAAACAAAAATTTACATCGATTAGCAAATGAACATTTTGAAGATCCATATCTGGCATTGTTGTGAAAAAGTCCGTTTGAAAACAAAACAAAAAAAAAACAAATAAAACTATTTGAAATGATTATTTTGATTTTTGTCACGTTTGTAAAGTATCGACTGATGGAGAGTGTGTGTGTATATCGGGCGTTTTCTCCAGTGATCCGATGGGAATGTTATCCATTAAATAGCGTATAAATCCCAAAGTAACACTGTCCGACAGCAGCGGGTAATGCTTAAAACACTAACCTGATGAGATTTATACTTGGTTTTAATAAATATAAACTTAAAACTGTTAATGTAAAAATACAAAATAGAATTATTAGGTTTTTTTTTTTTATTAGGTATTTTTTTAATGTAAAGTAAACGTGACAACATGAAGTGTGACTTTACATTTAACTTGATAATGATAATAATTCTACAGCATCTTATCTTAGTTTGTTGAGTTCACTACATTTTAGTCTTGTCTGTGTTAATATTATTGAATGCTCTGTAAACAAATTATTAACAAATATATTTTAACTAATGATAACAAAGATTGACGAATGCTTTAGGCCTAGTAATCACGTGACGTATATTGTTAGTTCATGTTAGCTAATAACTAATGCACTATTAACCTTAAAAACAATGGAAGTGTATGAGAGGACTTCACTTATATAGTGAAGCGAGAGTGTGTGTGTGTGTGTCACAGTGTTTTTCCGCTTTAATTAAGTGCTTTTGTTAATTGCCGATCCACGGGCGAGTCTCAGACCTTTGTCTCTGTCACAACACAAAGAAATCCATTATTCAGGTGCGGCACAACTGACTGATAAAGTGTAATGGCCCGTCAGCCGTGAATATAAAACAGCTCGTCTTCGTCAAAGCGCTGACGAACTCTCAAACACAACAGCAGATCTGAACAACCGTGTTTAACTTTAACGTCTTAATAACACATGTTCCTGATCGTGAGCGACAAAATCTTCATAATCCTGTGTTGTGTGTGTGTGTGTGTGTGTGTGGGCTGTTTGTTCATGTTAACCTGTGGTTTAGTCTTTGTTTTAATTCCCTGTCGAATATTTCTCTTGATAACTCCTCATATGTTGGCAGTTCGGTGTGTTACAGATTATGCCGTGCTGTTGATATCTTAAATTCAATTTTCAATTGTTAAAATTATAATTCTTGATATCAAAAATGGCTTCATCAATCACAGAAATACGAAGTGTTTATTTTAAAAATGTACCCAATACACATTTAAACTTGTTTTTATTATTCAGTTTAAGTAAAAATATATGGTGTTTTATAAATAAATAAATATAAGAAAAAATAAATATTTGTGTTATTGAAAATAAAATCGGAATCGGCCTAGAAGATTGTAATCGGTGCATCTCTGATTATAGTCCTTCTTTTTTCCATCAAACCTGAATAGTGACACAGAGATGCGCTCTGAGTGTGTGTGTGTGTGTGTGTGTGTGTGTTCACAGGTGTCCGTCTGAACTCCTCTGTCCTACACTGATGTTATGTAAGCGTCTCGCTTCTTGCGGGCGACCTCTCGGGCTGCAGACATCCTGAGTCTTCTGTCTGTGAGTCTCACACACACACACACACACACACACACACACACATACTGATGCTTGAGTTGCAGCGCCACCTGATGGCTGACTCTCCTCCTGCGCTCATTATGTGTGTGTGTTACAGTGTCCCCGTGATCAACAGATCTGAGCTGTGCTTAATGACTGACGCATCCTAATGACCCTGATCAGGGTTATCTGTGTGTGTGTGTGTGTGTGTGTGTGTGTGTGTGTGTGTTCACAGTTGAGCCGTCCATCCTCAGTCTGCACCGCTAATGATGGGAATGACCACCACCCTGCTCATCCTGTGTGTGTGTGTGTGTGTGTGTGTGTGTGTGTGTGTGTGTGTGTGTGTGTGAGCGTGTGAGCGAGCGTCTTGAATGTGTGTGTGGTAAAGTGTGAGTTTGTGTGGGAAGTTGAGTTTGTGAGTGTGTGTGTGTGTCCATAACACGCGTGAGGTGTGTGTTAATGTATGTAGTTTGAGTTTCCCTGGTGCACACACACACACACACACTGGAGGAGCGTGCGGCGCCGGCGCTGGGATCGATGTCCACTGCTCTGCTATTAGACGAGTTTAACTGCAAATAAAAGAGGATTTATCACTGCTGACCGTATGTAGACCAGCACTGCTGCATTCTGGGTAATGAGCTGAGGGGGCGGTGCTCTCCGCTTCACACAGATCATCTAACTCTCAAACACACACACACACACAGATGCCCAGCCGGGAGCAGAGGGAGTTCTTTAGTCTCTCTCTTCTTCATAACAGTAATATATAATATAATAACTCTATAAACCTGCTGAATTATATGTGACGCAGGAGTCCTCGAGGCCTCGAAATGATCAACATGATCTGATAAACCCTTTAGTCCTCTTTAGACTAACTATGAGTAACTTCATGTCCACTAGCGGTCATCAGAGTACCAGTAGAGCGTCTGCTTAATATCTGTTTGATGCTCTATATATATGGTCAAAAGGGAACTACAAGTCCACTCACTCTACGAGCCCGATCCTGACGCTCTGATGACCGCTAGTGGACGTGAAGATGCAAACGGACTCAGAGTTAGTAGAGTTATCTAAAGTGGACTATCACAATAAAGTGGGTTTTACTCCTGTAAACGTAAGAATAACTGATATTATTAGGAATATTTCAAGATGCACACACTTTTAGAGCTGCGAGTGTCTTGAGTGTGTGAGAGAGAGTGTGTGTGTTTGTGTGAGTGTCTGTGTGTGCTTGTGTGAGTGTCTTGAGTGTGTGTCTGAGTGTGTGTGTATGTCTGTTTGTGTGAGTGTCTTGTGTGTGTGTGTGTGTGTGTGGCCCTGAGTGTTGTACTGGTGTGTGTTGGCTGTACTCAGTGAAGAGTTTGGCCGCGGTGGAGGAAGTGAGCGTTTCTAGCCTTTATTCTGTTCCCAGATCAGTTCTGCTCGTCTGAGATAGAAATCACAATCATCTGCTGTCAGAGCGCTGCATGTTCAGGGACACACACACACACAGACACGAATGCCATATGTTGAGACGCTCAGGCCTTTACTTCACTCGTATCAGACCGGCTCCATGCGGCACAGCAAGTGAGAGGGACATTAGACAACATTTACATTTCCATTTATTCATTTAGCTGACGCTTTTATCCAAAGCGAACTACAATTGCTATATATGTCAAGGGGTTCAGTGTGTTGCTCAGGGACACAGTGGATTCGAACCCGGGTCTCTCACACTAAAGGCATGTGTCTTATACACTGCGCCACCACCACCCCTTGTGTATTGAACACCACCAGTTTGATTTATATGATTTATTTTCAATGGAAGCTTGTTAAATCCACAGATTAAACAAATATAAATGGTAATCGCAGCGCATTTTATCACACAAATCTGACTTCTGAGTTTAAATCTTGACTTCTCACGATTCAGATTTTATCTGTAGACTCACTACTCAGAAACTTGAAAATAAACTTTCCCTCAAAATTGTGAGGAAAAAAATAGTCAGAATTGTGAGATAAAAATCAACCTTTTTATTTCTTTCTTTTATTTCGTGGAGGAAACACATTCCCATACTTTTCTTCAGCTGTGTTTCTCCATCAGGTCTTTCCTTCTGCAGTGTGTGTGTGTGTGTGTGTGTGTGTGTGTGTGTCTGAAGTCCGAGTGCTGAGAAGTGAAGTTGGTAAGCGGAGAGCCGTGAGCACACACAGGGAATGATAAATGAACAGATGTCCAGTGCAGGAGTGAATATTACCCTCCGAACGCTCGCTGAGAATTGATCATGTTCTGTGTGTGTGTGTGTGTGTGTGTGTGTGGCCGAGGTGGAGCGCATATAAAGGTGCCTCTGTGTGTGATATCGATCCTCCCCGCGGAGACACACTTTATTTGCTCAGATGTGTTTATTGTGAGCTGTAACGGCGTCTTGTTTGTCGCTGTGATGAGGAGACGCCGCTGAGTACTTCATCATTTCCCAATTCACTTTGTTTTGTTTTGTTTGTTTTCCTCCAGGTCGTGTCCGGCTCCGGCTACAGGAACACACACACACACCGGGAAGCTGACACAGGTCTGATGATGGGCTCTGTCTGTCCCAAACGCATGTGAGCTGATTCTAATTTAGTTCAAACGTAAAGGTGCTTAAATACTTGACTTTTTGACATTAAAGTCCTGGAAAACCCTTGAAAACAGACATTTTTATGAAGAAGTACTAGTAAGACAATATAAAGAAATGAATGCTGGGCAACGATTAATCGCATCCAAAAGAAAAGCTTGATATATATGCAAATATTTCTTAAGTCAGTGTATCCATGCATATTGTGTGTATTATGTATATCATAAATATTCAGAGCCGGTGTCTCGTGAGCTGTGTGTTTCTGGGAAGTTGATTAGTGAGAACTGAAGGAATAACAGGTTATCATCATCATCTGCATATGAACACACTGTAAAACTCCCGCCTGATTAAAATCCCTTTGATCCCGGGCAAACGCTCCATAAACACGGGCCGAAAGAGAGCAAACTCGCGGCTCTCGCTATGCTAATGTTCTTCTGACCTTCTAAAGCGTCTAACGGGACTTTCCTTCAGGCCCGATCCGCCACTAACTCCATGCTGGATGATGAAGACGCGTTCATGCTTCACATGATTCCTCGAAGCCTGGAGGAAACATAGGCTAGGGCTAGATATTAAATATCCAGGATACGTGTACAATAAAATACATATTCTTACAGATGAGTGCATTTAATATGCACTTTTCCCACTTATAATGTGTTAGTCGAGATTTTTTTCTCCTGCTTTCAGATTCGAACCGGTTCGTGCGGCGATGTCACTTTTAGAATGTTTGAGCGAGTTGCTAGGTTACCACCGGCTGTCAATCACGAGCTCCCGCGTTAAATATTCATGTCCGGTGTGGATCAGTGTGAAGACACCGAGGACAGTCAGGAGTCGTTTCTTTCGCTGCTTCTGCGGTTTATGTGTGTGTGTTCGAGCTCTTTGTCTGAAGTAGTAATGAAACACAGTTTACTGCTCCACTGACTTTCTATTAGTCGTGCTGTTTGCAGCCTCTCCGCGAATAAAGCAGCCTCGTGTTGGATCAGATAAACCTCTGCCGCTGTAAAGGTAAAGCATCTGTTACTAGAAGAACATCAGGAGTGTGTGTTAGGGCCAATCCCAATTCTACCCCTTACCCCTTCCCTTTCCCCTAGCCCTACCCCTTGGCCTTCCCCTTGACCCTTGAAACAGAGTGGCAATGCGTAGGGGTGAAAATATTTCCCTAAGAAATGGGACACCACTACGCCTCCGTTAAACGTCATTATAAGTCGTCGCTAGCGCCTACGTCACAGGAGATGCGCCGATGTTTATCACAACTTCCAAGATGCCGTCGACAGCTGCAGTTATCTCAGTCGCGTGGGTTACAGCTATTTTCTTGCATTTATCTTGTGAAGTTCGCAGGAAACAACGGAGACGACGAAAATATGTTGCGGGACTATCGTTAGCAAACTACAGTAATTTTAGCGATTTTTTTTTTTTTTTACAAACGTTTCTGTGAAGAAACTGACCGTAAATATGAACACAATATTGAATGTAACATAAAGCAAATCATTATTTGTCGTTATAATACTTATTAAAGCCACAAATACTTAAATTTATGGGTCTCCTTTGTCGCTTGGGCAGCCAGCCTGGGTTAGCAGTGACACTTCTCATACCCCTTCGTTTGAAGGGCTATCTGGCCCTTCACCCTAGCCCTCCCCCTCCAACCAAAAGAGAATTGGTGCAGCCCTACCCCTTCACGTGGACGCGCAAAACGGAGGGGAAGGGGAAAGTGAAGGGGTAGAATTGGGATTGGCCCTTAATGTGTGTGTGTGACTTAAACTCTACAGACGTCACGACTTTACACACTCACAGCAGCTGTGGAGATACTAGTATGATTCTGGATGCGATAAATTGCATCCAAAATAAAAGTTTGTGTTTAAATAATAATAATAATAGTAATATTTTTTTAATAATTAAATTAAATAATAATTAAACTTTTATGCATAATGTATGCATAGGTAGTGTATATATTAGGGCAATGCAACGATTAATCAATTCAATTCAATTTAAGAAATATTTGCTTGTGTATATATATGATATATACATATATTTAAATATTAATAACACATTTTTACTAACTATATGCATGTGTTTGTATTAATATATACAAAATAATTATTTACAGCACACATTCATTATATAAACATAAACTTGTACTAATAAACTAATATATGCCATACCTGTGCATACATTGTGCAAATAAAAATTTCCAGAGGACACGGTGTGAGAGGCTGTATCCCACAATGCAATGCGTTCAGTCTTAAAAAAAAAATCTCCAAATCTATTCCAGGCGTAATGAGAGTTTGTTTAGTTGTAATGCACACAATTCTTAGTCCTAAAAATGTATTTAGTTTGTTCTTCTGATTTTGTGGGGAGAAACAGTCCAAACATTTTCAGACACCTTCAACATTTCTCACATTATCAGTTTATTCACTATATAGTCGCTGTATGAAGAATATGGGAATAATATGTCAGTTTACTTTATTTTGCTCTCCTCGCGCATATAAGTGGACTATATAGTGTCCTGCACACACTAGAAAAGAAATATCAGAAATGATATCTGGTGTCTGTATTATTTTTGGTTTGACTGAGGTTCTCTCTCCACCTTCAGGTGTGTGTGTGTGGCTGATCTGAAACTGTGTGTTTTCTCAGGTCTGTGAGTAGTTTCGACAGACCTGAGAGTCGCACACTTGATTAAACACAGCGAGAGTTTGAGCGATGGCCAATCACACACTGCGCTTCTGTAGAGACACATATAATCAGCATTCGGCGTGTGTTTGCTTGAATGTTTCAGGGAATATGATGATGTTTCATCAGCAGTGCTCAATTGAGTCTTAACCACGACGTCCCGTCTCCATCCCGCGCGTTCTGTCTGTTCCTCTCCGAGTTTAATTGCCTTTCAGAGCAACTGCAATTATCCTGTCAGACGCTCATAGTCTCGCTCGCTCTCTCTCTCTCTCTCTCTCTCTCTCTCTCTCTCTCTCTCTCTCTCTCCCTATTCAATTCAATGTAAAATGTGCTTTATTGGCGTGACAGATATGTATTTCCAAAGCATTTCTAATTTTACAGTGAATCATCATGTATGTTAAAAGTAAGTGGAACAAATAATCAACATTTTAGAAACAATTTTGTGTGTGTGTGAGAGTGAGTGTTTGAGTATGTGTGTGTGTGTAGTCAGAGGTCAGAGGCTCTTCTTCTCTCAGTGACTCGAGGGTGATTTCGCGTATGCAGGGCTGGTGTCTCAGATGTTGTTCTTTCATTGGGTTTAAACGCAGATAAACCGGTGCTTTTATACGCGAGATCACGGTGCAGCAATTACAGCCATACAGAAACACAAAGCAGCACATTTACATATCTGAGGATTACAGCGGCAATTACTTCGAGAGGCTCACAAGAGCACACACCTGGACCCGACAACACCTGAAAGTGGAGACCAGAGTGTGTTCAAACTCACAGAGGACAGTCCCGCCGCACACAGGGACAAACACACTCCTGTAGCGCCACCAACAGGTGAAACACACACACGACAGCTGACAGAAACACACTCCTGTAGCGCCACCAACAGGTGAAACAAACACACGACAGCTGACAGAAACACACTCCTGTAGCGCCACCAACAGGTGAAACACACACGACAGCTGACTGAAACACACTCCTGTAGCGCCACCAACAGGTGAAACACACACACGACAGCTGACAGAAACACACTCCTATAGCGCCACCAACAGGTGAAACACACACACGACAGCTGACAGAAACACACTCCTGTAGCGCCACCAACAGGTGAAACACACACACGACAGCTGACAGAAACACACTTCTGTAGCGCCACCAACAGGTGAAACAAACACACGACAGCTGACAGAAACACACTCCTGTAGCGCCACCAACAGGTGAAACAAACACACACACACAATCAGTCGAGAGGAAAGGGGAAAGATAATGTAGAAACATGTTTGATAAGTTTGATAAACTCGGAAACACTTTATTCTACAGTGTTATTGTTACACACGTCACATGTACTTACCATAGTAATAACTGCAATATATGCATAATTACATGCAACTAAGTACTTAAATATATAATCACACTAATAATGAATGAGCCCCTCATGTGTTTCTGACGGCTTCTCATCAACTTTTCTCATCAGATGATCTCAGCAAACTAACCTACAGTTCTGCTGTTACTGCAGACAACTATTTGTTTCATAATTGATGGACTTTGACAGTTATTGAACTGAACTGAATCAACATTGATCTGAAATGGATGAATAATGACAGGTTTTTAGCGTGTGGAAGTGTTGATGTCTGAGGCTCGTGTGTGTGTGCTCTGAACTCCACATTCTCCTGCAGGGCGACAGCGCCAGTGAAAACAGCGTTCTCTGGAAACACAGCGTGTCTGAATTCCTGAGACTGACCGATTTCTTAAAAACATCCCAGATCTCATCTAGACGAGTCCTCAGAAATGAACTAAACATGAACGGAGGAGTCTTAGAGTTACTCTTTATTTTAAGGTGTCATTATTACAGTGTAAGTACTGAGAAATAATAATTAACAACATGTGCTTACTATGGGGTTAGTTACATGTAATTATGCATAATTCACTGTTATTACATGTAACAGTCAAACCAAAAATGATTCAGACACCAGATATTATGTTTGATATTTCTTTTCTAGTGCGTTTAGGACACTATAGTTCATTTCTGTGAGTGAGGAGAGCAAAATAAAGTAAACTGTGACATATTACAGCCAGATATTCTTCATACAGCGACTACCAGTCAAAAATATGGCACCAAATATTCTTCCTCCACTTTGAGCTGATGATGTTTTCTGTAATCGCTAATGCTCCTTTTACACACACACTGAACAACATGAAGCATTGCTTGGTCACTGGTTGAGCTAAACTGCTATTATCTAATTGTGGAGTTCAATTTAACAGCTGACCAGTCACAAAACCAGTGAGTTATTATCATATTTCATTACTATAGCGAATATAATGTGAGAAATGTTGGGGGGAAAAAAGACATTTTGTTTAGACTGTAACAAGGACACTGTAAATAAAGTGTTAGTTCTAGTTAATGATAATAAGGCTGATGAACTTGAGAAAGAAGGATGACCGATTACACACACCGATTGACCGATTACACACACCGATTGTCTTGAGTTTAATGACTTCCAGATGAAACACACATTCCAGCCTGTCAAAGAAGGAGGAGAAACAGGGACTACGGTCTCTCTCTCTCTCTCTCTCTCTCTCTGTGATCTTCTGTTTATTTCCAGGTCGTGGTGTCGGTCCGGACGGGAGGAACAGAATGACGGTCCTGCAGCTTCTGCTGATGTGTCAGATGTCCATCACAGCGTCCCTGCACTGGAGGAAAGGTAAGGATCTCTCACACACACTGTTCACATGAGCACACTGTAAAAAATGCTGAGTTGTTTCAACCCAAATTTGGGTCAAATATAGACAAACTCAAATGCTGGGTTAAACATGTAATTAAAAAATTTACAGCTGAAAGTGAAAGTTGAAGTTGGGTTAAAATGTTAAATGACATGTTTAACACAACATTTGGGTTTGTCCATATTTGACCCAAATTTGGGTTAAAACAACCCAGCATTGTTTAGAGTGTACGGATTGCTCTTAAAAGCTTTTGCTTGCTGCAATTTAATTAGTGGACACATATATATATATATATATATATATATATATATATATATATATATATGTTTAAGCATATTAAGCATAAACTATTGAGCTTAAAAGTTGAGAAGCATCTGAGATGAATAAATAAATAAATGACAAGTTTCCTGAGCTGTGGATGAGGTTGTTTGAACCCAAATTTGGGTCAAATATAGACAAACCCAAATGTTGGGTTAAACATGCAATTTCAAATTTTAACCCAACTTCAACTTTCACTTTCAAATGTAATTTTTGAAATTGCATTTAATTACCCAACATTTGGGTTTGTGCATATTTGACCCAAATTTGGGCTTGAACAACACTTTCATTTTTTAGAAAGTGATCAACACGTTTTGCTTTCAGAATCCATATCGCATTAGAGCTGAATATGTGACTATTATTTTATACATGTTTCTACATTATATTTCTTATATATAAAATAAGCTCGTTTCTGCCACAAAATAAAACATTTTAGATAATTGCGACTTTTTATCTCACAAATATCTCGCAATTCTGACTTCATAACTGTGCGATAAAAAGACAGAATTGTGAGATAAAAAAGGCGTAATTACTGTTACATTTGAAGTTCTTTCAGTGTTTTAAGAGAATAATTCACACTGATATTGTTCAAAACCTGCATGTCTTTCCCTGAATAAGACTTGAGAGCTTCAGATGACTTGTGGACTGACAGTGAGTGATTATAATAGTTTTATGGTGCACCAAATAGTAGCTGTTTAAGTCGCACTTTAAAATGCTTTTGAAATATCAAACTCAGATGATGCTCAAGATCTAACTTCACTTTCTGAGCCGCATTTCAATTGCTTTTGTCTTAGCCTATATAGTTTTGCAATGCCACGTTTTCATATTTTTGTCACATGATCCTTAAAAAATCATTCCAATGATTATAATGAAAGTGTGTGTGTGTGTGTGTGTGCGCGCGTGCGTGTGCGTGCGTGCGCGCGCGCGCGCGCGTGTAGCATAACTTTGTTTATTCTTATAGAAGACATACTAACCACCTTGCCTTTCAGTTCTGAATATAACAAGCGTGATTGTTATAAAGACAGAGCGGTGTATATTTTTTGCGATGTGACATCATCACGCACGTGTGGTCTGCATCTCATCTCATCTCCATGGAAACGCAGCGGTCACGAGGAGAAGGCGCAGTCTCGCAACATACGGTGTTTATAATGTTTTAAAGGCAGTTTAAGATGAAGTGTGTGAAGGATGACCGACACACATCTGCAGTTGATCGGTCCAGAGAGCTGAGGAATGCCTGTGATGTCGGCGACATAGCGAGAGAATTTAAAAAAAAATGTTTGGTTTTTTTTTTGCTCTAAGTTAGTTGAGTTTCTGTTTTCTCATCTAAAACACGTAACTTACTATTAAATGTATTAAAAATTTACTGAAGTATATTTTTAGTACATTACAAATATACTTTAATGCCTTTTTAATATATTCAACCATACGTCTAACTTTTTGACCTGCAAGTTCGCTAATATGTTGAATTGAATGACACATCCTTCCTACTTTAAATATATCATGTTGCTGCATTATCCTATTATACGCGCCTCAGATCCCCTGTGTTTCCCGCAACAGAGCTTCACAGATGCCGTTCTTCAGCTGCAGGCCTGTAATGCAGATGTTTAACACAGCTGTAAAGATGTCAGTCATCCGCTCACGTGTTCACGGACAGCCAATCAGAGACGTGCAGCTGCTGAGCACGTGCTGCCAAAACATGTCAGTGCGCGCGCGCGTTACTGGATATCAAAACACGCTGGAAAAATCAATGTCATTTTAACATTTAAAGACTGTACAAATGTTGTTGTTGTTTTTTTACTAAAACCGAGTCCCTTTATATATGCGGTTAAAAACTGTAACAGACGCAATTTTATAGTAAAATACAACCAGAGAATGTCTAATAAAAGAGAATTTGCACTGTTAATAGTTCGTTCAACGTCACCTGGTCTTCAATAACGTTTTCAAAACGTTAGCAAAAAAAAAAAAAAAACATTTATATGTAGCCTATCGTCCATGCAGCGTTTTTTTTCCTGAAACATTAAAATTTTTAGCCTTCTTGGTCTAAAGTTTTTTTTTTCTTTATGTTGCTATAAGAATATTTAGAGAACATGTAACATTCAATTATAACGTTCCCATAACCTTCGCATAAATAAGAAAAAACTAGGAAAACATTCTCAGAAAGTATTTTTGTTTGCCTTGAAAGGAGACATTTTGATTATTTTTCATTGCAATAATGCATTGTTTTTACTTCTGTACATTGGGGTTTTACGTTGTTAAATAAATGTTTATTGCATTATTTTATTGTTATCATGATAGTTTTTGTGCGTATGACACTGTGTAATACTAGCCTATATTTACCTTACCTTGGCTTGTGGAAGAGCTACATTACCCATGATTCTCTCTGTCTCTCAGCGCTGTACCCATCAGCCTTCCGAGTGAGGCGCGGGACGCCAGCTCTGCTCAACCTAGGGGTGTGCGATATGACGATTTTTAATCGTGGACGATTAAAATGTCTCCACGATCTGCTTTTGAAGAAACATCGTAGTATCGTGTTACAGTGCATTCTATCAGTTCAGTTCTGGCGCCTCAGTCTCAACTGTACAACGCGACGTAGCCTATCACATGTTAATGAATAGGTACGGGACACTGCAATTCACAAAAGTTCATTATTTGCATAAGCCTTGCCGGTTAAACATTTAATTCACGCGCTGATGCGCTGTTCTAACGTGCGCTTTCCTGACCGCATATCCACGGCGCTCACAGGCACTAGAAGTCTGTCAAACAGCGCCTGAATACTGGACTAAGTTATCTTTCGAGTCTTATTATGCTAATACTGTTAAATACACACAATGTTTACATAAACAGGCTATGTCTAAAGTGAAAGCAAACATTTGAGAGAATATCTGGTGTAATATGCGTCTATATTAAACGCGTCGCGTGCTGGTCTAAAAGCGACAGGAATAATACTGCCGCATGTCCTTAAAGGGATAGTTCACCAAAAAAAAAAAAAAAAAATCCGTCATTATTTACTCACTCTAATGTTGTTCCAAACCTGTATTCATTTCTTTCTTGTGCTGAACACAAAAGACAATTTTTTTTAATGTGGGTAACCAAACAGTTGCTGGTCCCCATTAACTTCCAGGAGAGAACCTATAAAAAAAACTATAAGGAGACCAGCAACTGTTCGGTTATCCACACTATATAAAATAACTTTTATTTTCAACAGAAGAAAGAAACTTATTCGGGTTTAAAACATCTTGAGAGAGTAAATTAAGACCATTTTCATTTTTGAGGGAATCTCTTTAGTAAAAGAAAAAAAAACACAAGGAGAAAATCACTCACTGACCGAGAACTTTAATAGTAGCTTTAATAAGAATCAATTTATTCAGTGAAGTCTCTGTAGTGTTTTAATTTCATATTTGTTTAATTTAATTACTTTCTTCAATACTACTGCTAAATACACCTAGTGCATCTGAAAAATAAAGCACTATTTATTTAATTTGAATATTAATTTGTGTAATGTTTATCTTGTCTTATTTTTTTAATAACAAAGAAAATAATGACAAAGATTCTTTTACCTAAGGCTTTGTTTTTAACATAAGGACATTAGTTTGGCTGTAATGAACAGCCACTTGCAAAATATTAAAACCAACTTGAAAAAGAATCGTGATAAAAAATCGTGATCGTGATTTTCCTAAAAAAATCGTGATATGATATTTTTTCCATATCGCCCACCCCTAGCTCAACCCCTCGTTTCAGAAATCTGTGGAAGACGCCAGCCTTCTCTATGAGGTGCCGTGATATATACACATAAGCTATGTATATTTGTGAGAAAAATCACAAATCTATCCACTTCAAGGTTATTAATAGCACTTTCACAGTACATATTGTTTCAAAGCAGCTTTACAGGACCTGCTTGTTACAAAGTTTCTTTATGGAGAGATTTAAAGTCAATGTTAAACAGCATTCGCAACCCAGTGAAAGAGAATCTCAGCTAACAAAAATATATTTTTTGTTTTAAAAAAAAATCTTGGTTTTATAAACGTTAACCTTCTGGTGCTCTTCGCGTGTCGGTCAAAAATGACCTACATTTTTTTATTTCAATTAAATGAATCTTCTATATTTTAGTTTGATAATGTTTTTTATTTAATATTTAGCATTTTTATGGGATTTTATGGAACTAAATTATATTTAAGCTGTATTTATAATCCATGTAATCACTTTTTGAGCATGAAAATGAAATGTCCAACTTAATCTGTGGTAAATCTTGCATGCGTTAAAGCACAGACTGAAGTTTGACCTCTTTTCAAAGACAACACTTGGCAGATTATTGCTGAAGTGAAAACAAGCTTAAAAGGGAGAACTTAAACAGAATTTTACGTTTATTGTTATGAAAATTTGTATATATTTTCAAAAAACCCAAGAAATTCAAAGCCATAAATCTAAACAAGTTGTGCTCCAAATTTGAGGTTGATCTCTTATGAGATCAATGAGCGTTCAGTGAGTGTGTGTGTGTTCGGCTGCAGTACCGAACGCCTCCACTTGAGGAAACTCTTCTCACATTCATTTCCGATGCGCTCGTTGTGTTCACACAGCAAGTGCCAAAACCTGAGTTTACTGAGTTTTATACCACTCAGATGAAGAAAAAAATCAGATTATATAGGAATTTAACTTTTGGATACGTCCTGAAACAAGTAGAAACCGTTAGACGAATGAGATTTGTATGAACCACATCTCATCTCGACACTCTCCTGCTATTTTCCCATACCAGTATGTGTAATCAAAAGGTTTCAAAATAGCTCTGCGATTATTCATTCAAGACTGTTTTATTTCTAACAAGAACTTTTTCGGAGCGTAAAGCTTGCTGAGCAATGAAACCGTCCCCCGTGTTGTTTATCCGCAGTGTTTAATGTGATTGGCTGAATGAAGGAAGCGATCAATAGCTCAGCTCTTATTATCTCTTCATACGCTTGAGTTTGCTCAGTTATTGAGTTGTGCTGAGCTCTGCAATCTCTCCTGCTGTCAGACGCACACACACTCACAGACGAGCAACATTTCCATTTAGATCCAATCCCCAAAACAAAAAGAATATTAATATTCCGGCGGCGTGTCTTCATGGCTGATATCTAAAGACTGATGATCGTCACACGCTCAAGACTGATTCAACAAGACATCAGACTGAACTCTCATCAGATAGCAGATATTCATCATCCATAACTGCTGTTTTATTGAGTCGCCTGCTGACTCACTGAATCAATGCCCATGCGAATCAAGAGTTCTTTGGGATCCGTGTGCTTCTTTTAAACTGATATTGTCCGTTTTACAGATCAGCTGACAATTCTTGTGTCTTCTTTAGAGCTGCAGTTTTAACTCAATCTTATAACTCATAATCGATGAATTTTGCATCATTGCGTTATTGAACTGAACTGAATCAACATTCAAATGAGCTGAATAATGGCACTATGGTCTTATAGACTAACATTCTTCCAGTAACAATAATAAAACGTTGTAATGATGTTCTCAAAAATGTTATTAACATCATTTAGGCTATACATCATTCGTGGAAGGTTTTTTCTGAAAAGATTCAGTTGGATGTTCGTCTAATGTGTTATGTTACTCGTTTCAGGACATTCAAAAGTAACAGTTTTTGAAGAATGATAAAATGGAATGTTCAGAAATAATGTTTTCATCATTTAATGGCAAAACCTTAGAACATATTTAATAATAATAATATTACCATTGTATCATTCTTCAAACATTTTGTGATGTTGTTTTTTAATGTTCTCTGAACGTCCTGAAACACGTATACGCTTATGTCCGCCACAGAATAAAACATTTTAAAAGATAATTGCGATTTTTAATTGCGATTCTGACTTCTTTATTTCTCCCAAATGCAAGTTAAAAAGTCACAATTGCGAGTTTATTTCTAACAATTCTGACTTTATATGTGATTGTGAGAAAAAAGTTGCAATTACCTTTTTTATATTTTATTCTTTGGCGAAAACATGCTTCCATTGAAACAAGTAACATTTTAAAAACATTAATGAATCTAAAACATTTCAGAAAAACTTGAACTTCAAGAGTGAATGATGTGTAAATAACATTGTTAGCGTTTTTAAAACATGAATAAAGACCAGATAACGTTCCCTGTTCGCTGGGATTATACTTTCTCAAATGATCCCATAATAGATTTGTGAAATGCTAAAATGGAAGGTTTCCTTAATATAAAAATATCCAAGTTCTTAAGAGAACATTCAAAAGTAAAGTGCTTTATAACTTAAAGGGAACGTAAGCAGAACATTAGACTGAATCTTTGTTATATTCTGTGAAACTGGTTATTTCTTCAGATGTGTTGTCGGTGTTGTTTCACAGGTGTTGTTGTCGGGCGCGTACATGGACGCCTCACGCGGGACGCTCCACGTATCCGATCGGGAACTGGCGTCCATGCGAAAGCTTGAGGTTCTGGAGGTCCTGTGTGAAGACGTGCTTCCCAGAAGCCTCTCTGAGATCCGACGTCTCAGTGCGCAGCTGTCAGTGCGTCGTGGATCGCTGCGGATGGAGGACTTCGAGCGCACGGTCCTCACGATGGTGTTTACTGCACAACAACTACAACACACCCACCCCGGCCACCAGAGGGAGCTGTGGGCAAACGCACTCCTACAACTATATCAAGCCATTAAAGAAGACCTGCGGCCACAAACCACTGCCAATTAATGAGAGGACTGAACACGGAAGTGACTTAATCTGCAGTTCATCGACTGGCCACTAGAGACCGGCTACAAATGAGAGCCAATCCCATAGACCTCCATGTTAAAATGCCCAACTTTACAGCAGAAACAAATGTGTTTACAGCCTGGTGCAAAAAGTAGTTTTGGTCTATATGGTTAATTTTGTCCTTCTTGACGACTGTGAGGGGGTGAATTTTTTTTTTATATAACTCATTCGTTTAATTAATATTAAGCCTTAAAGTTGTGCATAATTAAGGGCGTGGCCACTTGAGTGACAGGTGGATTGCCGCTGATGTCACTGCTAGCCGTTTTTAGCGTCAAGTCTCCTCAGTTAATCCGCATCGGCATCGCTGCCCATTTTCGTTTACTTTCTCCGCCCACTTTGGGCTTAAATGCTCTTCAGAAACCCACAGGTGACATCACAGACACTATGTCCATTTTTTTTTACAGTCTATAGTCTCATATCACGAATCCACTGCTCTGCTTGTCAACCGGTGACCACAGAGATCGCAGATATCAGGGGAAAACAATCCGAAATGCAAATAATAAAATGCATGTAGTCATGTAGAGCTAGTCAAATTAGACAATCGCAATCCAATATATATTTATTTTACATAATATCTGCAAATAACTCTAAATATAATATTTGAATTTGCAGAATTATAATTTAGATAGCAACTTCTTAATTATAGTCCCAGACAGCAACATAACGTGGGCTGGATCTGGGCCGACATTATGGGGTATTTTTCACTAATAATTTGGTTTTGACCCGATGTTAAAGAGGAATTACAGGAGTCTGGTGAATATGAAATCTTGTTTGCATAAGTTCACCTTCACGTTCTCTGCATGTGTGTTTTGTGGGTCCGGCTCACAGTCTGCAGGATGAGCTCTGCTGTCCTTGTGTGGCTTGTCGTTTTTCCTGAGATAATGAATATCCTGATATAATCATTATCGCGTCCTTGACCGTGTTTCCCTGTCATCTTCACCTGGAAGTGTCCCCAGCGGCACACCAGAACCTGCTGAGATGTGTGACTGTGTGATACTGTGAGAATCTGACTGATATTAAAGTTCAAACTTCACATATGACTGCGGTTCTCATTTCACAGTGTTTTATTCACACTACGGCCGTGTTTCAGCATCTCTGACAGCTGAGAAACAGCATTAAGACTGAATGAGAAGATGATCGACAAATGATCAAAACACAGTGGATCCAGATTCCAGACTCACAAAAACTTCCCTGTGTGTCTGTTATGCGCCTGTAGCGCCATCTATATGCTACAGATATAATTAAAGCTATAGAGAACTTTTGTGGCAGTATAATATAAGTATAGTATAAAAATATTTACATATAACTGTGTGTTGTTGAAGACTTTTTTTTTGTAAGCCTAATGTTCACAATGTAATCACTGTTAAAAATGTTTCCGTTTTCACATGACATGTTTCTCAGATTTATAACACTTTATGTTTTAAAAATGATACTTATAAAAGTTTTTGAATAATGATTATACACAAAGATTATTATATTTTCTTTGCGGTAAATCATTTTGTTTTTCTGATCAGGCACGTTTTGGGACGCCACATTCAGGGGTCCTATTATTGGAAACTATCAGGCGGCGTCATTTACAGACTTAACTTATGAATATTAACACAAGCGCATGAGGTAAGACTGACATTTCATTGTAAATACTTCTATGTTTACGTCAGCGACAGAAATATGTTCATTCCTATAATTTCTGTCTGTTTTGCTGCTTAAACATGTTATATTTGACAAACGAGCGGCCTCACTACAGCTAACGGCTAATGCTAATTCATAAACACGCAGCCACACATCAAATCGCTTCATTAAAATAATTCAATTTCTGTTTTAAATGAACTGCATATAAAAATGCGACATTATATTGGGATGACAGTGACAGACATTATTCATCTGGGTTATTTAGTCTTTTTTTTTTTTTTTAATTACAGCTGTTGCTGTTTGTGCGTTTGTTTATTCAGTAGTTTTATTGTTGCCTTTGTTATTGAGAGACTTTATTAGGTAATATAACGACACAGTCAGTGGTTGAACTTCTGGTGTGCGTGTGAATTTGTTATTTGAGTATGTCAGTGAGTGTTTTTGTGTGTTTCCGGTTGTTGGGCCGACGGGATCGGTTCTGCTGAACAGGCACTTGCACATCTGAACAACTAACAGTTATAATCTTTATTCCTGCATTTAGATCTGAGATGTTCAGTTCTGCTTCTGGAAATCCGCCTCCCTGCAGAGTTTATTATTAATGAATCACTACCTAATCAAACTCACCTGTACCAGCTGATCACCTGATCATGATTGGCAGGTGTGTGTGAGGAGGACCTGACCTGTCCTACGTCATGTTTATGTTTTATAAGCACAGTTTCTGTGTATGAAATCCCAGAATAACTACTGCGTTGGACAACATGTGCAGTTTGCAGCCAAAACAGACTGGTGGGAAAACATTTCCCATGACGCAGTAGTAACCATACAGATTATCCAGATTGTGCCTTATATAATATTTTTCTATTCACAATTTGTCAAAAAAAGGAAAAATATTTTTTAAAAACAGTATGCAATATGCCAAAATTGATTAAATGAATAACATTTTATTACTAGTGCAAAATCATATTAAAAGTAAAATAAAAGTCATATATGGCTTATTTAATTTCAGTGCAAAATTGCAATTTATGTGCAATTAAAAAATCCTCAAATACACACATTTTTGTCATTTGCAAAATTTGATTGTGTGCAAATGCAAAATATTATTTAAAAAATTATGCCGAATGCAAAATTTTATTATGTGCAAAAAAAATTTCAAATGTGCAAAATATATATTTTTATTTAAACTGTACCATATACAGTATATATTTGAATGCCAAATATTTTCTAAGTGCAAAATGTTTTTAAACGGTATGCAATATGCAGTGCAGTATTCTAGTGCTCCTTTCCAAACACAGCTCTTGACTTTTTACTCGTGCAGTTATTATCAGGTATAGTTTATTTTGAAGTATTGTTATGTTTTGCAGGTGCAGCATGCCTGCTGAGCGTAAGAAGTCCGTCAACATGGAGGAGAGAGAGACAGGCTCCTTCAGCAACAAGGACAGAGACGCCACCGCGTCCCGTGAGAAGAGCAAAGACGAGAGCAAGATGAGCGGAAAGAAGGACGGAGGCAAGACGGCAGAAGACAAGAAGAGACGGGCCGAGGAGGAGAAGAGAAAGAAGGAGGAGAAGGAGCGGAAGAAGAAAGAGGAGGAGAAGCAGAGAGCAGAGGAGGAGCAGAGGAAGAAAGAGGAGGAGGAGAAGAGGCAGCAGGAGGAGCAGGAGAAGAAGCTGCTTGAGGAAGAGGCCAAACGACAGAAAGAGGAAGAGGCTGCGCAGCTGAAGTAAGAGCGCTGGGCTTCTCCACTCCAAACACATGCATCTCTATCAGACTCTTACATTTGATTAAAAAACTCAATTAGAAGAATATACGCTCAGCTGTTACCAATCAAATGAAATCACTGTCAGTAAAATCAGATTATAAGATGATATTTTAGTAAGAGCGCTGGGAATAGAAACAGCAGAATAAAAATATTCATGAAGCTGAAAATACAGACTAGATATATTTAAAATAATGTGTAGGTCACTTTTAGTAGTAACATCAGCCATTTGGCATTATCAGGACACACAAATATTCCCACTCTGCATTATTATACATAATATTCAACATTATGTTTATTATAGAAGTTTAATGTAGTACTGACACTAAAACTCTGTTCATTTTTGCTGAACTATCCACAATAAATACAGGAGGAATTTGCATATGTATATCTTTATTGCTAAGGCACTTTTAGGTAAATTGCCGTATTATATCTCTAAACTCTTAAGGCGAGACTCTACAGGGTAACTAGCAGATATCACCATGAACTTTCCCAGTTGATTAAGATCAGAAAAAATGTATTACAAGTTTTCTGTAATTTAATGTTTAAATATGCATATTTAATCTAATTTGCATATGTTTAATTTGCATACTATGGGACATTAGCTAATTTGCATATATAGAAAAAATGACATCTGGGTGTTTGATAAAGCTGGGTTCAAAATTATTTTTTCGTTGTGTTCACATAGTAGATGGGGGGAAATTACAGAGGGATTTATGGATGTCTACTTTTGTTGTCCTGTAAATCAGAATATATAGCCTAAATATTTGTGCCATGTTTTTGGGAATAAAGTGTTATATAAATCAGCCTAGGAATAATATATTTACAAGTCCCTTTGCAAATGTCTTCATAATATAACTAGGTACAGGCCTGGAAGGTTTGGTGTACATAACTGCTACTGAAGTGGAGGTTTCAGACTTGGAGTTTGAGAGAAAAGTCATTTCGAGAGAACAGGCTTTTAAAGATTTAGCATCAGCCAATGAGATTGCGCATTTGCATGCTTTTACTTTCACAATTGGTTGCTGATAAAAAGGAAATGACCATATTTGGACCCGACAGCATTGTACAGGAGAGAGAGAGCTTTCTAACGATGCGTGTGATGACGACGGTGAGAGCAGCAGGATGATTTAGATCCGCAGCTTTTGATGAATTTATGAGAAATCAAGTACACATGCAAACAGACAAAGTGTCATAAATTAAAGACCGAAATGTGTATTTCAGACTTTTTTCACCACAGGTCTAAAAGAAAACATTATTGAAGACAAATTTCCCAAAATCTCAAAATGCCTGCCGTGTCTCGCCTTAAAGGGATACTCCACTTTTTTTGGAAATAGGCTCATTTTACCACTCCCCCAGAGTTAAACAGTTGGGTTTTACCGTTTTCGAATCCATTCAGCCGATTTTGTGAGATTTAGAAGAATATCAGTGACCACACAGTTTCTGGTATCATTGACTTCCATAGTATATATAGCAAGTCATTGGGACCAGAAACTGTGTGGTTACTGATATTCTTCTAAATCTCACAAAATCGGCTGAATGGATTCGAAAACGGTAAAACCCAACGGTGCCTATTATTTCTAAAAAAAGTGGAGTATCCCTTCAACGATACAGATTGTTGCATTTTTGTAATGCGATATGAATTGTGGCCCGATGTATTGTCACACCCCTAGTGTTTGCTTTGTGTTTGGTCAGGGAGAAGGAGGAGGCCGATCAGCTCCAGCAAGAGGCGTGGGAGCGTCATCATGGCCGAAAGGATCTGCGGGTGAAGAACCAGCACGTGCAGGAGACCCGACCAGAGGAGGCTTTCTTCAGTCGCCTGGACTCCAGCCTGAAGAAGAACACGGCCTTCGTCAAGAAGCTCCGCACGCTCACGGAGCAGCAGCGCGCCTCGCTGTCGCAAGACTTCGACTCGCTCAACCTCAGCAAGTACATCGGCGAGGCCGTGAGCTCCATGGTGGAGGCCAAGCTGAAGATCTCAGACGTGGGTTGTGCTGTTCATCTCTGCTCTCTGTTCCACCAGCGATACGCTGAATTCGCTCCGTTGCTCCTGGGTGCCTGGAAGAGACACTTCGAGGCTAGGAAGGAGGAAAAGGCGCCTAACGTGAGCAAGCTGCGCACCGACCTGCGCTTCATCGCGGAGCTCACCATCGTGGGCCTGTTCACCGATAAAGAAGGGCTCTCGCTCATTTACGAGCAGCTGAAGAACATCATCGGCACCGACCGAGAGACGCACACGCACGTGTCCGTCATCATCAGCTTCTGCAAGCACTGCGGAGACGATATCGCCGGGCTGATGCCGAGAAAAGTCAAGAACGCCATCGAGAAGTTCGGATTGTCCTTCCCTCCGAGCCAGATCATTAATGCGGAGAAACAGCAGCCGTTCCAGAATCTGCTGAGAGAATATTTCACATCGCTCACCAAACACCTGAAGAAAGACCACCGAGAACTGCAGAACATCGAGAGGCAGAACAGGTCGGTTTGTAGATCCACCCTCGTCACTTTTCTGGGGTTTCTCAGAAGTTGAACTCGTCGCAGTTGTGTGGGTGAAGGTCTGATTTTTTTTTTTTTCAGACAGAACAGGTCGGTTTGAATGAGGGCTGAACGGTTTTGGAAAATAATCTTAATTGCGAATATCATTATTGTGATTGTAATACTTTATCTGTAATAGAGCCAGACCGATATATCGGTAGGCTGTTATTATTGGCCGATATCGGTATCGGCAGTTATAATGGCCGATAAATGAATATTTAAAAAATAAAATAAAACGGACGAAACACGCTTGAACTATGTCACGAGTGTTGGAGTTGTATAGTTTGTCCACCAGAGGGCACTCTACACCGTTCCTGTTGGCAAGCTAAACACTCATAGACTAGCTAACTATAAAGCTAATGCCAATATCATCAGTCTGTTCTGTTGTGACAATTAAAGAAACAAGTTTCTTTTTAAAATGCATTATCATTTTACATATTATTTTAGTTAAAACTCATAAATAACTACAAATAACTAATGTTAGGGAAATCTGTTAATGTTTTGTTGCGCGTTTCTGAAATAAAAAATAAATAAATAAATAAATATCGGCCGATATATCGGAATATCGGATTTTAAAACCAAAAAATATTTGTATCGGTATCGGCCTTCAAAATCCTTTTATCGTTCGGGCTCTAATCTGTAATATTCAACGAGAAATCATTGTATAATGGGGTGGGAATCTTTAGGGACCTCATGATCCGATCCGATTCTGGGAGTCACGATCCAATTCCTCAACTATTCTCAATCTACTTTTTATTCTTGAATAAACGGTTCGTTCACTATATTGCTCACGGACACTCAATGCTTTTGCTCTTGCTTTGTTTGGAAGTATTTTATTGCTGTTTTAATAACCTAAATCATGTTTGCATTTGTTTTTTTTGTTGTTGTTTTTTGCAATGGACCTGTTTTGTGTCTCTGTAGGCGTATCCTGCACTCTAAAGGAGAGCTGAGCGAGGACAGACACAAGCAGTACGAGGAGTTCGCCACCTCCTATCAGAAGCTGCTGGCTAACACTCAAACTCTGGCCGATCTGTTGGACGAGAACATGCCTGAACTCCCTCTGGATAAAACCGTCCAGGAAGGTACGAACGCCGGCACGACTTCTCCTGAGAATCTCCTGAGAATCTGCCTTGGCATGCACATGATTTGTTGTTTTGTGTGCAGAACACGGTCCAGGCATCGATATCTTTACACCGGGGAAACCCGGAGAGTACGATCTGGAAGGAGGCATCTGGGAGGACGAGGACGCTCGTAACTTCTACGAGAACATGGTGGATCTGAAGGCATTTGTTCCTGCCATTCTCTTCAAGGACAATGAGAAGAGCAGCCAGAACAGCAAAGGTACTGAATCATTTAGGAAAGTCCTGCATGGAAGATGGGATTCTTGCATAATTTGTGCCAGAACGCACTGCAGTATGTACTTATGTTAAAAGTTTTTTGTTTTCTCTAGTCTAGTGTGTAATGTTGCTGTCTGAGCATGAAAAATGTTTCCAAAGTCCCTCCAGCGGGAGTTCTTCTCTATATCAGTGTTTCTGAACTCTTGGAACGCCTCCATTGTAGTCTTGAGTTTCTTCCGGGAACACGTCACAATATTCCTCATTATAATAATTAATGCGCAGAATAAAGGGACGGGGCCTGTTTGAGTTATTTAGTAGTGTGTTAAACTGGTGGTTATGGAAAGGGCGGGACATTTCCCAAACACACTCGACCAATCACAACACACTGCTTCTGACGACCAATCAGAGCACAGCGTGCTTTCAGAAGGAGGGGCTTCACAGAGACAGGAAGTGAACAGAGCGTTACTGACAGACTGGAAAGAGAGGAGCCGCAACAATGGAGAATATGAGGAGAATAATCAACATTCAAGCAGGAAAACCTGTTCTAGAAGAGCCTGAAAACAATACTTTGTAAGCGGTTCCTTTAGTATCATGGGAAACAGTATGTAATTGTAATTTATGTTGTGTGTGTGTGTGTAGAGGTACGAGAGATAAACAGCACCGAGGAGTTGGAGATGGAGTTAGAAGTGCTGGACATCACTGATGAACCGATAGATCTGGATGTAGCCGACGAGACCGAAAGTGAAGAACTGGCCAAAAAGATACTGGACGAGCAAGGTATACACACACACACACACACACACACACACTATGGAGCCTCTAAAGGGACATGGTGATAGAAAATCAATTCTTTTGCAAAAGTTTTGTGTTCCCCGAGGATTTTCAGAACTCAAAATTTTGAAAAAGGAGACAAAAGCATGGTTTCCACCACCATGTCCCTCCGTACACATATACTTGCTTTCTTAATAAAACACACTGAATAATGCCTCTCCAAAACCTCCAGAGGGCAGGAAAGGGAAAGTTTCAGGATCAGTCCAACTTTATCTGTATTTAGCATTTTTTGTCTATTGCGTTATTTTGAAATTATTTATCTGTCACTCGCTGTATTTTAGAGCATGGGTTTGATTCAGAGTAAATGCATGAACTAAGAAAATGATTTGATGTGCATAAAAGCATCTGCTGTTAAATGCATAACTTTAATGTAATGTGATGATGTTGGTGTGTGTGTGTGTGTGTGTGCGTACAGAGCAGGAGGACGAGGAGGCCAGCACCGGCTCTCATCTCAAACTCATCGTGGACGCTTTTATCCAGCAGTTGCCGAACTGCATCAACAGAGACCTGATAGACAAGGTGAAGAGTACAAACACACACAGCGCTTGATCATAGCCAGTGTTATTTTAGTATTATTTATATAATATTTGTATATATACAAAGAAAATGTAATTAGCTTTTATTTTTATGTTTTCAGTTTGTTGCCTTCTAATCGTTGTATTTTATTTCAGCTTGATTTGAATTTTTCCAGAATGATTTTCATTAGTGAACAGTAACAGTGCTGGTGGTTTTCCCTCTCGTGTGTTCAGGCTGCTATGGACTTCTGTATGAACATGAACACCAAGTCCAATCGCAGGAAGTTGGTTCGCGCTCTCTTCACGGTTCCCAGGCAGAGGTGTGTTTGCTGTGCGTCTGTAGCTGTGCCGGGGTGGAGCATATCACGGTCGATGCCCCACGGTTCGGTGATGCGCGGATTAACTGCTAAATTTAACCATCATGGAGTGAAAGTTTATAATTTAGACATGTTTTGTCTTGCCAGTTTACACATTCAAACAATTTTAAACGCAGAAGAAGAGGAGAAAATCGGGACTCGTGTGTTATCTGCGCACAGCCACACACTCACACAGAGAGAGAGAGAGCACGTTTCAGAAATAAAGATTAAAAATTTCATCGAGACAAAAGTTGGCTTGTGAAAGTTTGAAGAAGTTTAAAGTACTTTATAGTTAAAAATTAGTTTAAAGTTTAAATGAGTTTGAATTTTAAATTAGTTTAAAGTACTCAAACACTGAATTGATTCCTCTGTCACGGTTATTTTTTATCACTGACCGTTCACTTGTTTCAAATAATGTGTGAACTTAATCATTTAGGCTAGTCTTTTTTGATGTATCATTGAAGAACTTCAAGTGAGCTTTAAGCAATAAATGAAAAGCAAAGTCACTCCCCATCACCCAGTACATACTCTTGCTGATCCGACCTGCGGCTTAAAAACCGTAAATGCTCCGAACCGTGAGTTTTGTGATCCGTTCCACCACTATAGTTGTGAGTGTTCAGTGATTGGATCTGATCTGGTGTGTGTGTGTGTGTGTGACTCAGGCTGGATCTGCTGCCGTTCTACGCTCGTCTGGTGGCCACGCTGCACCCCTGCATGTCTGATGTGGCCGAAGACCTCTGCTCAATGCTCAAAGGAGATTTCAGATTTCATGTGAGTGTGTTTCTCATTAATCACACAGAAGCCCTGCTCTGAAGTCGTCCTCACTCAATACACTGTGGGATTGCCTTTTCCACACACACCAGGGCTGTCAAAATGGCTGAAAAGCTAAATTAGAATTTCTTTCTTAAATATTGGCAAAATTAGAGTTGTATTCAAATTCTTAAATCAAATATAAACCAGTCAAGCATCGCATCTTTTATTGCAATGAAATGACATTCACTTGTGAAACAATTGTTCTCAAATAAAATATAATTCCTTTAATGTGCATGCATGGAGAATTAGGTTACAACTGTGTTCATGCATCAGCAATTTGAGAAAACACTCTTCAGCACACAGCGTAATGAACTACATGAACACACAATAGCAAACTGCCATTCAGAAACACATAACACATATCCATATCTACATACTGTCGGTCAAAAACACTAGACGGTCAACTTGATCTGCAGCGAGTGCTGAAAACACACATTGAGCTCTGACCGATGTGCCAGATATGGTCAAGGATGTTTTTTTTCTGCGAGTATTCAAAATTAAAATTTTATTTGACAGCCCTACTCACAATGTGCACTCGAATTTTGCCAAAAGTCTATTTTAGGAGCAGGATATGTTAAAATGCATCGAAGTCAGTGTTTGTGTGTGTGTCTTACAGATCAGAAAGAAAGACCAAATCAACATTGAGACCAAGAATAAGACGGTGAGGTTCATCGGGGAGTTGGCCAAGTTCAAGATGTTTTCCAAGACGGACACACTGCACTGCCTCAAGGTGAGATCAGATGAAATATCATTGACATACTATTATAGTTTTATTATTATTTTTATATATTCCAGTTTCATTTTAATTTAGCTAAAGTTGTAGTTATTTTGTTGGGTTTTGTATTAGAAATGTCTAAATAGTTTTTTATTAATTTCATCAAGTTAAACTAAATGAAAATGAGAAACGTTGCTTGGCAATTTGCTAAAATAAAATAAGACACAATTTTTTAATAAAATAAATATTAAATAAATAAGCTTTTGTCTATTTTATCTTATTTTGGTTAACTTTTTTAAGGTAACTGTAATAAATCTGCTTAGAAATTTTCAAAATTAGAAAATGTTAATGAAATAAATAAGAAAACTTGCTGAAGTAATTAAGTCTAAACTGATGTATAAAAATTACTAAAACTGAAATTAAAATAAAGCTACATAGAAATGTTTAAAAAAAAGCACAACCCAAAATTTCTATTACTTTAACATTTAAATGAACTGAAAATAAAATCGTTCAAAAGCATTTTACTTTGCTTTGATACAGAAGTTAATGTGATGAAAATGGCACTGACTGCTGAATCTTTGGTGTTGTTGTGTGTGTGTGTGTGTGTGTGTGTGTGTGTGTGTGTGCAGATGCTGCTGTCTGATTTCTCTCATCATCATATCGAGATGGCCTGCACTCTGCTGGAGACCTGTGGACGCTTTCTCTTCCGTTCACCGGACTCTCATCTGCGCACAAGCGTCTTACTGGTCCGTCCTCACGCATACAACGTGCAAAACTCACACCAGAGCTGCTCGATCAACCGATCTCGATTCAAACACACACATGATCTCAGTCCAAAATCACAGTGATTCGGCTCTAAGTACGATCACACTGATTCAGATCTGTGTTCTGGTCCAGTGAGTCGTCATGTTCAGTGTGAAACAGTCTTTTCAACCACAGTATCATTATTTCTGTTATAATAATTATAAATATCACAGAAATACTGCCATACAAGTTGGAATATAAACACTGATGTCTACAGTAGTGATCAAAATAGAGAAAATCACCTTTTTAAAGTAACGTGACGCTTCAAGTAAAGATTGTATCCATTACTTTGTCACACCAGTAGACAAGAGACTGTTAAAATGTTTTTAAATGAATGTCAATCATTCGAGATTCTATTAAAAATGCAGATTCATCCAGTAATGAAACAAGTCTTTATGAGTAACTCATTGAATCATTCATTCAAACCGATTAAAAAAAATATATAATAAAATATTTTTATAAATAGACTTCAGCAATTAACCTTTTTTCAGAAAAGTAAAGTCCATGTGATTTTTATCCGTAATCTCACAGCTCTAACTGACACTATTGCACATGTCTGTGTGTGTGTTTTCAGGAGCAAATGATGCGCAAGAAACAGGCTCAGCATCTGGATGTGCGTTACGTGACGATGGTGGAGAACGCGTATTACTACTGTAACCCGCCGCCGATGGAGAAGACTGTGCGAAAGAAGAGACCCCCGCTTCAGGAGTACATCAGGAAACTCCTCTACAAGGACCTGTCCAAGGTCACCACTGAGAAGGTCATTACACCGCCATTCATTTCCTGCTCCACTAAATATCAACATCTATTATTCTTTTCTCCTCAAAAGCAATGTGAATATTAGGCTGTGTGGGCATTTAGTCACTTCTGACACTGTATAAGTGAACATTGGTTCTGTTAGCCGAAAGAAAAAACAAACTTTTATTCGAAGAGCGCTTCCTTTATCACTCAATCACTTCAGTTCTGCAATCGTGTACAAGAGTGGTGCTTACTACTGTTCTCTACACACACACACACACACACACACACACTCTCTACTTATAGAGTAAGCTTACTACAGCAACCACAGAAAAGATCGTCACATTTTTACAATTTCTGTATGAATGGTTTTCCGAAGTACTGGTACTTTTGACGACACACAATAAACACACGGTGAACTAAACGCCTGAAAACACTCTAATGAGGAAAATACCACGCTTCTGTAAAATCAATAGAATTTGGTCTCCTCCAGGAATGATGGCATGCTTATCTGGTAATCATTTTAGGAACCATATTAATATTAATGTTTCTGTTTTATTGTAGAAATGATGCCTTAGGCATTGTATGTGCTTTCTAAAGAAACATTTTTTTTAATGTGCTACATTTTACCCGGTAGTGCTTGCTTTTATAGAAATACTTGGTACGGTTACAATAATAATACTAAAACCTTTGTAAAGCAACCTTGAGTGTGTGTTTGTATATATATATATATATCTTGTATATATATATATATCTTGACTTACGCAGTTGAGTAACTCTGTTGAGTATGTTTTGAGTTTACATAATATATGGGCAACGATTAATCGGGATTAATCACATCCAAAATAAAAGTTTTTATTTACATAATATTTGTGTGTGTGGTGTGCATAATTAATTTGTATATATAAATACCCACACATGCATGTATATATATTTAAGAAAAATGTATAATTAATATATCAAATATTTATATATAATATTAATTATGTATAAATATATATAAAGTATATACATGCAAATATTTCTTAAATATATACATTCATGTGTGTGTATTTGTATATACAAATTAATTATACACACTACACACACAAATATTATATAAACACAAACTTTTATTTTGGATGCGATTATTGGTTCCCCATCCCTAATATATATAATGAGCTGTAACAAGGTTTTAAAGGCAACAATGCATATTAAAAAATGTAACAAACTGATTTATTTAATCAAAGACACAAAAACAAGGCGTATACAGAAGTAGTGCATTTAGCTTTTTGCTTCTGATAGTTATTGCCCATTTGCATGACGTAAATAGGCCTTTACGTTTTACACGTTAGTTAAGAGGCTGCCTGTGTGTGTGTGTGTGCAGGTGTTGAGGCAGATGAGGAAGTTGCCCTGGCAAGACCCTGATGTGAAGAGTTACCTGATCTGTTGTATGGTCAACATCTGGAACGTCAAGTACAACAGCATCCACTGCGTGGCAAACCTGCTGGCCGGACTCGTGGCGTATCAGGAGGACGTGGGCATTCATGTGGTGGACGGCGTGCTGGAGGACATACGTCTGGGCATGGAGGTGTGTGTGTGTGTGAGAAGTGTGTGATGTTGATAGATACAACTTTTGATTTTATAATATATTAGTGAATGTTGAAATCATCATTAAATTCCAACATTAAAGTATTTTTCATTCTTAGATCATGCAAACTAATGTAAAGTGTTCCTAATAATGTTTTTGAAATAACTTGTTTACAAATAAGCAGCATGTGTTTTCTTTCAGTAATTATAATTTATTCACAGACTAATGCATTGAGTCAAATAATGTGTTACTAACTTTAGAAATTACTACAGGACGACTGTACAATTAGAATAATCAACATGAAACTAACCTGAACTGAATAATGACACCATTGTTATTTTAGAGCTGAAATTCAATTTGATTCACAACTGAAGAATTTTGAACGTTTATGACTGTACATTATATAATGCACTATATAAATGCATGTGACTTGACTAGAAGTAATGCAATGAAGTAATAATGAGTTGTAATTGAGTTAACGAGGAGTGAGTGAACACACTTGTTGATATCAGAAAGTATCTGAAACAAAAATAATGATCAGGAACATTGGTGAACATTAGTGAAAGGAGAACGTCACTGCTGGCTTTCATTAAAACATGGCTCTGCCTAAACGCTAGAGGTTATGCACTGACGTCAGGAACACACCGAGTGGCAGAAGAGCTGCGGAGTGACTGGATTTAACACGGAAACACCAGTAAAACTGACCAAAGATCCAGTGATCCGTGGATATTGACACACAGCCAGAAATCATGTTTCTTGACGTTTATATGAGCCGGATTTCGACGCTGGAGAAATCCATAAAGCAAATTGGCCTGTGAATGCTTAATATAAATACAATATAAGTAGGTCTAAATCCATGTGATCACTCATAACAATGTTATATATATCATAGGGCTGTCAAACGATTAATCGCGATTAATCGCATCCAAAATAAAAGTTTGTGTTTCCATAATATATGTGGGTGCACTGTGTATAATTATTTTGTATATATATGTACACACACATGCTTGTATATTTAAGAAATTTTTTTTATTTATATATAAAATATTTATATTTATATATAATATAAATTATATATAAATCTATATACAGTATATACATGAAAATATTTCTTAAATATATACAAGCATGTGTGTGTTTATTTATATATATATAAAATAATTATACACCGTGCACCCACATATATTATGGAAACACAAACTTTTATTTTGGATGCGATTAATCGCGATCATATCATCCAGCCTTAAAACTTGTAGAGTTTTTTGTCAGTGTTTATTTAAATATATCCAGTTATGCAGAATATACAACGGCAAATATTTAATTGATGAGTTGTCAATAAAATGTATAACTATACAACATATTGGGTATGATTTCACCCCTAAATTCAGCAGATTGCCACTAAATAATCACTGCAAATGGATCCAGTTGTGTCTGTGAATTGCAGCGATCTGTTTGCTTCTGTTCTGCAGCTTTAGATGTGCTTTTTTCTCTATAGAAAGGTAGAAAATCAGTGTTTCCTGATGAGAAAAAGCTGACACTTTACAATAAAGTTCAATAAGGTAGTTCACGTGAACTTAGAATGAACACTACTTCTACAGCTTTTATTAATCTTAGTTTACTAATACATAATTAAAATGAAAGGTTGCATGCGGCAACATTAGTTAATGCATCGGGAACCGACTAACATTAACAAAGATCAATCAATAATGTAACAAATGGATAGCTCTTTGTTGGTAAATACAGTAACTAATGAACCTTAGCAAGAAAAGTTCTCATTGTTAGTCATGTTAGGTCATGCTAGCTGACTGTGAACGTGAGACGTTTGTGTTGATGTGTGTTTCACTCTCAGGTGAACCAGCCCAAGTTCAACCAGCGGAGGATCAGCAGCGCCAAGTTTCTGGGGGAGCTTTACAACTATCGTATGGTGGAGTCCGCCGTCATCTTCCGCACGCTCTTCTCCTTCATCTCGTTCGGCGTGAACACGGACGGTTCTCCGAGTCCACTGGACCCACCCGAACACCTGTTCCGCATCCGCATGGTCTGCACCCTCCTGGACACCTGTGGGCAATACTTCGACCGCGGATCCAGCAAGAAGAAGCTCGACTGCTTCCTCATTTACTTCAAGGTCAGCTTTTCCCTCGGAAACAGCCAATCACAGACTGACGACTCTCGATTTGTGCTCGAACTTGGGCTGTCGATAGATTGAAGTCGTAAATGTTTGGTGTGTTGAGCTGAATTAAAATTTCTTTATTTCTAAATAACCTTTAGTTACATTTTTAAGTCGAAGTGGAAATGAATAATTTCCAAAACAGAAAACTAATAGAAATGGCTTAAAACTAAACAAAAAATAAAACCTAATTCAAAATATTAATAAAACTGCTCTGTATTAAATATTTATTATAAGTTTCTTGAGCATCAGATCCTCATATTAGAGTGATTTGTGAAGGGTCATGTGACACTGAAGACTGGAGTAATGATGATAAATTCAGGAATAAACTACACTTTACTGTATATTCACATACATTGGAATCATATTTCACTGTTTTTACTGTACTTTTGATCAGATAAATGCAGAAGAGACTCTTTCAGAAACAGGAATATATGGTAACTGCAGATGTGAGGTTCAGTGCAGTGAAACATGTTCGTGTCGTGTGTGTTGTAGAGGTACATCTGGTGGAAGAAGAGTGTTGATGTGTGGACTAAAGACCAGCCGTTCCCCATCGACATCGAATACATGATCACAGACACACTGGAGCTCCTGCGGCCCAAGATGAAGCTGTGCTCGTCTCTGGAGGAGGCCTGTGCTCACGTCACGCTGCTGGAGAGAGAGTTCCTCGTCAAACTGGGTAAAACACTCGTGTGTGTGTGTGTCTCAGGTGATCTAATACTGATCATATTTACTTTGAGTGGGACACTACTAAGAGTGTGTGTGTGTGTGATGCGTAGGTTTAGGGGTAGGGTTAGTGTAAGGAGACAGAATATACAGTGTGTACAGTATAAAAACCATTACCTCTATGGCGAGTCCTCACAAAGATAGTAAACCAGGTGAGTGTGTGTGTGTGTGTGTGCTTCACATTAGGTTCACAACTAATATTATTGTTAACAGACATTCTGATCAGATGAGACACATTGAAGACACGATGACATAGTGTTAGCATAAATACCATTTTATTTATATTTGTCAACTGCAGTAGAGCAGTGAAATGATCCAGTGACGGTGTGTGTGTGTGTGTGTGTTTAGTTGAGGAAACACCCACATGTGGTCAGACCGCCCAGCCCTAGTGTGTGTGTGTGTGTGTGTGTGTGTAGTTGTTTTTCTAGTTGTTCTGCTCATCTTTCCCTGTCGAGCAGCATTCCTCGCAACGACACAATGGTTTGTTTCATGCGTTCAGTCGTTCTGCCTTCATTCCTGACATGTGCCGAGAGAAAGACATGCATTCCTGCAGAGAGTGTAATAGTATCAGTGTTAAAGCAGCACAGACCCGGAATAGCTCTTCAGGAATGCTGTCGTGTGTGTGTGTGTGTGTGTGTGTGTGTGTGTGTGTTGTCTGTCTGGTTTTAAACCAGCAATTCTGTAGTGCCGGTTTATTTTTGCTGCTGTTTCGGTCTGGTTTGGTTAGTAACAACATTCCTGAGTGTCTGTCTCCTAGTTTAGTAAGTTTTTAGTGAGTTTTACCCTTTAGTTTGGGTACATTTCATTCTGGGTACAATATTATTGACCTCCTGCATTGACACCATTGTATGAGAACTGAGCTGGACGATGGCATCACGTTTTTCTCCAGAGCGGCCTATATATATATATGTGTAGTGTGTGTGTGTGTATATATATATATATATATATATAAGCTGGACTGTGATGCTATTTCTACTGGACACAAACTTTGTTGCATTATTTTCCTGTAAAGCTGCTTCGAAACACTCTGTATAAAGCGCTATATAAATAAAGCTGACTTGACCTGTGTCCAGGCCTGGAGAAAGATGGCCGCTCCTCCAGTGCGATGGATGAGAACGAGCCTCTGGATGAGGATGATGATGATGATGAAGACGAGGGAGGAGCAGAGACTGAGGAACAGTCTGGAAACGAGAGCGAGATGAATGAACCCGAGGAGGAGGTGTGATTGACAGCTGGAAACTCCGCCTTCTTTGTTGTTTGCATACAGTTGACTAATAGAAATGGAGAACGGAAACATTGCATTAGTCACTGCAAAATCGAAATAATTAAAAAATATATACACTCAAAAAATTATCAGAACTAAAAATGATTCAGACACCAAATATTATGTTTGATATTTCTTTACTAGTGTGTGCATTTCACTTCTGTAAGTGAGGAGAGCAAAATAAAGTAAACTGACATATTACAGCCAGATATTCTTCATACAGCGACTACCAGTCAAAAATATGGCAAGAAATATTCTTCCTCCACTTTGAGCTGATGATGTTTTCTGTAATCGCTAATGCTCTTTTTACACACACACTGAACAACATGAAGCATTGCTTGGTCACTGGTTGAGCTAAACTGGTATTGTCTAATTGTGGAGTTCAATTGAACAGCTGACAGATACTCAACATAATTCATGTAGGACGGACAAAACCAGTCAAATATCAAACACTGAGGTCATGAACTATAGCGAATAAACCGATGATGTGAGAAATGTTGAAGGTGTCTGAATACATTACGGTTTGACTGTATTTAATATATGATGAGGTTTTGTTGATGTATACTCTCTGAGTGTTTGAAGACAGTGGGATAAAGTGTGTGTGTGTTGTGTAGGACGGCTCGGAGAATGAGGAAGAGGAGCGTGAGGAGGAAGAGGAGAACACAGACTATCTGACCGACTCCAACAAAGAGAACGAAACGGATGAAGAGAACAACGTGAGTGTGTGTGTGTGTGTGTGTGTGTGTGTGTGTGAGAGAGGGTGTTTAGGTGTGGTTTGAGCTAACGCTGCTGTTTCTCTGGGTCAGGAGGTCACGATCCGCGGCGGAGGACTCAAACACGTGGCGTGTGCCGAGGACGAGGACTTCATACAGGCGCTGGACAAAATGATGCTGGAGAACCTGCAGGTGCGCAATAGGGGCGTTAGCTCAAGGATCGAGCCACCAGGGTGTTTCCTCGAGAACTGACGCTTCCTTAGGAACGTTTCCTGGTTGCGTTCGCAGCGCCTGTGGGAACTCTGAAGTGACGTGAGACGCGCTTGACGTTGTGACTTTTATTTTGACGGCGCTGAGAACGACACACAGTACACAGTTAGATAAAACTGTTATATATAGAAAGCAGACAGTGATGAACAGTTATTAGCGTTTGCCGTGTGGTTTATATCTAGTGTCTCTGAGCGGAAACACATCATCAGGTTTCTCTTGATTTTCTCCTCAGCGTAAAGGTTTAGAGCTTCATCTATCCCTGTTTCCGTGTTCGTAGAGTTAGTTTCTGGAGTAAATGTATAGACTGTAATCTTTTTAAATGACGGGTGCTGGTGTTTTGCGTGCGTTCGGCCAATCAGCGAACACTAACGTCACGGATAGCTCCTATAGTTCTGGTTTAGAGCGAGTAAACTAGTTCCTCTAAAATCGTTCCTGCGGTGCGAACAAACACGTGCGAAAGCCCCTAAACACTTTCACATCCTTCACATGCACTTTACTCTCCTAAACCCTCACAATCAGGAGATTTGTGTTTTATTATTCCACATCAGGATGCTTTGAGCTCAACTATGATCTAGCTGAACGTGTGCTTTATTTTTTACAATTAGTGGATTGCACTCGTGTGCTATTATTACACGGCTTTTAAGTCCTACTGTCTATTTTCATATACTTTTATGGTTGTTTTTTTTGTCATTTTGGGGGCTTTATATATTATTTTAATATCATTAGATGCTATTAGAGTTTTTTTTGTAACACTTTACAGTCAGGTCCCATTAGTTAACATTTGTTAATGCATTAACTTGCATAATAATAATAATAATAATAATAATGATGATGCACTTTCTCATATCCAAAAGCCACTTTGTCAAAAACCCAAAGCACTACAAACATAAAGAAATTAAGCATGAATAGAGAAATACAGACATAATATTTTACATAAACAGACATACAATTAATTAAGAATGAGTAATTTGTTAGTGTTTATTAATCTTTGTTAATAAAAATACATCTGTTCATTGTTAGTTCATATCATCTCAGGTCCATTATATAATATTAACAGAATCAACTTTTGATTTAAACAATGTATTAGTGAATGTTGAAATAAAATATTGTTCATTGTTAGTTCATGTCAACAAATGGAAGCGTATTATAGCGTTACCTAGTTTAAGTTTTCAAATCATAGTAATTTTGTTAGACATTTTTATTAGTTAGGTTTTCTTAGCCAAAATGTTTAATGAAATAAGAAATTAAGAAATAAAAAAAATAAAATAAGTTCAAGTTAAACGTTTAAGTAATGTTTTTTATGGTTTTACTCTTAGATTTAGTCACACCTGGTGTGAAACAGCTGCATCTACAAAAAAGATCATTATATATTAGTCATTTTTAGAACGGATGAATCACTTCAGCTTGAATATCTTAATTTGTAAGTTTCTTGACGAAAGCATCTGTTCAGCCCAAAGTCACCTGTATGATTTATGTGCATGTACATAAGCCTTTGAGTGACTGTGTGTGTGTGTGTGAGCAGCAGCGCAGTGGAGAGGCAGTGAAGGTCCACCAGTTGGATGTGGCAATTCCTCTGCAGTTGAAGAGTCAGCTGAAGAAAAGCCCCGTCCCATCATGCACTGCAGACACAGACTCCGACATCAGCGACACCATGCAGTTCGTCATGCTCACACGCAAGGGCAACAAGCAGCAGGTACCAGTGTGTGTGTGTGTGTGTGTGTGTTGGAATGGTTTGGGTCTGCAGGGTGTGTTCAGGATGTGGCTTTGGGTGTGTAAACTACAGCACATAGACGTTATGGTTTTTATACTGTACAAATTTCTTTCCTCTTACACTAAACCTACACATCACATAAAACTTAAAAAAAAACTTTAATTACTTCATTTTTATACCAGATTTACAAATGAGGACGAGGTTTTTGGAGATTTTTTTCAGGTTTGGGTTACTTCTGGGGTACATCCATCTGATATTCTGTGCCTGTTTTCTCTTTCTCTGGTTCAGAGTGTGTGTGTGTGTGTGTGTGTTTTAACCACAGCTGTATGCACTGGAGTGTGTTAACAACAAATACTGTATTTCAGTCTTTCTACTCCTTACAAATTAAGTAGATTTTAAGTGAACTAGTGCAAAATAGAATTAAGAACTCGGAACTAAGAAAGTAGCATAAAATGTAACTATTATTATATTATTTAAACGAAGAGTAAATGTGATTTTTGTCATTTTAATTGTATTTGAAAGACCTTGTTCACACGTAAGCTGAACATGTGAGTTAACGAGAGTAATGAGTGTGTCTCCGTCTGTCCAGTTTAAGATCCTGAACGTGCCGCTGTCGTCTCATCTGGCAGCCAATCACTTTAACCAGCAGCAAGCGGAGCAGGAGGAGCGCATGCGCATGAAGAAGCTCACGCTGGACATCAACGAGAGACAGGAGCAGGAGGACTATCAGGGTGAGATACAATACAAATATTAGAGACAGATGCAACTTGCTTAAAGTAAAGTAAACTTACCAAAAGCGTTCCTTCCGCTGGAAAAAATAGTCCCTGAGGCACGGTTATGTAAGCAATAAGGTACGAGAGGCTCCGCTTCGCATTGCCTAACAACGCCCTTCAGCCGCCACTTATTCACGATACAGCTCTAGCGTCAAGTACCTTATTGCTTTAAGAAAACGGGTACCACACCACAGTACAAATATTAAATCTGTGCAACTTGCAAAAGCCGTAAACAGCAACAGAAGTTACTTAAATATTTTCGCTATTAATGTTTAAGGAATGTTATTTTATGGTTTTAGTCTTAGATTTAGTTTACCCTTGTGCATCAATTAAAAAAAGTTACACATAGGTAAAAAGAGGACAAAAATGTCCATGTCAAAAAACTGTCATAAAAATGTGACGCTTTGGAGCACAGACTTAAGTTTGGTATCATTTTAAAGAAGACCCTTTGCAGATTATTGCTGAAGTAAATAATAATAATAATAAGTAAATCCAAAAAATGTTATATAGGTATAAGTTTATTAAAATTATTTATAAAAAATATTTCATATAAAATATATATTTTTTAAACCAGGTTGAACTCAAAACTGCAATAAAATCAAAGCCATAAATCTAAATAGGCTGTGTTCCAAATTTGAGGATGATATCTCAAGAAATGAGCTTTGGTTAACAGTTTGTTTGGGCGTAGTAACATATTTTCCCCATTGGGTGGCAGCAAAACCCCACTGGAGCTCACAGTGATTGGATCTGAATTTGCAGTTTTTCTCTCTCAGTATTACAAACACACACACACACACATACTAACCACACTCTGACATCCATACCAACACACCCACACAAATATTGTTGCATAATTTATCCAGTTGGCTCTCTATTATGCCGAACCAGAAAACAGGAATAAAGCGATATTTGTTTTATAGGCCAAACTTTAAAAAAATGACACCATCTGATAAAAAATAGTAAAAAATACAATTTTGAAGCCTTGCCCAGTCAGAATGAAAGCCTCTTAACAAAGATTGCATAATTTTATAGTTAACTGAACCGGGGATTAAAAATGGCAGTTTCAATGGGGACATTTTTGTCCAAAAGGTGCTGAGAGGGAGTATTTTTTGTACCTAATGCATTTTTTGTGCCAAGTTTTTTGCAGTTAGCTTTAACACAGGCAAAGTGACCAAAAAAACAAAACTGAAAAGGACAAACATGTCCATAAGGATGCACAAGGGTTAAACCTGGTGTGAAAAGCAGCTGGATTACTGTAATTAACTGTGAAAATGACTTCCAAATGAAGTACATTTTAAAAGAACTAGTGTGTTTAAAACTATTATATTATTTAGACGTCTTTATGAGTGAGTCAGTAAAGAAAACGTTTATATTGAAACAGCTCGAAATGTATATAGGAGAATAATTATCATACGCAAACATCAGGAAACTGTGGCCTATATTTATGCAAAAAATGTATCCCGATTTGAAGCTTGTGACATATAAACCCGATCACTTGTTTAGCGTTCATGTAAACACTACATTCAGATTCAGATTCAACAATAAACACACAAAGTTGTGATTCATTCTGATCCATCATCATGATGATGATGTTGTTGTTGTTTCAGAGATGATGCAATCCCTCGCTCAGAGACCGGCTCCTGCGAACACCAACCGAGAGCGCCGGCCCCGCTACCAGCACCCTAAAGGAGCGCCCAACGCTGACCTCATATTCAAGACCGGCGGCAGGTCA
Source organism: Pimephales promelas (assembly GCF_988280905.1). Taxonomy (NCBI): domain Eukaryota; kingdom Metazoa; phylum Chordata; class Actinopteri; order Cypriniformes; family Leuciscidae; genus Pimephales; species Pimephales promelas. The sequence goes on along the minus strand of NC_142792.1, from coordinate 472,805 downwards.
GACACACACACAAGTAGAAGAGGACATTCATCTGAAAACTTTCACACAACTTTCTAAAATCCATTTGACTGGTAAAATATTTCGGTTGCACTAGCGATTAATCAGAATAAAACTGAAGTGGTGATGCGCCTTAGTGCAATTCATGTGATTTTATCACAGGAGTAATATTCCTTATATTGTTTTACATTTTTGATTAGTATTGATTATATTTTAAATTGTTATGATTGCATAATCTTATAGTGTTACATATTATATTACAGTAGTAATATTTCTTTATTTGTTTCATATTGTTATTTAGTAATCTACACCAGTGTGGGTATTAGATAAAATGTAAATATTTTTTTATTAAAATCTAATCATTATTTTTTTGAAACATACAGTATTTATTTATATTTATATTTCATTTATTGTACTTTACTATATTATTATATTATATTATACTACAACTAAAATTATTTTGATTATTATATTTATTATATGCTTTTGTTTTATACTTGATATTTTTATATTATTTTATATTGTTATATATTATTATTTTGAAAATAAATAATAATAGCCATACAAACAAGCTTTTTAATCTCTCACACATATCCTCCTCACTGACCCTTAACACACTCACTGACCCTTGACCCTGTGCACCGCAGGAGACGCTGATGATGTCAGACTGAGGTAACGACGAGTCAAAGACGGACAGAGAGATGGTCAAGCGGTGCTTTGGACTCGAGACGGAGACACACCTGACTGAGGGTCACCACAGCAACCAGAGAGGAGCTCCATCAACCCACACACACACACACACACACACACACAGGATGGAGGTGATCTTACTTTGGCTGAACGAGTTTGATGGTTGGATAGTGTCCAGTGCCGAAGAGACGGTGGAAAACTCAATGTTTTTGCGTTGTTTCCTCTCCTGATGTTTATTCTCTCTAACCTCAGCGAAGGTTCCTGAGCGAGACGTGCATGGGCTGAACGCAGCCGCTAACATGTTCGCTGTTGCAGTAAAAGTGACTTCGTGTGACCGTGAGAATGTCTCTTTTTGTCTCTGTGCTCTCAAACACTCACCAGTCAGTGAACTCAATGACTAGAGCAGCTGATCAGTCGAATGCTGTCGAACCGGACGCAAACACACACGCGCGCGGACCGGAACAGGTAAGATCAAACCCACAGAAAAGGCCTGGATGATTGTTTGGGTTGGGTTTAAGCGCCAAAACTGCTCACGTCGTAATTTAATTCACCAGGAAAACAGCGACAAGAACATGTAAGATTGGCATAAAATCACACATCCACATGATTAACCTCAGAATAAGAATCGTTTCAATGTACTTTCATATTTAAATGTTTTAGGACAACATTTAGAGGGTTAAATAATTTCTCAATGCCAAAATGTTTGTTTTATTCTGATGTTTTCACCGTTCTGCCGTTTCTGATTCAGTTGTTCTCAATTGTGCTTTGAATTTGTGGTGTAAAAAGACTTTTGCTAGTCTTTTCATCAACTTAACTGATTAAATGTCTCTTGTCAAAGGTGTCTGAGTGAATTATTGAGCTTGGCGCACACCCCATAATGCAGTGCTTCACTGAAGAGCTGCCAAAGAACATAATCATTGACACAAAAAACATTATAACTGATGGTTTCATTGTATTTATTCAGAAACAATTCTATAACCAATGCAGGAAAATATACATTTTTATGTCCAGCAATGTTGTCATTTATATGAAGAGGTGGTAATAAACAATGTTGTTTTGTGTGTGTGTGTAGTGGTGTCACATGTTCACAATCATGCATTCCATGTCCTTCAATAACTGCTTCTCTTGAAGCAAAAAACCGGAGTCAAAAAAAACAAAAACAAAACAATGCACACATCTCCAAAACACACATTCTACATGCATAACACATTAACTCATTCATTGTGAAACTCACAATACACACTACAGGTCAAAACACAACGTGATTAAGGGTTGGTGGTGATTTGAACACGTTCCAGATCTGCAAGCTCTCCATTTGAATCTCTGTGGTTTAGTGTGGGAGGAACTAAACATTTACGAGAGCTTCTGAAGTGTTGCATGCTGGGAGAGAAAGAAGACGGTCATCTAGAAAACCAACCAGTCAAAATCAAGAGAATATAAAAACACAACATTATCATATGAACATGCCGAACATCATAAAGACACGCTATAAGAAACTGAGGTATTTCTTGGGTTATTTCCATCAGTTGATCCTCAAGCACAGACACACTTAAAAAGATAAGCTGACATATTTTACAGCCACACACACTGAGTGTTTAAATAAGTTTAGTTTAGGAATTTTAGCAATTACTAAATTGCTCATAAACAAATGAATCTAACTTAACTAGAGCAAGTATCTTACCTAACTTGAAAATTAAACTGACGTAGCTAAAAAAAAGAAATGAAACTAGGTTAGAAAAATGAAACTTAGTTAAAAAAAAGTGTATGCGAATGTAAAAAATGAAAGTTAAAAAAAGCAAATAAAAGTGACTAACTAATTATCCAATTAATCAATTGAAACTTAGTTAAAAAAAGAAACTTAGTTAAAAAAAAGTGAATGCGAATGTAAAAAATGAAAGTTAAAAAAAGCAAATAAAAGTGACTAACTAATTATCCAATTAATCAATTGAAACTTAGTTAAAAAAAAAAGAAACTTAGTTTAAAAAAATTAAACTTAGTTAAAAAAGAAACTTAGTTAAAAAAATTAAAAATTAAACTTAGTTAAAAAAGAGACGAATTAATCAATTAGGTAATTATCCAATTAATCAATTAGTTTCAAAATGAAATGGAAATTGAAAAGTGAAAGTTTGCTAAGGTTTGAAAAAAGTTGCTTATTATATTATTCGCTTATTATATTATTAAACGTTGCGAAAATTAATGTTAATGCAGCATAACCGCAGCGACGGGCGGTCCAAAACCTCGGGGGAGGGACCACACACACACTAATTTTTATTTTTTTTTGGAAGACGACACACATCTGAAACCGACTCGGCACGCTGACTTTCAACCGTCAGAACCGTGTCGTCTTCAGCGGCTCAGTGGTAGCGGAGTCTAAACGCAACAAGAAGTTGAAATAGAACCAGCAACCACTCGCTTCAGAGCCGGTACCGCTACCACTGAGCCACTGAAGACGACGAGACAACGAGAGTGGTTCTCTTCGTACATTTATCTTTATGGAGGAATCTTAACAGTGTTTTAGGAGTTCAAATATGGAGTGTTTAATCACATGACAATTAGGACTCAATGTTCTGGAACCATGTGACGATGAAGTAAAGATGGCCGAAACCAGGCCATGCGCTTCCAAAGCAGCATGTGGAGCTTGAGATGAATGTGAATCCTGAGTTAGTGTTTGATAAAGATATCAGGTCTGTCAAGCTCAGTCTAAACAAGTGCTAGTTGACTAAAAACATAAATCTGTTGAACATCCCTAACCCTTCTGAACATCTTCAAACAAGGTAATGCCAACACTGTTTGTTTTTGTATATATATATATATATATATATATATATATATATATATATATATATATACATATAAACGATTAGTTGAAGTCAGTGCTGGGTAGTAACTGATTACATGTAATTTAATTGATTACATGTAATTTAATTGACTCACAAGTCAATAATTTAACATTAGCATGTTCATGTTTCTCTGATGTCGTATAATGCAAGTAAAGAAAGCATTGCATCATTATTAAGTGTTTTAGTTTGTTTTAAATTTCTTTAACTTTTTTTTATTGAACTATTGATTCTTCATGAACTTAGATACTCCCTGAAATTCCTTCACAAACCCTGGTTTGGGAAACCCTAACATCAGGTAATGGGTTTAACAAAATTTGGTATAATATGGTATTATCTTCAAATATTCAAATCTAAGTGTTTAGAAATAGCTTACGTTACCAACTACAATTTAGTCATGTACAATGCATTCAGCAACAGACTAAGTATTGTAAGTAATCTACCCAGCAATGGTTGAATTATAACTTCGCAAATGTTTTTGTATTCGAGTCAAAAGGCGCCATGTGAGCTTTTAAGACGAGTCTCTCAGCAGTCCTAGTTTGCGTAGCGCGTTACGTCTGGCCTCATCTGTGGCTCCTCTCCCAGAAAACTGGACCGTTATTCCCTGAGCACGGAAGGATGGCTTTGGCAAGGGCCGTGACCCAGTGGGACTCAGTGGGCTCGGGTGACGCGCGGGTCTCGGAGCCGCGATGGGCGGATTAGCGTTGGATCTGTTTTCACAGAGCGACGCATTCCTCTTGGGTAAGTCTTCCTTCACAGTCCTGTTGGAACAAGGTTCTGGGAAGGAGGTTCTAGATCGGGCTCCGTGAAATGGCTCAGGTGTACTCGTGATTCTTGATCTGCCGCCGTAGTTGTTGAGATGGACCTCCGAAGCCTCTGTTTTGGGTAACGCACTTGAGGCGTGCTCAGTCCTAAAGGACATTGAGGAGTTCAACTTTATGCTCTTCCCGCCATAGCAGTTAAAATCACTATGCGAGACTTCTGCGCTCGTCAAAATTGGTGCAGGGCTTGATTTGGTTTGGCAGTGATCTGTGGTGTCCATAGCGCGGGCGACAGGATTAGCGTTTGCTGGTAAGCTAGTTTTGAATGTGGTGGTGGTTTTGGTGCTTTCGGTCTGACGAGTGTTTGCTGGGATGCTAACGGCTTTCACACTTTCTGTCTCCCTCGGAGAAGCATGTGTGATGGATTGCGATCGCTTGGTTTGGCAGTGGTCTGTAGTGTCCGTAGCACGGACATCAGCACTAGCGTTAGCTGGTAAGCTAGTTTTGAATGTGGTGGTGGTTTTAATGTCTTCAGTCTCCCTCGGAGAAGTGTGCATGATGGGTTGTGATCGCTTCTGAGCAAGTCCGAGTTTCGAAAGCGCCTCCATCCTAGATATGTCCGGTGTGGGATCTCGAAACGATATGCTTCGCGTTGGAAGCTTGCGAACGCAGACTGGCTCTCCGCCGTCCAGAGGGTGCGCTGAACCGGAGAGGTTCGAGAGCATTAGCGCCCGGCGCTCCTGCACGGTCACGGCTTCGGTGGCGATTGAATGGGGAATGTGTTCGCGGCTGCCCAGTAACATGCTAATGCCGCCAGGGAGACGCGTGGGCTTGGCGTGAAGAGGAGGGCCGTGTTTGACCAAGGGGTTTTGTGGCAAATCCAGACTGCTTCTGCGCTGGAGAAGCGGTGAAGAGGACGTGATGCTCTCGTGCTCGACAATCTTGTTGCCGATTATTGATGAAGCTGAAGGCGGATGGTGTCCAACTTCTTGTGGTGGGTCTCGTTTCGCCTTTACCTCGTAATGAGTATCTGGGGCCGCTTGGAAATCTGATGAAGAAAACACATTCACAACTGCTTAATGAATCTCAAATACAGTAAAGTGGATCAAAAACGTTTATCAAAGTTGTCCAAAGACAAGAACATGTATTGTGAACTACTCCTTTAAGTTATTTATTTGCAGTAGATAATTTTAAATTAAACATAACTCATATTGAAGCAGGGTTACAATCGTTGATTAAGATCAGAATTTGAATGTTTTTACATGGAGTTGCGGTTTCATTAGAGGTTCGGTCAGTAAGATGGGTGGATTTGTGTTGTTTTCGGGTACCTGGCGTGAAGGGCAGCGTGTCTTTATGTTTGTTGGCATCGGGTGTAGGGTGGACCAGGTCAATGATGTCATGATCTACAGGGCTGTGATGTCGTGCCGTTTGTGTGTGTGAGGCCGGACGCCCCACCGTGAGTCCCGTCCTCTCATCGTCCTCCTCCAGGGAGCCGATGGTCTCCTCAAAGAACAGAATACACTCCCTTTCCTCGAGACTGAGGAACTGCAGATCATCTTCCTAGAGAGAGAGAGAAAGTTAAAGAAAACATTGAATGACTGCTAGTTGGCACATAGTATATCATGCATGTCTCAATACAAAAAGGCAATATGTGTCATGAATAGTTCACCCAACATAAAAAATACAGTGTGAGGGGGAAAAAATTAAAGTTTTAGTGTCAGTACTCCATTAAACTACTGTATATAATGTATAATAATGCATATTAGTGTGTCCTGATAATGCCACATGTGTTGTTGCGGTAAAAGTGGCCTATACATTATTGTAAATAAATGCATGCAGTGAAAGAGTGCAAGCATTCGTCTAAAATAATTATCATGAATATTGTTATTCTGGCGTCTCTATTGTTCATTGGGTTTCAGCACCAAGTCCAATTCTATTCATTCACACCCATAATGTAATATCAAATTTAGCATTTTAATCAACAGTTAATTTTTTGCAGTATCGCAGTAATATCGTATCGGGTATTGTTACACCCCTAGTAGTTCCTAATATAGTCGAATGTCTAAAGTGGGACGCATGAGCTTTGTGACCTCCAGAGAGCGATCAGTGTGAGGATTTACTGAGGAGCCTCTCCCTGCTCAAACAGCCCAACACAGACCCTACTCATGTACAGCAGCTCCTCTCACAGGTGTGTGTGTGTGTGTGTGTGTGTGAACAGTGGGCTGCTTGTTCACCACTGGTGTACACACCCTTCACCCTGAACAGCCCCACTGTAAGTGATGTCCAGGCAGCTCACACACACACACACACACACACACACACACACACACACACACACACACACATATTGCATCACTTTTGTGGGCTGTCTTTGGTCTGTGCCATTCAGTTTTCAGAAAGCAACAGAAGCAGGACCGGCTTTTCCTCTCTGTTTGTAGAGAACAGCTGATGGTTTGTGTGTGTGTGTGTGTGTGTGTGTCACTCCTTTATCAAACGCACAGGTTTGGATCAAATTACAAACAGCACAATGATGTCATGAGGAAATGATTGTGTGAAAGAGAGAAGAAAGAACTGATTGTGGCATATAAATACAGCATAGTGAGATCTTCTGAATTAAAATCTGAGGTCATTTTAAAATAAAACAGCATTCTGCTCATACTTTTATTATAGTAAAGAAAATGCATTATTTTGGGGGTTGGTTAGATTTTTAATGTTTTGGGAAAAAGTTTATTTGTTTTATTTTTAGAAAGAGTGAAATAATTTTATTTGCTGTTTTCTATGTGAATATCCAGTAAAGTGTAATTTATTCCTGTGATCAAAGCTGAATTTATCATCATTACTCCAGTCTTCAGTGTCACATGACCCTTCAGAAATACGATGCTCAAGATTCATTTGTGATTATTATCAGTGTTAAACAGTTGTGCCGCTTTATATGTGTGGAAACTGTGATACTTTACACTTGCTTAGTTCATTTTAATTTAAAAGTTTTGTCATTTTGTTTTGTCATTTCAATTATTTTATATTTTTTAAATGTGTCTATAAAGTTATTAATTGTATTTTATCACATCAATTTAAACTGAATGAAAATACAGACTTAATTTTAATAATTTCGTAACAGTGCATCTCTTCTTAAAACACACGATTTGAGGAATCATTCATGTCAAATGGACACATACTTTGAGTCTGTAATAATAGTAGAGCTGAACGACTCTGGATAATCTGACAATCATGCTTTTTGTTTAATCGAGATCATGATTATCCCAAGGATCTGAATTGACAACTGAACAATAACGTGTAATTTACTAGAAGTGACAAATTCAATTCAAATATTGATTCGCTTTGAAAGAATGACTCACTCTCAAAGGCTTCACTTGTTTCATTACTGGATGAAACAGCATTTTTGATTGAATCTTTTGAATGATTCAATAACTCACTCATAAAGGCTTCACGTGTTTCATTACTGGATGAATCAGCGTTTTTGATTGAATCTTTTGAATGATTCAATGACTCACTCATAAAGGCTTCACTTGTTTCATTACTGGATGAATCAGCATTTTTGATTGAATCTTTTGAATGATTCAATGACTCACTCATAAAGGCTTCACTTGTTTCATTACTGGATGAATCAGCGTTTTTGAATGATTCAATGACTCACTCATAAAGGCTTCACTTGTTTCATTACTGGATGAATCAGCGTTTTGATTGAATCTTTTGAATGATTCAATGACTCGCTCAGAGACTTCACTTGTTTCATTACTGGATGAATCAGCGTTTTGATTGAATCTTTTGAATGATTCAATGACTCGCTCAGAGACTTCACTTGTTTCATTACTGGATAAATGGACATTTTTAAACGATTCAATGACAAACAGTCTCTTGTCTACTGGTGTAACAAAGTAATGGATACAATCTTTACTTGAAGCGTCATGTACTTTCATAAGGTGATTCGCTCTATTTTGATCACTACTGTAGACATCAGTGTTTATATTCCAACAATAAACTTGTATGGCAGTATTTCTGTGATATTTATAATTATTATAACAGAAATAATGATACTGTGGTTGAAAAGACTGTTTCACACTGAACATGACGACTCACTGGACCAGAACACAGATCTGAATCAGTGTGATCGTACTTAGAGCCGAATCACTGTGATTTAGGAATGATTCATGCGTTTGAATCGAGATTGCGATCTTTAAACAATTAATCGTGATACTAATCAGAAAACCATCTGAAAATGACTGTGCCATCCAGAACCTGCTGGTTTTGTATAGATCATGTCATGTTAATGTTTCACATGCTGCTCGACTACATTCTTGTCTTTACTACAGAAGCACATTCCTCTGAGAGAGTTCAGCGCTTTATACGAATGCAGTGATTATCACACACACACACACACCACACCTGTCTGAGGACCGAAACACAATGACTTTCCTGTCATGCTTTGAACTGAAGGAACTGGTTTCCCTGCATCAATCAGTTTGTGTGTAAACGCGTGGGTTCATTTCCTTTTACTGACCAAAAAAGTGTTTCATAAATCTATTTTAATCATAAATAAGGTGTGGTCAGGCTTATCTGTAGTCATTATTATCGGCTTAAACGATTCAGGTTAAGTGTTGTGTTTTAATACTCACAGAGAAGCCATTTGGACCATCGTTCCGGCCGTAGTGAGGCGTCCGACTGTTGTGCATGTGAACATCCATTACGGCATCCAGGCCACGGCGTCTTGTGAACAAAAGGTAGAGTGGAAAAGGTCAGGGGTCGTGTGAAATGGTCCAAACATTCCCACGTACCCGATTGACTTGTTTCACATGATGCACCTGGAACACACACACACACACACACACAGTCAGAATCAACTGCTGTTCTCAGATCACTGAGGAATATTGTTTTTGCTCACACAGATCTCCTGAGGTCTGACTACAGCACTTATCAACACCACACAGCTTTTATAGTGTCATAAATGCTAGAGAATTATAGAACCTGAAAATAAAATATAGAAATATAGAACCTTTACAATATACAAGATAGTGACGCAAACAAATAAACATGGTAACAGAACATTCTGGCAAGGTTCTCTCAAAGTTATGAACAAACGTTTTTCCAGTAACATAAACAGAGGGTTTGTTAAGAGTCTGGTCGGTAGAACTTGTTTAAAATGTAAAATGTTCCAATAAAGTTTGTAAAGTGATCATTTTAAGTTCTATTAAACGTTTTAAACAACTGGACGCTGTTCAGGGAACATTCAGAAATAGCGTTTTCATAATTTATTTGGAATGTTAGCAAAACGTTCTTAGAATTATTTAATCTATTTATTTATTTATTTTTAATTGGTTATCTAGAAAGAGAAACAAAGGTGTAACTATTCTATAATATTAAAATAAAAATAAAAAAGCAATTGTTGCATAAATGTATCTTTTTTAGGACGATGTCTTTTTTTGCATTATGACTTTAACTTAATTAAAACGACTTGTGTTTATCGTTAAACTAGTCGGTACAAATAAATACTACAGTGAGATACGGAGTTTTCAAATTGACTTCAATGTCATGTAAATAATAATGATGAAATCATATTCAAATACATTTCTTTGCGGTGAAATAATGTCCTGTGTCCGTTTTGAATAAGATCTACACACGAGTCTAAGATGAGTAAAAGACATTTAGAGAGGGAAAACTAACTTACCAAAACATCATGAAACATCTGACCAGAGCAAGTTAAACGAATAAACCGAGTGCCATTCCAGTTGTGTTTCTGTACGCTGAGAGTGAATGTGCTTTAAATGAGTCTGTGCGCGTGAACTGGATCATCAGGTTCTACGGGAGCGCGCGCTCGCTATGACGAACACCGACTTCCTCCTCATTTTCTAAGCAAACGTTTCCAAGACTTTAATAATTGATAAACACTAGGCGGGGTTTGGCAGGGAAATGTTTGTGTCTTTATCAGAGTAAATCTGTGTACTGTCAGTTATGTTTACTTTGTTGTAAACAACATTAATGTAGATGTCGCGCCCTCTTGTGGCAGAAGCCTTATCATTGTTTGTGAATAAAATTGTTGAACGTACAAATTATTTGAAATTATTACGTGAAATTATATTACAAATAATAATTGTTTATCGCATGGACACATGTAAATGTGAATCTCATATTCATGTTATTTTATTTACCCCCCCAAAAATAAAATGAATAAAACGTTGAATAAATATTAAATTAGCCTATATTTTGCATAGTGATGTCAAATTGATTAATCTGCTTGCTTTATTAAATTTCTGTGAATGGAAAACTACTGTCACACCAACCTTAAAAGCACAGTTTGTTTCATTTGTATCTGTTACATTGTATTTATTTGTGTTTTTGATTGTAATTTGATTATTTGTTATTTTATTACTGACTATTTACTTGAATTTTAATGTTTATGTATATTAGTTAAGTTATGGTAGAAGTTTTAGCTATGGGTATCAAAATTGGAAGATACAATTGTGAATTTTCTCTGGTATCTCTAAAATGTTGGTGTCGTATCTGCCTGTTTTCGGCAAACCTGCATGGCCAGTAAAAATATATATATATTTTAATTTTATTATTATATTTTAAAAAAATTGTGTCAAAAGCCCTGGTCTTACCAGGGATATCCGAGAAAACTTGCGGGAAAATGAAAATATTTGATTTCAGTCATGTTCATGTGCAGTGAGAAATAGTCTAATATTAATCTATCCAACTGTCCAGTCTTGCTTATACAGATGCTTTTTATGAAACAATCATGACTATATATGCGAACAAAAGAGTCCACTATCAGAGAACAGATGAACTAACATGTACAAAAATAATATAACATCTCTGGCGGGTTATTTTGTAGCCTACATCTATTCTCTGATAGTGGACTCTTGTTTGCATATAGTCATGATTGTTAATGTTATTGTTATTGTCATAAAATATCTAATTCTGTATAAGCAATGTAATGGTTTAGTTTTGCTTTTATAAAATGAACATGCATGTAATAAATCTGTAATACGATAAATGAATCTTCCTAAGTTGATTTGTTGTTAGCTGTAAGTTATAGTGGCAAGAATAACTTTGTTAAACCTTTAGGGGTGGTTTCCCAGACAGGGTTTATATTAAGACAGGGGTAGGCCTTAATCTACTTAATCATGTTTTAAAAACACATATTAAGTGCATATTACTAACAAACAGATTACCAGATTTATTTTCTTTTATTTTAAAGCTGATGTGTGATGTGCAATTTTCTTTTCTTTTTTTTTCTTTTTTCTTTTTTCTTTTTTTTTTGCTTGCATTAAAATATTTCTCTTGGGTTTTTTATGCTTCTCAGTTCCATGCAATTTAAAATACAAACATAAAATATGACTAGTCCTTGACTTGTTAATTATTACAATTATTTGATACATGTTTAAACATATATAGTGTGTGTGGCAACAAAACATGTGACAAACTTGTCTTCTTAAGAGGAAATATTTTGTTAGATGTATAAACTTATGAAACAAGTCAATGGATTGTGTTATACTGTGTACTGTTGTGTTTAATCTAATACTGTGTAGAAATAAATAAATAAATATTATAATTTTAATAAAGCAAGTCAAATAACGCCCTCCTGTGGTTAACTAAGGAAATAACAAGCTACAAGTTAATTATAAGTCCGATGACGTTATTAATAATCTGCCGTTATTGGCCAAATTGATTAATTCAGGTGTGCTTGACCTCGGTAGTCATGGCAACAATAATCAGACACACCTGAATTAATCAATTTGTCCAATAATGGCAGACAGGAAACAAGGAGCTGGCTGAAGTTCAGGAAGTAGTGCAGCTGGGCATAAAGCCCATTAAGTGAATAATCCTAACTAACCCTAACCCTAAGTTAATTAAAGGTCCGAAGAAAACCGTGCATTAAATTAATTTCATTTGATTTCATATTTAACAAATAGTTTATTGCAAAATATTGTAACTCAAAGTTTTCCTCTGACTGCAGTCACAGCTGTAGAAATAAGTTGCAGCAGTGTAATTCACACAATTCACCACAGGAGGGCGACTGGCTAAGTTGCCTTGTTATAAAGTTTTAGTGCTTAACTTTTTGTGTTCAAAATGTTCAAAGGTTATATAGTGAGCGAGTACATGCATCAGTTGTCCAAATCGTGCTTTGTCTTATCCTGAATCACTGTGGTACACCTATAATAAGTGTTTATATTCGGACTATTTTATACTGGTTCTGGTCTTACCGCTGCGGAGGAGCACAGGACCTGCGTGACTCGTCATACATGTTTGGTTCAATATTAAATTATACTCTAACTTAACGTTACCTTTGGCTCGTGGAGAGAATAATATTCATTTGAACTTTTTTCATTTCACTTGAACACACACCAGAATTCTTGCCGAGTCGATTTATCTATTTCGCTGACTCAAATCTTTAAATGTTTATGGGTAAAATGACAGCAGTGTAATTCACACAGTTCACCACAGGAGGGCGATAAAACTCCATTTTAAAGAATATCGCAGCATAGGGGTGGGCTAATGGGGGCTGTTTTCAGTAAAGCCCCGAATGTTTTTTATTCCCATGCATTGTACACACCATCACTGAGAGAATTTAATTAATTAAATGTATATTTCTCGACTCTCGCATCGTAGCGTCCGTCAACATACGCATTGTCATTCACAACCGACAAGAACCGCCCATTCAGGCTAGTGCTTCTGACTGACATGTAAACTGGCCAACCATCGATGAGAAGCAACGCGTCTGTACGATCCAGCCAATGAAATTAAATATTTTGGAGCCATGTGTTTGTTGATGATGTGTAAGTTAGTAATGAATGAGTAAAATTGATACAACAGCTTCAGCAGGTAACTTCTAATCATAGTATTAGATTTCATTCTTTAGATTGTCAGATATGCTACATTTTGATCGTTTAACACTTTGTGCAGCACAGTCAATAGGACGTGCACGTGCGCGCGCGCGCACAAGCATTTTAAGAGCGTTATATGTTTGGTCAGCATGGCCAAACGTAAAGAAAATATTTCGCTAACGAAAATGGTTTCAAACAAAGCATCACAGTGTTTATTAATTGAATTTGCTTGTAAACGATTCACTGACCGCCATTCAAAATCATTTATACTTTTTTCCTAAATGAATCATCTGATTTGAACGAATCGATCGAACGAAGTACCATTTTCATTTTTTCAATATTTCATATTTCTGTATTCCAAATTTGATATTTGATCCATCAGTCTCACACCATTATTTATGCAAATTGTAAGTGCTGTGTAAAATGCATCTACAAGTGCTCCTTCAAAAATATAAGTGTAGACCCATGTGTTTTAATTATAGGACTTGGCTTTTAGCCTTTCTGTTTGTATTATGTATAAAGTAAAATGTAATGTGTAAAATGTAACGTGTGCTTGGAGAATGGGTTAAGATTTTTTTTTTGTTATTATAGAGATTCTTTAGTCACCTCTTTTTATATATTCTCACAAAAATCATGTTGTTAAGTGAATGCTATTTATTAAAACAATAATAGAGCTGAGCTTGCTATTTTACCATGTCAGGAAAGAAGAGGATGTGTGACATTGTGATTTTTAATTTTAATTAGCAAGAAAGATCCACCTTGTTAAAAAAAACCCAAAAAAACAATAAATAAAAAAATATAAAATTTTATTTAAAGTTTATTCCTTGTATCGTGACCCATACATGGATTTCTCTAAGCCCCGGATGTCCACTCACCCTAGAACCGCCCCTGATCGCAGATGTAAAATATATTTATAGAAAATTTGAAAGGTAATTGCCAGATGTTTTACTGCGTCACATGGCAACCAACAATTTATTAAATATTACAAAATATTGTAACTCAAAGTTTTCCTCTGACTGCAGTCACGGCTGTAGGAATAAGTTGCAGCAGTGTAATTCACACAATTCACCACAGGAGGGCGACTGGCTAAGTTGTCTTGTTATAAAGTTTTAGTGCTTAACTTTTTGTGTTCAAAATGTTCAAAGGTTATATAGTGAGCGAGTACATGCATCAGTTGTCCAAATCGTGCTTTGTCTTATCCTGAATCACTGTGGTACACCTATAATAAGTGTTTATATTCGGACTATTTTATACTGGTTCTGGTCTTACCGCTGCGGAGGAGCACAGGACCTGCGTGACTCGTCATACATGTTTGGTTCAATATTAAATTATACTCTAACTTAACGTTACCTTTGGCTCGTGGAGAGAATAATATTCATTTGAACTTTTTTCATTTCACTTGAACACACACCAGAATTCTTGCAGAGTCGATTTATCTATTTCGCTGACTCAAATCTTTAAATGTTTATGGGTAAAATGACAGCAGTGTAATTCACACAGTTCACCACAGGAGGGCGATAAAACTCCATTTTAAAGAATATCGCAGCATAGGGGTGGGCTAATGGGGGCTGTTTTCAGTAAAGCCCCGAATGTTTTTTATTCCCATGCATTGTACACACCATCACTGAGAGAATTTAATTAATTAAATGTATATTTCTCGACTCTCGCATCGTAGCGTCCGTCAACATACGCATTGTCATTCACAACCGACAAGAACCGCCCATTCAGGCTAGTGCTTCTGACTGACATGTAAACTGGCCAACCATCGATGAGAAGCAACGCGTCTGTACGATCCAGCCAATGAAATTAAATATTTTGGAGCCAGGTGTTTGTTGATGATGTGTAAGTTAGTAATGAATGAGTAAAATTGATACAACAGCTTCAGCAGGTAACTTCTAATCATAGTATTAGATTTCATTCTTTAGATTGTCAGATATGCTACATTTTGATCGTTTAACACTTTGTGCAGCACAGTCAATAGGACGTGCACGTGCGCGCGCGCGCACACGCATTTTAAGAGCGTTATATGTTTGGTCAGCATGGCCAAACGTAAAGAAAATATTTCGCTAACGAAAATGGTTTCAAACAAAGCATCACAGTGTTTATTAATTGAATTTGCTTGTAAACGATTCACTGACCGCCATTCAAAATCATTTCTTACTTTTTTCCTAAATGAATCATCCGATTTGAACGAATCGATCGAACGAAGTACCATTTTCATTTTTTCAATATTTCATATTTCTGTATTCCAAATTTGATATTTGATCCATCAGTCTCACACCATTATTTATGCAAATTGTAAGTGCTGTGTAAAATGCATCTACAAGTGCTCCTTCAAAAATATAAGTGTAGACCCATGTGTTTTAATTATAGGACTTGGCTTTTAGCCTTTCTGTTTGTATTATGTATAAAGTAAAATGTAATGTGTAAAATGTAACGTGTGCTTGGAGAATGGCTTAAGATTTTTTTTTTGTTATTATAGAGATTCTTTAGTCACCTCTTTTTATATATTCTCACAAAAATCATGTTGTTAAGTGAATGCTATTTATTAAAACAATAATAGAGCTGAGCTTGCTATTTTACCATGTCAGGAAAGAAGAGGATGTGTGACATTGTGATTTTTAATTTTAATTAGCAAGAAAGATCCACCTTGTTAAAAAAAAAAAAAAATTATTTAAAGTTTATTCCTTGTATCGTGACCCATACATGGATTTCTCTAAGCCCCGGATGTCCACTCACCCTAGAACCGCCCCTGATCGCAGATGTAAAATATATTTATAGAAAATTTGAAAGGTAATTGCCAGATGTTTTACTGCGTCACATGGCAACCAACAATTTATTAAATATTACAAAATATTGTAACTCAAAGTTTTCGTCTGACTGCAGTCACGGCTGTAGGTATAAGTTGCAGCAGTGTAATTCACACAATTCACCACAGGAGGGCGACTGGCTAAGTTGCCTTGTTATAAAGTTTTAGTGCTTAACTTTTTGTGTTCAAAATGTTCAAAGGTTATATAGTGAGCGAGTACATGCATCAGTTGTCCAAATCGTGCTTTGTCTTATCCTGAATCACTGTGGTACACCTATAATAAGTGTTTATATTCGGACTATTTTATACTGGTTCTGGTCTTACCGCTGCGGAGGAGCACAGGACCTGCGTGACTCGTCATACATGTTTGGTTCAATATTAAATTATACTCTAACTTAACGTTACCTTTGGCTCGTGGAGAGAATAATATTCATTTGAACTTTTTTCATTTCACTTGAACACACACCAGAATTCTTGCCGAGTCGATTTATCTATTTCGCTGACTCAAATCTTTAAATGTTTATGGGTAAAATGACAGCAGTGTAATTCACACAGTTCACCACAGGAGGGCGATAAAACTCCATTTTAAAGAATATCGCAGCATAGGGGTGGGCTAATGGGGGCTGTTTTCAGTAAAGCCCCGAATGTTTTTTATTCCCATGCATTGTACACACCATCACTGAGAGAATTTAATTAATTAAATGTATATTTCTCGACTCTCGCATCGTAGCGTCCGTCAACATACGCATTGTCATTCACAACCGACAAGAACCGCCCATTCAGGCTAGTGCTTCTGACTGACATGTAAACTGGCCAACCATCGATGAGAAGCAACGCGTCTGTACGATCCAGCCAATGAAATTAAATATTTTGGAGCCATGTGTTTGTTGATGATGTGTAAGTTAGTAATGAATGAGTAAAATTGATACAACAGCTTCAGCAGGTAACTTCTAATCATAGTATTAGATTTCATTCTTTAGATTGTCAGATATGCTACATTTTGATCGTTTAACACTTTGTGCAGCACAGTCAATAGGACGTGCACGTGCGCGCGCGCGCACACGCATTTTAAGAGCGTTATATGTTTGGTCAGCATGGCCAAACGTAAAGAAAATATTTCGCTAACGAAAATGGTTTCAAACAAAGCATCACAGTGTTTATTAATTGAATTTGCTTGTAAACGATTCACTGACCGCCATTCAAAATCATTTATACTTTTTTCCTAAATGAATCATCTGATTTGAACGAATCGATCGAACGAAGTACCATTTTCATTTTTTCAATATTTCATATTTCTGTATTCCAAATTTGATATTTGATCCATCAGTCTCACACCATTATTTATGCAAATTGTAAGTGCTGTGTAAAATGCATCTACAAGTGCTCCTTCAAAAATATAAGTGTAGACCCATGTGTTTTAATTATAGGACTTGGCTTTTAGCCTTTCTGTTTGTATTGTAAAGTAAAATGTAATGTGTAAAATGCAACGTGTGCTTGGAGAATGGCTTAAGATTTTTTTTTGTTATTATAGAGATTCTTTAGTCACCTCTTTTTATATATTCTCACAAAAATCATGTTGTTAAGTGAATGCTATTTATTAAAACAATAATAGAGCTGAGCTTGCTATTTTACCATGTCAGGAAAGAAGAGGATGTGTGACATTGTGATTTTTAATTTTAATTAGCAAGAAAGATCCACCTTGTTTAAAAAAAAAAAAAAAAAAAAAATTATTTAAAGTTTATTCCTTGTATCGTGACCCATACATGGATTTCTATAAGCCCCGGATGTCCACTCACCCTAGAACCGCCCCTGATCGCAGATGTAAAATATATTTATAGAAAATTTGAAAGGTAATTGCCAGATGTTTTACTGCGTCACTTGGCAACCAACAATTTATTAAATATTACAAAATATTGTAACTCAAAGTTTTCCTCTGACTGCAGTCACGGCTGTAGGAATAAGTTGCAGCAGTGTAATTCACACAATTCACCACAGGAGGGCGACTGGCTAAGTTGTCTTGTTATAAAGTTTTAGTGCTTAACTTTTTGTGTTCAAAATGTTCAAAGGTTATATAGTGAGCGAGTACATGCATCAGTTGTCCAAATCGTGCTTTGTCTTATCCTGAATCACTGTGGTACACCTATAATAAGTGTTTATATTCGGACTATTTTATACTGGTTCTGGTCTTACCGCTGCGGAGGAGCACAGGACCTGCGTGACTCGTCATACATGTTTGGTTCAATATTAAATTATACTCTAACTTAACGTTACCTTTGGCTCGTGGAGAGAATAATATTCATTTGAACTTTTTTCATTTCACTTGAACACACACCAGAATTCTTGCCGAGTCGATTTATCTATTTCGCTGACTCAAATCTTTAAATGTTTATGGGTAAAATGACAGCAGTGTAATTCACACAGTTCACCACAGGAGGGCGATAAAACTCCATTTTAAAGAATATCGCAGCATAGGGGTGGGCTAATGGGGGCTGTTTTCAGTAAAGCCCCGAATGTTTTTTATTCCCATGCATTGTACACACCATCACTGAGAGAATTTAATTAATTAAATGTATATTTCTCGACTCTCGCATCGTAGCGTCCGTCAACATACGCATTGTCATTCACAACCGACAAGAACCGCCCATTCAGGCTAGTGCTTCTGACTGACATGTAAACTGGCCAACCATCGATGAGAAGCAACGCGTCTGTACGATCCAGCCAATGAAATTAAATATTTTGGAGCCATGTGTTTGTTGATGATGTGTAAGTTAGTAATGAATGAGTAAAATTGATACAACAGCTTCAGCAGGTAACTTCTAATCATAGTATTAGATTTCATTCTTTAGATTGTCAGATATGCTACATTTTGATCGTTTAACACTTTGTGCAGCACAGTCAATAGGACGTGCACGTGCGCGCGCGCGCACACGCATTTTAAGAGCGTTATATGTTTGGTCAGCATGGCCAAACGTAAAGAAAATATTTCGCTAACGAAAATGGTTTCAAACAAAGCATCACAGTGTTTATTAATTGAATTTGCTTGTAAACGATTCACTGACCGCCATTCAAAATCATTTATACTTTTTTCCTAAATGAATCATCTGATTTGAACGAATCGATCGAACGAAGTACCATTTTCATTTTTTCAATATTTCATATTTCTGTATTCCAAATTTGATATTTGATCCATCAGTCTCACACCATTATTTATGCAAATTGTAAGTGCTGTGTAAAATGCATCTACAAGTGCTCCTTCAAAAATATAAGTGTAGACCCATGTGTTTTAATTATAGGCCTACTTGGCTTTTAGCCTTTCTGTTTGTATTATGTATAAAGTAAAATGTAATGTGTAAAATGTAACGTGTGCTTGGAGAATGGGTTAAGATTTTTTTTTTTGTTATTATAGAGATTCTTTAGTCACCTCTTTTTATATATTCTCACAAAAATCATGTTGTTAAGTGAATGGTATTTATTAAAACAATAATAGAGCTGAGCTTGCTATTTTACCATGTCAGGAAAGAAGAGGATGTGTGACATTGTGATTTTTAATTTTAATTAGCAAGAAAGATCCACCTTGTTTAAAAAAAAAAAAAAATTATTTAAAGTTTATTCCTTGTATCGTGACCCATACATGGATTTCTCTAAGCCCCGGATGTCCACTCACCCTAGAACCGCCCCTGATCGCAGATGTAAAATATATTTATAGAAAATTTGAAAGGTAATTGCCAGATGTTTTACTGCGTCACTTGGCAACCAACAATTTATTAAATATTACAAAATATTGTAACTCAAAGTTTTCCTCTGACTGCAGAGGAACATTCATCTACAAGTGCTCCTTCAAAAATATAAGTGTAGACCCATGTGTTTTAATTATAGGACTTGGCTTTTAGCCTTTCTGTTTGTATGTATAAAGTAAAATGTAATGTGTAAAATGCAACGTGTGCTTGGAGAATGGCTTAAGATTTTTTTTTGTTATTATAGAGATTCTTTAGTCACCTCTTTTTATATATTCTCACAAAAATCATGTTGTTAAGTGAATGCTATTTATTAAAACAATAATAGAGCTGAGCTTGCTATTTTACCATGTCAGGAAAGAAGAGGATGTGTGACATTGTGATTTTTAATTTTAATTAGCAAGAAAGATCCACCTTGTTAAAAAAAAAAAAAAATTATTTAAAGTTTATTCCTTGTATCGTGACCCATACATGGATTTCTCTAAGCCCCGGATGTCCACTCACCCTAGAACCGCCCCTGATCGCAGATGTAAAATATATTTATAGAAAATTTGAAAGGTAATTGCCAGATGTTTTACTGCGTCACATGGCAACCAACAATTTATTAAATATTACAAAATATTGTAACTCAAAGTTTTCGTCTGACTGCAGTCACGGCTGTAGGTATAAGTTGCAGCAGTGTAATTCACACAATTCACCACAGGAGGGCGACTGGCTAAGTTGCCTTGTTATAAAGTTTTAGTGCTTAACTTTTTGTGTTCAAAATGTTCAAAGGTTATATAGTGAGCGAGTACATGCATCAGTTGTCCAAATCGTGCTTTGTCTTATCCTGAATCACTGTGGTACACCTATAATAAGTGTTTATATTCGGACTATTTTATACTGGTTCTGGTCTTACCGCTGCGGAGGAGCACAGGACCTGCGTGACTCGTCATACATGTTTGGTTCAATATTAAATTATACTCTAACTTAACGTTACCTTTGGCTCGTGGAGAGAATAATATTCATTTGAACTTTTTTCATTTCACTTGAACACACACCAGAATTCTTGCCGAGTCGATTTATCTATTTCGCTGACTCAAATCTTTAAATGTTTATGGGTAAAATGACAGCAGTGTAATTCACACAGTTCACCACAGGAGGGCGATAAAACTCCATTTTAAAGAATATCGCAGCATAGGGGTGGGCTAATGGGGGCTGTTTTCAGTAAAGCCCCGAATGTTTTTTATTCCCATGCATTGTACACACCATCACTGAGAGAATTTAATTAATTAAATGTATATTTCTCGACTCTCGCATCGTAGCGTCCGTCAACATACGCATTGTCATTCACAACCGACAAGAACCGCCCATTCAGGCTAGTGCTTCTGACTGACATGTAAACTGGCCAACCATCGATGAGAAGCAACGCGTCTGTACGATCCAGCCAATGAAATTAAATATTTTGGAGCCATGTGTTTGTTGATGATGTGTAAGTTAGTAATGAATGAGTAAAATTGATACAACAGCTTCAGCAGGTAACTTCTAATCATAGTATTAGATTTCATTCTTTAGATTGTCAGATATGCTACATTTTGATCGTTTAACACTTTGTGCAGCACAGTCAATAGGACGTGCACGTGCGCGCGCGCGCACACGCATTTTAAGAGCGTTATATGTTTGGTCAGCATGGCCAAACGTAAAGAAAATATTTCGCTAACGAAAATGGTTTCAAACAAAGCATCACAGTGTTTATTAATTGAATTTGCTTGTAAACGATTCACTGACCGCCATTCAAAATCATTTATACTTTTTTCCTAAATGAATCATCTGATTTGAACGAATCGATCGAACGAAGTACCATTTTCATTTTTTCAATATTTCATATTTCTGTATTCCAAATTTGATATTTGATCCATCAGTCTCACACCATTATTTATGCAAATTGTAAGTGCTGTGTAAAATGCATCTACAAGTGCTCCTTCAAAAATATAAGTGTAGACCCATGTGTTTTAATTATAGGACTTGGCTTTTAGCCTTTCTGTTTGTATTGTAAAGTAAAATGTAATGTGTAAAATGCAACGTGTGCTTGGAGAATGGCTTAAGATTTTTTTTTGTTATTATAGAGATTCTTTAGTCACCTCTTTTTATATATTCTCACAAAAATCATGTTGTTAAGTGAATGCTATTTATTAAAACAATAATAGAGCTGAGCTTGCTATTTTACCATGTCAGGAAAGAAGAGGATGTGTGACATTGTGATTTTTAATTTTAATTAGCAAGAAAGATCCACCTTGTTTAAAAAAAAAAAAAAAAAAAAAAATTATTTAAAGTTTATTCCTTGTATCGTGACCCATACATGGATTTCTATAAGCCCCGGATGTCCACTCACCCTAGAACCGCCCCTGATCGCAGATGTAAAATATATTTATAGAAAATTTGAAAGGTAATTGCCAGATGTTTTACTGCGTCACTTGGCAACCAACAATTTATTAAATATTACAAAATATTGTAACTCAAAGTTTTCCTCTGACTGCAGTCACGGCTGTAGGAATAAGTTGCAGCAGTGTAATTCACACAATTCACCACAGGAGGGCGACTGGCTAAGTTGTCTTGTTATAAAGTTTTAGTGCTTAACTTTTTGTGTTCAAAATGTTCAAAGGTTATATAGTGAGCGAGTACATGCATCAGTTGTCCAAATCGTGCTTTGTCTTATCCTGAATCACTGTGGTACACCTATAATAAGTGTTTATATTCGGACTATTTTATACTGGTTCTGGTCTTACCGCTGCGGAGGAGCACAGGACCTGCGTGACTCGTCATACATGTTTGGTTCAATATTAAATTATACTCTAACTTAACGTTACCTTTGGCTCGTGGAGAGAATAATATTCATTTGAACTTTTTTCATTTCACTTGAACACACACCAGAATTCTTGCCGAGTCGATTTATCTATTTCGCTGACTCAAATCTTTAAATGTTTATGGGTAAAATGACAGCAGTGTAATTCACACAGTTCACCACAGGAGGGCGATAAAACTCAATTTTAAAGAATATCGCAGCATAGGGGTGGGCTAATGGGGGCTGTTTTCAGTAAAGCCCCGAATGTTTTTTATTCCCATGCATTGTACACACCATCACTGAGAGAATTTAATTAATTAAATGTATATTTCTCGACTCTCGCATCGTAGCGTCCGTCAACATACGCATTGTCATTCACAACCGACAAGAACCGCCCATTCAGGCTAGTGCTTCTGACTGACATGTAAACTGGCCAACCATCGATGAGAAGCAACGCGTCTGTACGATCCAGCCAATGAAATTAAATATTTTGGAGCCATGTGTTTGTTGATGATGTGTAAGTTAGTAATGAATGAGTAAAATTGATACAACAGCTTCAGCAGGTAACTTCTAATCATAGTATTAGATTTCATTCTTTAGATTGTCAGATATGCTACATTTTGATCGTTTAACACTTTGTGCAGCACAGTCAATAGGACGTGCACGTGCGCGCGCGCGCACACGCATTTTAAGAGCGTTATATGTTTGGTCAGCATGGCCAAACGTAAAGAAAATATTTCGCTAACGAAAATGGTTTCAAACAAAGCATCACAGTGTTTATTAATTGAATTTGCTTGTAAACGATTCACTGACCGCCATTCAAAATCATTTATACTTTTTTCCTAAATGAATCATCTGATTTGAACGAATCGATCGAACGAAGTACCATTTTCATTTTTTCAATATTTCATATTTCTGTATTCCAAATTTGATATTTGATCCATCAGTCTCACACCATTATTTATGCAAATTGTAAGTGCTGTGTAAAATGCATCTACAAGTGCTCCTTCAAAAATATAAGTGTAGACCCATGTGTTTTAATTATAGGCCTACTTGGCTTTTAGCCTTTCTGTTTGTATTATGTATAAAGTAAAATGTAATGTGTAAAATGTAACGTGTGCTTGGAGAATGGGTTAAGATTTTTTTTTTTGTTATTATAGAGATTCTTTAGTCACCTCTTTTTATATATTCTCACAAAAATCATGTTGTTAAGTGAATGGTATTTATTAAAACAATAATAGAGCTGAGCTTGCTATTTTACCATGTCAGGAAAGAAGAGGATGTGTGACATTGTGATTTTTAATTTTAATTAGCAAGAAAGATCCACCTTGTTTAAAAAAAAAAAAAAATTATTTAAAGTTTATTCCTTGTATCGTGACCCATACATGGATTTCTCTAAGCCCCGGATGTCCACTCACCCTAGAACCGCCCCTGATCGCAGATGTAAAATATATTTATAGAAAATTTGAAAGGTAATTGCCAGATGTTTTACTGCGTCACTTGGCAACCAACAATTTATTAAATATTACAAAATATTGTAACTCAAAGTTTTCCTCTGACTGCAGAGGAACATTCATCTACAAGTGCTCCTTCAAAAATATAAGTGTAGACCCATGTGTTTTAATTATAGGACTTGGCTTTTAGCCTTTCTGTTTGTATGTATAAAGTAAAATGTAATGTGTAAAATGCAACGTGTGCTTGGAGAATGGCTTAAGATTTTTTTTTGTTATTATAGAGATTCTTTAGTCACCTCTTTTTATATATTCTCACAAAAATCATGTTGTTAAGTGAATGCTATTTATTAAAACAATAATAGAGCTGAGCTTGCTATTTTACCATGTCAGGAAAGAAGAGGATGTGTGACATTGTGATTTTTAATTTTAATTAGCAAGAAAGATCCACCTTGTTAAAAAAAAAAAAAAATTATTTAAAGTTTATTCCTTGTATCGTGACCCATACATGGATTTCTCTAAGCCCCGGATGTCCACTCACCCTAGAACCGCCCCTGATCGCAGATGTAAAATATATTTATAGAAAATTTGAAAGGTAATTGCCAGATGTTTTACTGCGTCACATGGCAACCAACAATTTATTAAATATTACAAAATATTGTAACTCAAAGTTTTCCTCTGACTGCAGTCACGGCTGTAGGTATAAGTTGCAGCAGTGTAATTCACACAATTCACCACAGGAGGGCGACTGGCTAAGTTGTCTTGTTATAAAGTTTTAGTGCTTAACTTTTTGTGTTCAAAATGTTCAAAGGTTATATAGTGAGCGAGTACATGCATCAGTTGTCCAAATCGTGCTTTGTCTTATCCTGAATCACTGTGGTACACCTATAATAAGTGTTTATATTCGGACTATTTTATACTGGTTCTGGTCTTACCGCTGCGGAGGAGCACAGGACCTGCGTGACTCGTCATACATGTTTGGTTCAATATTAAATTATACTCTAACTTAACGTTACCTTTGGCTCGTGGAGAGAATAATATTCATTTGAACTTTTTTCATTTCACTTGAACACACACCAGAATTCTTGCAGAGTCGATTTATCTATTTCGCTGACTCAAATCTTTAAATGTTTATGGGTAAAATGACAGCAGTGTAATTCACACAGTTCACCACAGGAGGGCGATAAAACTCCATTTTAAAGAATATCGCAGCATAGGGGTGGGCTAATGGGGGCTGTTTTCAGTAAAGCCCCGAATGTTTTTTATTCCCATGCATTGTACACACCATCACTGAGAGAATTTAATTAAATAAATGTATATTTCTCGACTCTCGCATCGTAGCGTCCGTCAACATACGCATTGTCATTCACAACCGACAAGAACCGCCCATTCAGGCTAGTGCTTCTGACTGACATGTAAACTGGCCAACCATCGATGAGAAGCAACGCGTCTGTACGATCCAGCCAATGAAATTAAATATTTTGGAGCCAGGTGTTTGTTGATGATGTGTAAGTTAGTAATGAATGAGTAAAATTGATACAACAGCTTCAGCAGGTAACTTCTAATCATAGTATTAGATTTCATTCTTTAGATTGTCAGATATGCTACATTTTGATCGTTTAACACTTTGTGCAGCACAGTCAATAGGACGTGCACGTGCGCGCGCGCGCACACGCATTTTAAGAGCGTTATATGTTTGGTCAGCATGGCCAAACGTAAAGAAAATATTTCGCTAACGAAAATGGTTTCAAACAAAGCATCACAGTGTTTATTAATTGAATTTGCTTGTAAACGATTCACTGACCGCCATTCAAAATCATTTCTTACTTTTTTCCTAAATGAATCATCTGATTTGAACGAATCGATCGAACGAAGTACCATTTTCATTTTTTCAATATTTCATATTTCTGTATTCCAAATTTGATATTTGATCCATCAGTCTCACACCATTATTTATGCAAATTGTAAGTGCTGTGTAAAATGCATCTACAAGTGCTCCTTCAAAAATATAAGTGTAGACCCATGTGTTTTAATTATACACTCTTAAAATGGATGTGTTAAAAACAACACAACCTGTGTTATATCTTAACACATCTGTGTGTTTAGTTAAGGACAACACATTTTGTGTTACTTTTAACTCAACCAGTGTGTTATTGTTCTTAACACGGAGTGTGATTTCACTAAGTTTGCACTTTGAATTAGATTAAAATGTAGCAACTGACAAAATATTGTGTGTAAATAAGTTTTATTTACACTGGTGCACTCTTATAAAATGATTTTGTAAATAACACAACCTGTAAAAAGAGATGTCAAAAATGACACATGCTGTGTAGATTTTAACACATAAAGTGTGTGTGCTTAGGGACAACACATTTTGTGTAGATTTTAACACATGCTGTGTAGATTTTAACACATGTAGTGTGTGTGCTCAGGGACAACACATTTTGTGTAGATTTTAACACATGTTGTGTAGATTTTAACACGTTTTGTAGATTTTAACACATTTAGTGTGTTTGCTCAGGGACAACACATGTTGTGTCAAATTTAACACACAACCTGTGTCGTTTCTTTACACATCTCTGTGTTTATAAGGATTACACATTTTGTGTTACGTTTAACACAACTAATGTGTTAGACAGCAGCAGTGTGTTGTTGAAACCTTTTACACACTAATGTGTTATAGTAACACAACTTGTGTCAGATATGCGTCACATGTGACTGTAGTCGGAGAGTATTTGCCAGAGTTACTTCCCGTGTGCTTACAAAAGTGTTTGGATGAACACTGACACGTATTGGTAACTTGTGTTTATGTAGTCCAGTGATGTTTAATAGAGTTTGTTTGAACATTTGGATGTTTTAAACATCATTAATCTACATAGAAAAGCTCTTATTGAGAATTAATAGAGGTTTGATGTTTCATTTCAGTTTTATTTCAAGTCACCAGAATCGTGATTAATGGCTCCTTTATTTGGGCTCTTGACCCTTTACTCTTGTTTTAGTGTTTCTCTGCCTGCTGTAACTGTATTTTAATAAAATACATCTGTTATGGTGATAGAAAATATGATCAGATGGTTCTTGAAGATGTCATAATCAGCAAGTTATGATCAAGTTTTTGAGTATATGGATGGAGTGCTTTATTTTAATGATTTATTGTTAGTTCTGAAAGTTTTGTGAAACTACATCCAGCAATCAAAAAGTGCAGAATGACAAAAAAAAGTTTAAAGCTACAGCAGAAACCAGTCAAACACAGATATCAAGAATCAGCGTATGGATCTCAATAATGGTGACAAACGAAAAATTCAGGCCGCAATGCATGCTGGGACTTATGGATGAGCTTTATACTAGAGACATGAAGCTTTGCCACCATTGTTGAGAGTCATATGCTGATTCTTGATGTCTGTATTTGACTAGTTTCTGCTGCAGCTTTAAACGTTCTCTAAACATATATTTTTTAAGAATTATAGAATGAGGTAGCATACACCATAATATCATGTAAAACTGAGTATCTGTAATCAAATATAAGTGATCAAATATAAGTTATCTCTTAAACATTAAACTTATCTTGCTATGTTAAAAAAACATCATGTTGAAAACTGATCATTTAATGATCTTTTTCCTCAAGATAATTTCAACTGTTTCAGACGTGCAATAAAAATACACAGAAACAGCAAACAGAGAAACGAATGATAAAGAGTGAAGGGTCAAGAGCCCAAATAAAGCTGCCACTAATCACGATTCTGGTGACATCAAAACAAACATTCAATGAATTGTCAACACAAAACCTGGTAATTCTCAATAAGTGTATCTGTAGACGTCTGACAGAAATAAATTGTTTGTTATAATAAATTAGTTATTAATAACAACTGAAATCAGCATTTGAAAAAACATTGAAACCGAGGCATGATGTAATTGGCTGCCAAAAACACTCATTAATCTGAAGTTTTTTTATGAATTAAGATTTTATTTATTTATTGTAATGTATTGTTTCATTTATTTTAGAGCTTGTTATGGGATACCATATAAAATAAACTACCTCTAATTATGTTCTTAAACACAAACTTCCCTCCTCCACCCATTAAAATTCTATCCAGTTACATTTTAACACACGTTGTGTGTTAAAAACTACACAACTTGTGTCAAAATACCATCAACACATGATGTGTGTTGTTTTTTAACACATCTCTTTTTAGAGTGTAGGACTTGGCTTTTAGCCTTTCTGTTTGTATTATGTATAAAGTAAAATGTAATGTGTAAAATGCAACGTGTGCTTGGAGAATGGCTTAAAAATTTTTTTTGTTATTATAGAGATTCTTTAGTCACCTCTTTTTATATATTCTCACAAAAATCATGTTGTTAAGTGAATGCTATTTATTAAAACAATAATAGAGCTGAGCTTGCTATTTTACCATGTCAGGAAAGAAGAGGATCTGTGACATTGTGATTTTTAATTTTAATTAGCAAGAAAGATCCACCTTGTTTAAAAAAAAAAAAAAAAAAATTATTTAAAGTTTATTCCTTGTATCGTGACCCATACATGGATTTCTCTAAGCCCCGGATGTCCACTCACCCTAGAACCGCCCCTGATCGCAGATGTAAAATATATTTATAGAAAATTTGAAAGGTAATTGCCAGATGTTTTACTGCGTCACTTGGCAACCAACAATTTATTAAATATTACAAAATATTGTAACTCAAAGTTTTCCTCTGACTGCAGTCACGGCTGTAGGAATAAGTTGCAGCAGTGTAATTCACACAATTCACCACAGGAGGGCGACTGGCTAAGTTGTCTTGTTATAAAGTTTTAGTGCTTAACTTTTTGTGTTCAAAATGTTCAAAGGTTATATAGTGAGCGAGTACATGCATCAGTTGTCCAAATCGTGCTTTGTCTTATCCTGAATCACTGTGGTACACCTATAATAAGTGTTTATATTCGGACTATTTTATACTGGTTCTGGTCTTACCGCTGCGGAGGAGCACAGGACCTGCGTGACTCGTCATACATGTTTGGTTCAATATTAAATTATACTCTAACTTAACGTTACCTTTGGCTCGTGGAGAGAATAATATTCATTTGAACTTTTTTCATTTCACTTGAACACACACCAGAATTCTTGCAGAGTCGATTTATCTATTTCGCTGACTCAAATCTTTAAATGTTTATGGGTAAAATGACAGCAGTGTAATTCACACAGTTCACCACAGGAGGGCGATAAAACTCCATTTTAAAGAATATCGCAGCATAGGGGTGGGCTAATGGGGGCTGTTTTCAGTAAAGCCCCGAATGTTTTTTATTCCCATGCATTGTACACACCATCACTGAGAGAATTTAATTAATTAAATGTATATTTCTCGACTCTCGCATCGTAGCGTCCGTCAACATACGCATTGTCATTCACAACCGACAAGAACCGCCCATTCAGGCTAGTGCTTCTGACTGACATGTAAACTGGCCAACCATCGATGAGAAGCAACGCGTCTGTACGATCCAGCCAATGAAATTAAATATTTTGGAGCCAGGTGTTTGTTGATGATGTGTAAGTTAGTAATGAATGAGTAAAATTGATACAACAGCTTCAGCAGGTAACTTCTAATCATAGTATTAGATTTCATTCTTTAGATTGTCAGATATGCTACATTTTGATCGTTTAACACTTTGTGCAGCACAGTCAATAGGACGTGCACGTGCGCGCGCGCGCACAAGCATTTTAAGAGCGTTATATGTTTGGTCAGCATGGCCAAACGTAAAGAAAATATTTCGCTAACGAAAATGGTTTCAAACAAAGCATCACAGTGTTTATTAATTGAATTTGCTTGTAAACGATTCACTGACCGCCATTCAAAATCATTTATACTTTTTTCCTAAATGAATCATCTGATTTGAACGAATCGATCGAACGAAGTACCATTTTCATTTTTTCAATATTTCATATTTCTGTATTCCAAATTTGATATTTGATCCATCAGTCTCACACCATTATTTATGCAAATTGTAAGTGCTGTGTAAAATGCATCTACAAGTGCTCCTTCAAAAATATAAGTGTAGACCCATGTGTTTTAATTATAGGACTTGGCTTTTAGCCTTTCTGTTTGTATTATGTATAAAGTAAAATGTAATGTGTAAAATGTAACGTGTGCTTGGAGAATGGGTTAAGATTTTTTTTTTGTTATTATAGAGATTCTTTAGTCACCTCTTTTTATATATTCTCACAAAAATCATGTTGTTAAGTGAATGCTATTTATTAAAACAATAATAGAGCTGAGCTTGCTATTTTACCATGTCAGGAAAGAAGAGGATGTGTGACATTGTGATTTTTAATTTTAATTAGCAAGAAAGATCCACCTTGTTAAAAAAAACCCAAAAAAACAATAAATAAAAAAATATAAAATTTTATTTAAAGTTTATTCCTTGTATCGTGACCCATACATGGATTTCTCTAAGCCCCGGATGTCCACTCACCCTAGAACCGCCCCTGATCGCAGATGTAAAATATATTTATAGAAAATTTGAAAGGTAATTGCCAGATGTTTTACTGCGTCACATGGCAACCAACAATTTATTAAATATTACAAAATATTGTAACTCAAAGTTTTCCTCTGACTGCAGTCACGGCTGTAGGAATAAGTTGCAGCAGTGTAATTCACACAATTCACCACAGGAGGGCGACTGGCTAAGTTGTCTTGTTATAAAGTTTTAGTGCTTAACTTTTTGTGTTCAAAATGTT
This sequence comes from Pimephales promelas, assembly GCF_988280905.1. NCBI lineage: Eukaryota > Metazoa > Chordata > Actinopteri > Cypriniformes > Leuciscidae > Pimephales > Pimephales promelas. The sequence continues at coordinate 442,140 of NC_142792.1, read as the reverse complement.
CAAAGGTTATATAGTGAGCGAGTACATGCATCAGTTGTCCAAATCGTGCTTTGTCTTATCCTGAATCACTGTGGTACACCTATAATAAGTGTTTATATTCGGACTATTTTATACTGGTTCTGGTCTTACCGCTGCGGAGGAGCACAGGACCTGCGTGACTCGTCATACATGTTTGGTTCAATATTAAATTATACTCTAACTTAACGTTACCTTTGGCTCGTGGAGAGAATAATATTCATTTGAACTTTTTTCATTTCACTTGAACACACACCAGAATTCTTGCAGAGTCGATTTATCTATTTCGCTGACTCAAATCTTTAAATGTTTATGGGTAAAATGACAGCAGTGTAATTCACACAGTTCACCACAGGAGGGCGATAAAACTCCATTTTAAAGAATATCGCAGCATAGGGGTGGGCTAATGGGGGCTGTTTTCAGTAAAGCCCCGAATGTTTTTTATTCCCATGCATTGTACACACCATCACTGAGAGAATTTAATTAATTAAATGTATATTTCTCGACTCTCGCATCGTAGCGTCCGTCAACATACGCATTGTCATTCACAACCGACAAGAACCGCCCATTCAGGCTAGTGCTTCTGACTGACATGTAAACTGGCCAACCATCGATGAGAAGCAACGCGTCTGTACGATCCAGCCAATGAAATTAAATATTTTGGAGCCAGGTGTTTGTTGATGATGTGTAAGTTAGTAATGAATGAGTAAAATTGATACAACAGCTTCAGCAGGTAACTTCTAATCATAGTATTAGATTTCATTCTTTAGATTGTCAGATATGCTACATTTTGATCGTTTAACACTTTGTGCAGCACAGTCAATAGGACGTGCACGTGCGCGCGCGCGCACACGCATTTTAAGAGCGTTATATGTTTGGTCAGCATGGCCAAACGTAAAGAAAATATTTCGCTAACGAAAATGGTTTCAAACAAAGCATCACAGTGTTTATTAATTGAATTTGCTTGTAAACGATTCACTGACCGCCATTCAAAATCATTTCTTACTTTTTTCCTAAATGAATCATCCGATTTGAACGAATCGATCGAACGAAGTACCATTTTCATTTTTTCAATATTTCATATTTCTGTATTCCAAATTTGATATTTGATCCATCAGTCTCACACCATTATTTATGCAAATTGTAAGTGCTGTGTAAAATGCATCTACAAGTGCTCCTTCAAAAATATAAGTGTAGACCCATGTGTTTTAATTATAGGACTTGGCTTTTAGCCTTTCTGTTTGTATTATGTATAAAGTAAAATGTAATGTGTAAAATGTAACGTGTGCTTGGAGAATGGCTTAAGATTTTTTTTTTGTTATTATAGAGATTCTTTAGTCACCTCTTTTTATATATTCTCACAAAAATCATGTTGTTAAGTGAATGCTATTTATTAAAACAATAATAGAGCTGAGCTTGCTATTTTACCATGTCAGGAAAGAAGAGGATGTGTGACATTGTGATTTTTAATTTTAATTAGCAAGAAAGATCCACCTTGTTAAAAAAAAAAAAAAATTATTTAAAGTTTATTCCTTGTATCGTGACCCATACATGGATTTCTCTAAGCCCCGGATGTCCACTCACCCTAGAACCGCCCCTGATCGCAGATGTAAAATATATTTATAGAAAATTTGAAAGGTAATTGCCAGATGTTTTACTGCGTCACATGGCAACCAACAATTTATTAAATATTACAAAATATTGTAACTCAAAGTTTTCGTCTGACTGCAGTCACGGCTGTAGGTATAAGTTGCAGCAGTGTAATTCACACAATTCACCACAGGAGGGCGACTGGCTAAGTTGCCTTGTTATAAAGTTTTAGTGCTTAACTTTTTGTGTTCAAAATGTTCAAAGGTTATATAGTGAGCGAGTACATGCATCAGTTGTCCAAATCGTGCTTTGTCTTATCCTGAATCACTGTGGTACACCTATAATAAGTGTTTATATTCGGACTATTTTATACTGGTTCTGGTCTTACCGCTGCGGAGGAGCACAGGACCTGCGTGACTCGTCATACATGTTTGGTTCAATATTAAATTATACTCTAACTTAACGTTACCTTTGGCTCGTGGAGAGAATAATATTCATTTGAACTTTTTTCATTTCACTTGAACACACACCAGAATTCTTGCCGAGTCGATTTATCTATTTCGCTGACTCAAATCTTTAAATGTTTATGGGTAAAATGACAGCAGTGTAATTCACACAGTTCACCACAGGAGGGCGATAAAACTCCATTTTAAAGAATATCGCAGCATAGGGGTGGGCTAATGGGGGCTGTTTTCAGTAAAGCCCCGAATGTTTTTTATTCCCATGCATTGTACACACCATCACTGAGAGAATTTAATTAATTAAATGTATATTTCTCGACTCTCGCATCGTAGCGTCCGTCAACATACGCATTGTCATTCACAACCGACAAGAACCGCCCATTCAGGCTAGTGCTTCTGACTGACATGTAAACTGGCCAACCATCGATGAGAAGCAACGCGTCTGTACGATCCAGCCAATGAAATTAAATATTTTGGAGCCATGTGTTTGTTGATGATGTGTAAGTTAGTAATGAATGAGTAAAATTGATACAACAGCTTCAGCAGGTAACTTCTAATCATAGTATTAGATTTCATTCTTTAGATTGTCAGATATGCTACATTTTGATCGTTTAACACTTTGTGCAGCACAGTCAATAGGACGTGCACGTGCGCGCGCGCGCACACGCATTTTAAGAGCGTTATATGTTTGGTCAGCATGGCCAAACGTAAAGAAAATATTTCGCTAACGAAAATGGTTTCAAACAAAGCATCACAGTGTTTATTAATTGAATTTGCTTGTAAACGATTCACTGACCGCCATTCAAAATCATTTATACTTTTTTCCTAAATGAATCATCTGATTTGAACGAATCGATCGAACGAAGTACCATTTTCATTTTTTCAATATTTCATATTTCTGTATTCCAAATTTGATATTTGATCCATCAGTCTCACACCATTATTTATGCAAATTGTAAGTGCTGTGTAAAATGCATCTACAAGTGCTCCTTCAAAAATATAAGTGTAGACCCATGTGTTTTAATTATAGGACTTGGCTTTTAGCCTTTCTGTTTGTATTGTAAAGTAAAATGTAATGTGTAAAATGCAACGTGTGCTTGGAGAATGGCTTAAGATTTTTTTTTGTTATTATAGAGATTCTTTAGTCACCTCTTTTTATATATTCTCACAAAAATCATGTTGTTAAGTGAATGCTATTTATTAAAACAATAATAGAGCTGAGCTTGCTATTTTACCATGTCAGGAAAGAAGAGGATGTGTGACATTGTGATTTTTAATTTTAATTAGCAAGAAAGATCCACCTTGTTTAAAAAAAAAAAAAAAAAAAAAATTATTTAAAGTTTATTCCTTGTATCGTGACCCATACATGGATTTCTATAAGCCCCGGATGTCCACTCACCCTAGAACCGCCCCTGATCGCAGATGTAAAATATATTTATAGAAAATTTGAAAGGTAATTGCCAGATGTTTTACTGCGTCACTTGGCAACCAACAATTTATTAAATATTACAAAATATTGTAACTCAAAGTTTTCCTCTGACTGCAGTCACGGCTGTAGGAATAAGTTGCAGCAGTGTAATTCACACAATTCACCACAGGAGGGCGACTGGCTAAGTTGTCTTGTTATAAAGTTTTAGTGCTTAACTTTTTGTGTTCAAAATGTTCAAAGGTTATATAGTGAGCGAGTACATGCATCAGTTGTCCAAATCGTGCTTTGTCTTATCCTGAATCACTGTGGTACACCTATAATAAGTGTTTATATTCGGACTATTTTATACTGGTTCTGGTCTTACCGCTGCGGAGGAGCACAGGACCTGCGTGACTCGTCATACATGTTTGGTTCAATATTAAATTATACTCTAACTTAACGTTACCTTTGGCTCGTGGAGAGAATAATATTCATTTGAACTTTTTTCATTTCACTTGAACACACACCAGAATTCTTGCCGAGTCGATTTATCTATTTCGCTGACTCAAATCTTTAAATGTTTATGGGTAAAATGACAGCAGTGTAATTCACACAGTTCACCACAGGAGGGCGATAAAACTCCATTTTAAAGAATATCGCAGCATAGGGGTGGGCTAATGGGGGCTGTTTTCAGTAAAGCCCCGAATGTTTTTTATTCCCATGCATTGTACACACCATCACTGAGAGAATTTAATTAATTAAATGTATATTTCTCGACTCTCGCATCGTAGCGTCCGTCAACATACGCATTGTCATTCACAACCGACAAGAACCGCCCATTCAGGCTAGTGCTTCTGACTGACATGTAAACTGGCCAACCATCGATGAGAAGCAACGCGTCTGTACGATCCAGCCAATGAAATTAAATATTTTGGAGCCATGTGTTTGTTGATGATGTGTAAGTTAGTAATGAATGAGTAAAATTGATACAACAGCTTCAGCAGGTAACTTCTAATCATAGTATTAGATTTCATTCTTTAGATTGTCAGATATGCTACATTTTGATCGTTTAACACTTTGTGCAGCACAGTCAATAGGACGTGCACGTGCGCGCGCGCGCACACGCATTTTAAGAGCGTTATATGTTTGGTCAGCATGGCCAAACGTAAAGAAAATATTTCGCTAACGAAAATGGTTTCAAACAAAGCATCACAGTGTTTATTAATTGAATTTGCTTGTAAACGATTCACTGACCGCCATTCAAAATCATTTATACTTTTTTCCTAAATGAATCATCTGATTTGAACGAATCGATCGAACGAAGTACCATTTTCATTTTTTCAATATTTCATATTTCTGTATTCCAAATTTGATATTTGATCCATCAGTCTCACACCATTATTTATGCAAATTGTAAGTGCTGTGTAAAATGCATCTACAAGTGCTCCTTCAAAAATATAAGTGTAGACCCATGTGTTTTAATTATAGGCCTACTTGGCTTTTAGCCTTTCTGTTTGTATTATGTATAAAGTAAAATGTAATGTGTAAAATGTAACGTGTGCTTGGAGAATGGGTTAAGATTTTTTTTTTTGTTATTATAGAGATTCTTTAGTCACCTCTTTTTATATATTCTCACAAAAATCATGTTGTTAAGTGAATGCTATTTATTAAAACAATAATAGAGCTGAGCTTGCTATTTTACCATGTCAGGAAAGAAGAGGATGTGTGACATTGTGATTTTTAATTTTAATTAGCAAGAAAGATCCACCTTGTTAAAAAAAAAAAAAATTATTTAAAGTTTATTCCTTGTATCGTGACCCATACATGGATTTCTCTAAGCCCCGGATGTCCACTCACCCTAGAACCGCCCCTGATCGCAGATGTAAAATATATTTATAGAAAATTTGAAAGGTAATTGCCAGATGTTTTACTGCGTCACATGGCAACCAACAATTTATTAAATATTACAAAATATTGTAACTCAAAGTTTTCCTCTGACTGCAGTCACGGCTGTAGGTATAAGTTGCAGCAGTGTAATTCACACAATTCACCACAGGAGGGCGACTGGCTAAGTTGTCTTGTTATAAAGTTTTAGTGCTTAACTTTTTGTGTTCAAAATGTTCAAAGGTTATATAGTGAGCGAGTACATGCATCAGTTGTCCAAATCGTGCTTTGTCTTATCCTGAATCACTGTGGTACACCTATAATAAGTGTTTATATTCGGACTATTTTATACTGGTTCTGGTCTTACCGCTGCGGAGGAGCACAGGACCTGCGTGACTCGTCATACATGTTTGGTTCAATATTAAATTATACTCTAACTTAACGTTACCTTTGGCTCGTGGAGAGAATAATATTCATTTGAACTTTTTTCATTTCACTTGAACACACACCAGAATTCTTGCAGAGTCGATTTATCTATTTCGCTGACTCAAATCTTTAAATGTTTATGGGTAAAATGACAGCAGTGTAATTCACACAGTTCACCACAGGAGGGCGATAAAACTCCATTTTAAAGAATATCGCAGCATAGGGGTGGGCTAATGGGGGCTGTTTTCAGTAAAGCCCCGAATGTTTTTTATTCCCATGCATTGTACACACCATCACTGAGAGAATTTAATTAAATAAATGTATATTTCTCGACTCTCGCATCGTAGCGTCCGTCAACATACGCATTGTCATTCACAACCGACAAGAACCGCCCATTCAGGCTAGTGCTTCTGACTGACATGTAAACTGGCCAACCATCGATGAGAAGCAACGCGTCTGTACGATCCAGCCAATGAAATTAAATATTTTGGAGCCAGGTGTTTGTTGATGATGTGTAAGTTAGTAATGAATGAGTAAAATTGATACAACAGCTTCAGCAGGTAACTTCTAATCATAGTATTAGATTTCATTCTTTAGATTGTCAGATATGCTACATTTTGATCGTTTAACACTTTGTGCAGCACAGTCAATAGGACGTGCACGTGCGCGCGCGCGCACACGCATTTTAAGAGCGTTATATGTTTGGTCAGCATGGCCAAACGTAAAGAAAATATTTCGCTAACGAAAATGGTTTCAAACAAAGCATCACAGTGTTTATTAATTGAATTTGCTTGTAAACGATTCACTGACCGCCATTCAAAATCATTTCTTACTTTTTTCCTAAATGAATCATCTGATTTGAACGAATCGATCGAACGAAGTACCATTTTCATTTTTTCAATATTTCATATTTCTGTATTCCAAATTTGATATTTGATCCATCAGTCTCACACCATTATTTATGCAAATTGTAAGTGCTGTGTAAAATGCATCTACAAGTGCTCCTTCAAAAATATAAGTGTAGACCCATGTGTTTTAATTATACACTCTTAAAATGGATGTGTTAAAAACAACACAACCTGTGTTATATCTTAACACATCTGTGTGTTTAGTTAAGGACAACACATTTTGTGTTACTTTTAACTCAACCAGTGTGTTATTGTTCTTAACACGGAGTGTGATTTCACTAAGTTTGCACTTTGAATTAGATTAAAATGTAGCAACTGACAAAATATTGTGTGTAAATAAGTTTTATTTACACTGGTGCACTCTTATAAAATGATTTTGTAAATAACACAACCTGTAAAAAGAGATGTCAAAAATGACACATGCTGTGTAGATTTTAACACATAAAGTGTGTGTGCTTAGGGACAACACATTTTGTGTAGATTTTAACACATGCTGTGTAGATTTTAACACATGTAGTGTGTGTGCTCAGGGACAACACATTTTGTGTAGATTTTAACACATGTTGTGTAGATTTTAACACGTTTTGTAGATTTTAACACATTTAGTGTGTTTGCTCAGGGACAACACATGTTGTGTCAAATTTAACACACAACCTGTGTCGTTTCTTTACACATCTCTGTGTTTATAAGGATTACACATTTTGTGTTACGTTTAACACAACTAATGTGTTAGACAGCAGCAGTGTGTTGTTGAAACCTTTTACACACTAATGTGTTATAGTAACACAACTTGTGTCAGATATGCGTCACATGTGACTGTAGTCGGAGAGTATTTGCCAGAGTTACTTCCCGTGTGCTTACAAAAGTGTTTGGATGAACACTGACACGTATTGGTAACTTGTGTTTATGTAGTCCAGTGATGTTTAATAGAGTTTGTTTGAACATTTGGATGTTTTAAACATCATTAATCTACATAGAAAAGCTCTTATTGAGAATTAATAGAGGTTTGATGTTTCATTTCAGTTTTATTTCAAGTCACCAGAATCGTGATTAATGGCTCCTTTATTTGGGCTCTTGACCCTTTACTCTTGTTTTAGTGTTTCTCTGCCTGCTGTAACTGTATTTTAATAAAATACATCTGTTATGGTGATAGAAAATATGATCAGATGGTTCTTGAAGATGTCATAATCAGCAAGTTATGATCAAGTTTTTGAGTATATGGATGGAGTGCTTTATTTTAATGATTTATTGTTAGTTCTGAAAGTTTTGTGAAACTACATCCAGCAATCAAAAAGTGCAGAATGACAAAAAAAAGTTTAAAGCTACAGCAGAAACCAGTCAAACACAGATATCAAGAATCAGCGTATGGATCTCAATAATGGTGACAAACGAAAAATTCAGGCCGCAATGCATGCTGGGACTTATGGATGAGCTTTATACTAGAGACATGAAGCTTTGCCACCATTGTTGAGAGTCATATGCTGATTCTTGATGTCTGTATTTGACTAGTTTCTGCTGCAGCTTTAAACGTTCTCTAAACATATATTTTTTAAGAATTATAGAATGAGGTAGCATACACCATAATATCATGTAAAACTGAGTATCTGTAATCAAATATAAGTGATCAAATATAAGTTATCTCTTAAACATTAAACTTATCTTGCTATGTTAAAAAAACATCATGTTGAAAACTGATCATTTAATGATCTTTTTCCTCAAGATAATTTCAACTGTTTCAGACGTGCAATAAAAATACACAGAAACAGCAAACAGAGAAACGAATGATAAAGAGTGAAGGGTCAAGAGCCCAAATAAAGCTGCCACTAATCACGATTCTGGTGACATCAAAACAAACATTCAATGAATTGTCAACACAAAACCTGGTAATTCTCAATAAGTGTATCTGTAGACGTCTGACAGAAATAAATTGTTTGTTATAATAAATTAGTTATTAATAACAACTGAAATCAGCATTTGAAAAAACATTGAAACCGAGGCATGATGTAATTGGCTGCCAAAAACACTCATTAATCTGAAGTTTTTTTATGAATTAAGATTTTATTTATTTATTGTAATGTATTGTTTCATTTATTTTAGAGCTTGTTATGGGATACCATATAAAATAAACTACCTCTAATTATGTTCTTAAACACAAACTTCCCTCCTCCACCCATTAAAATTCTATCCAGTTACATTTTAACACACGTTGTGTGTTAAAAACTACACAACTTGTGTCAAAATACCATCAACACATGATGTGTGTTGTTTTTTAACACATCTCTTTTTAGAGTGTAGGACTTGGCTTTTAGCCTTTCTGTTTGTATTATGTATAAAGTAAAATGTAATGTGTAAAATGCAACGTGTGCTTGGAGAATGGCTTAAAAATTTTTTTTGTTATTATAGAGATTCTTTAGTCACCTCTTTTTATATATTCTCACAAAAATCATGTTGTTAAGTGAATGCTATTTATTAAAACAATAATAGAGCTGAGCTTGCTATTTTACCATGTCAGGAAAGAAGAGGATCTGTGACATTGTGATTTTTAATTTTAATTAGCAAGAAAGATCCACCTTGTTTAAAAAAAAAAAAAAAAAAATTATTTAAAGTTTATTCCTTGTATCGTGACCCATACATGGATTTCTCTAAGCCCCGGATGTCCACTCACCCTAGAACCGCCCCTGATCGCAGATGTAAAATATATTTATAGAAAATTTGAAAGGTAATTGCCAGATGTTTTACTGCGTCACTTGGCAACCAACAATTTATTAAATATTACAAAATATTGTAACTCAAAGTTTTCCTCTGACTGCAGTCACGGCTGTAGGAATAAGTTGCAGCAGTGTAATTCACACAATTCACCACAGGAGGGCGACTGGCTAAGTTGTCTTGTTATAAAGTTTTAGTGCTTAACTTTTTGTGTTCAAAATGTTCAAAGGTTATATAGTGAGCGAGTACATGCATCAGTTGTCCAAATCGTGCTTTGTCTTATCCTGAATCACTGTGGTACACCTATAATAAGTGTTTATATTCGGACTATTTTATACTGGTTCTGGTCTTACCGCTGCGGAGGAGCACAGGACCTGCGTGACTCGTCATACATGTTTGGTTCAATATTAAATTATACTCTAACTTAACGTTACCTTTGGCTCGTGGAGAGAATAATATTCATTTGAACTTTTTTCATTTCACTTGAACACACACCAGAATTCTTGCAGAGTCGATTTATCTATTTCGCTGACTCAAATCTTTAAATGTTTATGGGTAAAATGACAGCAGTGTAATTCACACAGTTCACCACAGGAGGGCGATAAAACTCCATTTTAAAGAATATCGCAGCATAGGGGTGGGCTAATGGGGGCTGTTTTCAGTAAAGCCCCGAATGTTTTTTATTCCCATGCATTGTACACACCATCACTGAGAGAATTTAATTAATTAAATGTATATTTCTCGACTCTCGCATCGTAGCGTCCGTCAACATACGCATTGTCATTCACAACCGACAAGAACCGCCCATTCAGGCTAGTGCTTCTGACTGACATGTAAACTGGCCAACCATCGATGAGAAGCAACGCGTCTGTACGATCCAGCCAATGAAATTAAATATTTTGGAGCCAGGTGTTTGTTGATGATGTGTAAGTTAGTAATGAATGAGTAAAATTGATACAACAGCTTCAGCAGGTAACTTCTAATCATAGTATTAGATTTCATTCTTTAGATTGTCAGATATGCTACATTTTGATCGTTTAACACTTTGTGCAGCACAGTCAATAGGACGTGCACGTGCGCGCGCGCGCACACGCATTTTAAGAGCGTTATATGTTTGGTCAGCATGGCCAAACGTAAAGAAAATATTTCGCTAACGAAAATGGTTTCAAACAAAGCATCACAGTGTTTATTAATTGAATTTGCTTGTAAACGATTCACTGACCGCCATTCAAAATCATTTCTTACTTTTTTCCTAAATGAATCATCCGATTTGAACGAATCGATCGAACGAAGTACCATTTTCATTTTTTCAATATTTCATATTTCTGTATTCCAAATTTGATATTTGATCCATCAGTCTCACACCATTATTTATGCAAATTGTAAGTGCTGTGTAAAATGCATCTACAAGTGCTCCTTCAAAAATATAAGTGTAGACCCATGTGTTTTAATTATAGGACTTGGCTTTTAGCCTTTCTGTTTGTATTATGTATAAAGTAAAATGTAATGTGTAAAATGCAACGTGTGCTTGGAGAATGGCTTAAGATTTTTTTTTGTTATTATAGAGATTCTTTAGTCACCTCTTTTTATATATTCTCACAAAAATCATGTTGTTAAGTGAATGCTATTTATTAAAACAATAATAGAGCTGAGCTTGCTATTTTACCATGTCAGGAAAGAAGAGGATGTGTGACATTGTGATTTTTAATTTTAATTAGCAAGAAAGATCCACCTTGTTTAAAAAAAAAAAAAAAAAAATTATTTAAAGTTTATTCCTTGTATCGTGACCCATACATGGATTTCTCTAAGCCCCGGATGTCCACTCACCCTAGAACCGCCCCTGATCGCAGATGTAAAATATATTTATAGAAAATTTGAAAGGTAATTGCCAGATGTTTTACTGCGTCACTTGGCAACCAACAATTTATTAAATATTACAAAATATTGTAACTCAAAGTTTTCCTCTGACTGCAGTCACGGCTGTAGGAATAAGTTGCAGCAGTGTAATTCACACAATTCACCACAGGAGGGCGACTGGCTAAGTTGTCTTGTTATAAAGTTTTAGTGCTTAACTTTTTGTGTTCAAAATGTTCAAAGGTTATATAGTGAGCGAGTACATGCATCAGTTGTCCAAATCGTGCTTTGTCTTATCCTGAATCACTGTGGTACACCTATAATAAGTGTTTATATTCGGACTATTTTATACTGGTTCTGGTCTTACCGCTGCGGAGGAGCACAGGACCTGCGTGACTCGTCATACATGTTTGGTTCAATATTAAATTATACTCTAACTTAACGTTACCTTTGGCTCGTGGAGAGAATAATATTCATTTGAACTTTTTTCATTTCACTTGAACACACACCAGAATTCTTGCAGAGTCGATTTATCTATTTCGCTGACTCAAATCTTTAAATGTTTATGGGTAAAATGACAGCAGTGTAATTCACACAGTTCACCACAGGAGGGCGATAAAACTCCATTTTAAAGAATATCGCAGCATAGGGGTGGGCTAATGGGGGCTGTTTTCAGTAAAGCCCCGAATGTTTTTTATTCCCATGCATTGTACACACCATCACTGAGAGAATTTAATTAATTAAATGTATATTTCTCGACTCTCGCATCGTAGCGTCCGTCAACATACGCATTGTCATTCACAACCGACAAGAACCGCCCATTCAGGCTAGTGCTTCTGACTGACATGTAAACTGGCCAACCATCGATGAGAAGCAACGCGTCTGTACGATCCAGCCAATGAAATTAAATATTTTGGAGCCAGGTGTTTGTTGATGATGTGTAAGTTAGTAATGAATGAGTAAAATTGATACAACAGCTTCAGCAGGTAACTTCTAATCATAGTATTAGATTTCATTCTTTAGATTGTCAGATATGCTACATTTTGATCGTTTAACACTTTGTGCAGCACAGTCAATAGGACGTGCACGTGCGCGCGCGCGCACACGCATTTTAAGAGCGTTATATGTTTGGTCAGCATGGCCAAACGTAAAGAAAATATTTCGCTAACGAAAATGGTTTCAAACAAAGCATCACAGTGTTTATTAATTGAATTTGCTTGTAAACGATTCACTGACCGCCATTCAAAATCATTTCTTACTTTTTTCCTAAATGAATCATCTGATTTGAACGAATCGATCGAACGAAGTACCATTTTCATTTTTTCAATATTTCATATTTCTGTATTCCAAATTTGATATTTGATCCATCAGTCTCACACCATTATTTATGCAAATTGTAAGTGCTGTGTAAAATGCATCTACAAGTGCTCCTTCAAAAATATAAGTGTAGACCCATGTGTTTTAATTATAGGACTTGGCTTTTAGCCTTTCTGTTTGTATTATGTATAAAGTAAAATGTAATGTGTAAAATGCAACGTGTGCTTGGAGAATGGCTTAAGATTTTTTTTTGTTATTATAGAGATTCTTTAGTCACCTCTGTAATGAGTACAGCTGTATATGATTGATTCCAGCAGATGGCAGTAATGTGTTGTATAAGATGAAGTGCATTGGCTAAAGAGGGTGTGGTAATGGAGATATGCTGTGTGTACAACCACGTGGAATAAAAGAAGCCTGTACCAGTCATTTCTCTTATCTTTATTATTGTTGCCTGAACAATACATGGTACCAGGAGTGGGGTCAGTAGAAAAGAGCAATGGATGCCATTAAACCACCGGGGCCGCTGAAGTTGTGTGGAAATGTGGATGCAAATTGGAGGACTTTCAAACAACAGTTCGAGTTGTATGTTGTCGCTATTGGACAAGCAGCTGCTGTGGACGAAAGAAAGATTGCTCTGTTACTTACCATTGCTGGAGCTGATGCCGTGGAGGTCTATAACACCTTTCAATTTGAGGAAGAGGCAAACAAGAAGAAACTGGATAAGGTATTGGAAAAATTTGATGCTCATTGTTTGTCAAAGAGGAACGAGACATATGAACGATATGTATTCAGAACGCGAATGCAGCATGAAGGAGAGGCTTTTGATTACTTTCTTACAGACCTCAAAATAAAGGCAAAGACTTGTAATTTTAATGAATTGAGAGATTCCATGATTCGTGATCAGATTGTCTTCGGTATCTATGATAAGAAACTGAGAGAAAGATTGTTACGAGAATCAGAGCTCACCTTGGATTATGCTGTTCAATTGTGCCAGTCCAGTGAAGTAGCAAGACAACAAGTGAAACAATTTGATGGGGCTAATTCGTCAGCGATGTCATTTCAGAGCGCAGCAGTAGATGCCATATCATACAGAGACAGGAAAAGAGGAAACTCAAGAAATTTCAGAGAAAACGACAATGAAACTTTCTCTTGTAAGCGTTGTGGGACCAAACATAAGTTCAGACAGTGTCCGGCTTTCGGAAAAAGATGTTCGAAATGTAATGGCCTGAACCACTTTGCAAAAATGTGTTTTTCAAAAGACATGAAGAGGGAAAATAAAGTGCATGTTGTGGAGGAGGCAGATGACAGTGACTCATTGAGTGATTCGTTTTATGTCAACATGGTTTCCGAAGAGAATATAAATCAGGATGCTGCAACATGTGTAACCAGAGAGGATTCAGTGAAGTTTTCGTCTTCGAAATGGATTGTTCCTCTTGTGGTTAATGGGACCATTGTGCCTTTTAAATTAGACACGGGTGCAAAAGCTAATTTGATTAACATTAGAGATGTGAAAGCATTGAAAGAAAAACCTCTCATTAAAAAACGTACAGTTCCCCTTAAAGCTTATAATGGACAATCAATTGAAACACAAGGAGTATGTCGATTAACATTACAAGTCAAAGGAAAGATGCAAAGTTTGATGTTTGTTGTAGTTCCCAACGGCCATGAATCTCTTCTAGGAGATAAAGCTTGTGAAGACCTTCATTTGGTTAAAAGAGTTTATCAAGTCAACAGGGAAACTGTAGTCTTACAGACTGTCTGTGATGATGTAACTGACATTGTCAAACAATTTCCAGATGTTTTTGAAGGTCAAGGCACATTGCCATTTACCTATAAAATACAACTGAAAGATGATGCCACACCAGTCATACATGCTCCTCGGCGGGTTCCTGCACCTCTGCGAGATCTCTTGAAGCAGGAATTGGATCGCATGACTCAATCAGGAGTTATACAGCGGATTGAACAACCTACAGATTGGGTGAATTCCATCACTTGTGTGAAAAAGCCAAATGGTGAGTTGAGAGTATGCTTAGACCCTAAAGATCTCAATGATTGTATAAAAAGAGAACATTACCAGATTCCCACCCGTGAAGAGATCATTAGTGACATGTCAGGAGCTAAGTTTTTTAGTAAATTAGATGCTTCTCAAGGGTTTTGGCAGATCCGATTGGATTCTGAGAGCAGCAAGTATTGTACTTTTAATACTCCCTTTGGAAGATATTGTTTTCTTCGACTTCCCTTTGGGATCAAGTCAGCTCCCGAGATTTTTCATCGAGCCATGGAAACCCTTATTGAAGGTCTGGAGGGTGTTCGTGTATATATTGATGATCTTGTGGTGTGGGGGTCCACCCTTCAAGAGCATAATCAACGACTGGTAAAAGTGATGGAAAGAGTTCGTGCACATGATTTAAAGCTCAATCAGAAAAAGTGTCAATTTGGAGTCAGAGAGATAACATTCTTGGGTGACAAGCTGTCGGCAAAAGGTGTGGAGCCACACCCAGCAAAAGTACAAGCCCTCCTTGATATGCCTCCACCTAGTGACAAGAAGGGAATTCTGCGTGCGTTGGGAATGGTAAACTTCCTTGGAAAATTTCTGCCAAATCTTTCAGCGAGAACCACACATATGAGACAGTTGTTACAAAATGATCAAGAGTTTGTGTGGTCATCAGTTCATGATCAAGAATGGAAGAGGTTAAAGGGGATTCTTACCACTGAACCTGTCCTTGTTTTTTTTGATCACACACGTCCAACTAAGATCTCTACAGATGCCTCTCAGGATGGATTGGGGGCGGTGCTTCTTCAGGCCATTGGGGATTCCTGGAGACCTGTGGCCTATGCTTCTCGATCTCTGACAGAGACTGAAAGACGCTATTCTCAAATTGAAAAAGAGACCTTGGGGTTAGTATTTGGCTGTGATAAATTCCATGGATTTGTTTATGGATTACCTACTTTTACAGTAGAGACGGATCATAAACCATTAATATCTATCATTCAAAAGAACTTAAATGACATGTCACCTAGAATTCAACGCATGATGATGAAGTTACAAAGATATGATCTGAATTTAGTTTATACCCCTGGAAAGTATATCATTGTAGCTGATGCACTGTCTCGAGCACCAGCCGCCTCAGAGATCAGCAATATGGACGAAGTTGAGAGACATGTGAGTATGGTGGTTTCATCTCTACCAGTCTCAGATGAGATGTTAAGACTCATTGCGGAGGAAACTGCAAAAGATTCTGAACTGCAGAGGGTTATTGCACATCTTCATCGTGGATGGCCCAAAGGCAAGTGTCCACAGTATTTTCCATTAAGGGCAGAATTGAGTGTGGTTGAGGGCATGCTGATGAAAAATAACAGAATTGTCATTCCAGTATCAATGCGCCAAGACATGCTTCGTCGAATCCATGAAGGGCATCTTGGCATTGAAAAATGCAAGAGAAGAGCTAGACAAGCTGTTTTTTGGCCAGGAATTAACATGCACATTGAGAAATTCATCAGTCAGTGTGCGGTCTGTTTGAGTCATCATTATAAACTGGCTAAAGAACCCATGATGGTAGCTGCTCTTCCTACTGAGCCGTGGCAAAAAGTAGGCACTGATCTTTTCCAGTTGAATGGTAAGGATTATTTGGTGGTTATTGATTACTATTCCAATTATCCTGAAGTTGAACAGCTCCGTCAAACAACATCGAACGAGATGATTCAACGTATGAAATGCATTTTTTGCAAGGCATGGAATTCCTCATTGTGTGCAAAGTGACAATGGTCCCCAGTATAATAGTCATGAATTCAGGCTGTTTGCAGAGCAGTATGGCTTTAAGCATACTACTTCAAGCCCTCTTTATCCAAAGGCAAATGGTAAAGCAGAAAAAGGGGTACAAATTGTAAAAAGACTTTTGAAAAAAGCAGCGGCAAGTAATTCGGATGAAAATCTGTCTCTGTTGAGTTACCGTTCCTCTCCACTCAGTTGTGGATTATCTCCTGCCGAGTTATTGATGAATCGCAAACTGCGTGACACACTTCCAAAATTATCTCTGAAAAAAGAAATCAACGATTTGTCATTGAAAGAGATGCAACATATAAAAGAGAAGCAGAAAGAATATTATGACAAGGGAAGTCGGCAACTAAAACCTCTTTCTGAACGAGATGTCGTTAGAGTTGCGGAGCCTACAGGATGGAGAAAGAAAGCTACAGTCCTAAAAGAGATAAACCCGAGATCATATCTTGTTCATACAGAAGATGGGCAGACCTTACGGAGAAATCGACAGAGTTTGCTTAAGACTGCAGAGAAATGTCCTTTGGATGAGCCAACTGTGGAGCTGATGTCCCCTGAAATGCAGTCTTGTGAAATGCCCTCAATGCCCTCTGTTGATCAGCAACTTGATCCTGATTCTGAACTTGATTCCTCTGTACCAAAGACTGACATTCCTATCTTACGGAGATCTAATCGAGTTCGAAAACCACTTGTTCGAATGGACTTGTAATTGGTAAAAAAAAAAAAAAAAAAAAAATGAATTGAGTGTTATATAGTCAAGTGTTTGTAATTATGTGAAAGTTCATGTAACATGTAGTAAAAAAAAAAAAAAAAAAAAAAAAAGGAAAAGAGATGTAATGAGTACAGCTGTATATGATTGATTCCAGCAGATGGCAGTAATGTGTTGTATAAGATGAAGTGCATTGGCTAAAGAGGGTGTGGTAATGGAGATATGCTGTGTGTACAACCACGTGGAATAAAAGAAGCCTGTACCAGTCATTTCTCTTATCTTTATTATTGTTGCCTGAACAATACAACCTCTTTTTATATATTCTCACAAAAATCATGTTGTTAAGTGAATGCTATTTATTAAAACAATAATAGAGCTGAGCTTGCTATTTTACCATGTCAGGAAAGAAGAGGATGTGTGACATTGTGATTTTTAATTTTAATTAGCAAGAAAGATCCACCTTGTTTAAAAAAAAAAAAAAAAAAAATTATTTAAAGTTTATTCCTTGTATCGTGACCCATACATGGATTTCTCTAAGCCCCGGATGTCCACTCACCCTAGAACCGCCCCTGATCGCAGATGTAAAATATATTTATAGAAAATTTGAAAGGTAATTGCCAGATGTTTTACTGCGTCACTTGGCAACCAACAATTTATTAAATATTACAAAATATTGTAACTCAAAGTTTTCCTCTGACTGCAGTCACGGCTGTAGGAATAAGTTGCAGCAGTGTAATTCACACAATTCACCACAGGAGGGCGACTGGCTAAGTTGTCTTGTTATAAAGTTTTAGTGCTTAACTTTTTGTGTTCAAAATGTTCAAAGGTTATATAGTGAGCGAGTACATGCATCAGTTGTCCAAATCGTGCTTTGTCTTATCCTGAATCACTGTGGTACACCTATAATAAGTGTTTATATTCGGACTATTTTATACTGGTTCTGGTCTTACCGCTGCGGAGGAGCACAGGACCTGCGTGACTCGTCATACATGTTTGGTTCAATATTAAATTATACTCTAACTTAACGTTACCTTTGGCTCGTGGAGAGAATAATATTCATTTGAACTTTTTTCATTTCACTTGAACACACACCAGAATTCTTGCCGAGTCGATTTATCTATTTCGCTGACTCAAATCTTTAAATGTTTATGGGTAAAATGACAGCAGTGTAATTCACACAGTTCACCACAGGAGGGCGATAAAACTCCATTTTAAAGAATATCGCAGCATAGGGGTGGGCTAATGGGGGCTGTTTTCAGTAAAGCCCCGAATGTTTTTTATTCCCATGCATTGTACACACCATCACTGAGAGAATTTAATTAAATAAATGTATATTTCTCGACTCTCGCATCGTAGCGTCCGTCAACATACGCATTGTCATTCACAACCGACAAGAACCGCCCATTCAGGCTAGTGCTTCTGACTGACATGTAAACTGGCCAACCATCGATGAGAAGCAACGCGTCTGTACGATCCAGCCAATGAAATTAAATATTTTGGAGCCAGGTGTTTGTTGATGATGTGTAAGTTAGTAATGAATGAGTAAAATTGATACAACAGCTTCAGCAGGTAACTTCTAATCATAGTATTAGATTTCATTCTTTAGATTGTCAGATATGCTACATTTTGATCGTTTAACACTTTGTGCAGCACAGTCAATAGGACGTGCACGTGCGCGCGCGCGCACACGCATTTTAAGAGCGTTATATGTTTGGTCAGCATGGCCAAACGTAAAGAAAATATTTCGCTAACGAAAATGGTTTCAAACAAAGCATCACAGTGTTTATTAATTGAATTTGCTTGTAAACGATTCACTGACCGCCATTCAAAATCATTTATACTTTTTTCCTAAATGAATCATCTGATTTGAACGAATCGATCGAACGAAGTACCATTTTCATTTTTTCAATATTTCATATTTCTGTATTCCAAATTTGATATTTGATCCATCAGTCTCACACCATTATTTATGCAAATTGTAAGTGCTGTGTGAAATGCATCTACAAGTGCTCCTTCAAAAATATAAGTGTAGACCCATGTGTTTTAATTATAGGCCTACTTGGCTTTTAGCCTTTCTGTTTGTATTATGTATAAAGTAAAATGTAATGTGTAAAATGTAACGTGTGCTTGGAGAATGGGTTAAGATTTTTTTTTTTTTGTTATTATAGAGATTCTTAAGTCACCTCTTTTTATATATTCTCACAAAAATCATGTTGTTAAATGAATGCTATTTATTAAAAACAATAATAGAGCTGAGCTTGCTATTTTACCATGTCAGGAAAGAAGAGGATGTGTGACATTGTGATTTTTAATTTTAATTAGCAAGAAAGATCCACCTTGTTAAAAAAACCCCAAAAAAACAATAAATAAAAAAATATAAAATTTTATTTAAAGTTTATTCCTTGTATCGTGACCCATACATGGATTTCTCTAAGCCCCGGATGTCCACTCACCCTAGAACCGCCCCTGATCGCAGATGTAAAATATATTTATAGAAAATTTGAAAGGTAATTGCCAGATGTTTTACTGCGTCACATGGCAACCAACAATTTATTAAATATTACAAAATATTGTAACTCAAAGTTTTCCTCTGACTGCAGTCACGGCTGTAGGAATAAGTTGCAGGAGTGTAATTCACACAATTCACCACAGGAGGGCGACTGGCTAAGTTGCCTTGTTATAAAGTTTTAGTGCTTAACTTTTTGTGTTCAAAATGTTCAAAGGTTATATAGTGAGCGAGTACATGCATCAGTTGTCCAAATCGTGCTTTGTCTTATCCTGAATCACTGTGGTACACCTATAATAAGTGTTTATATTCGGACTATTTTATACTGGTTCTGGTCTTACCGCTGCGGAGGAGCACAGGACCTGCGTGACTCGTCATACATGTTTGGTTCAATATTAAATTATACTCTAACTTAACGTTACCTTTGGCTCGTGGAGAGAATAATATTCATTTGAACTTTTTTCATTTCACTTGAACACACACCAGAATTCTTGCAGAGTCGATTTATCTATTTCGCTGACTCAAATCTTTAAATGTTTATGGGTAAAATATCAGCAGTGTAATTCACACAGTTCACCACAGGAGGGCGTCCAGATAAAAACAAATGTTCGTCTTAACCTTAAAACCGTATTCTGGACAAATGTGCACTGTTAAATGTTTCTGTTAATTTACACCCAAATTCCAACATGATTATCCTGTTATTGTTAATAACTGTTTTGATTATCATTGAGTTGTACATTGATGTTTAAATTTGTTGTTTTATTGTTTTTTTGTTTTTTATTACAGATGCAAATGCAGGGTGTCAATGCTGATCACAATGCTGTTCAAGATGATATACCAGGATATATTTCTCAGAACCAGGTGAAAATTTAAATGGTTTCTTACTTGCTTTAATCTAGCAATTAACTGCTAATCTTTCTAAAAATCGAATTGGCTTTCATAATGTTTTCTTGCCAAATTTGTGGACAACAGTCAGCCACCTCTGTGGCCTATGTGAGGCACATAAGAATTCACAGCAACATACCCAATTTAGTACTGCAGTGCTGTATGCCTAATTGCCAAAGGACATTTAAAAAATGTGCTGGTCTGAAGGGACATATTTACAGACATCATCAGGATAGTATTGTTAAGCAAAGATCGATTAGGCTAGTGGATCTTACATGTCATGTTTCCTCCTGCCGTGCCAAATGTGACTCCTTGACTGAGTTTTACTCTCATCTTAAAGTGCACATCAAAGAAGGACGAACTATTGTTTGTCCCTTCAAGCAATGTGATAAAACATTTACTGTGATTTCTACATTTACATCTCATTTGTCACGAAAACATAAAAGAAGTGAAGAGGTTAATTTAACGGATTCTGTTATTGGTCTGGCTGGTGTAAGTGGATCTAGTGGTCCTCATGGTCATGGAGACAGTGATTTGCAGTGTGATGTGGAGATTGATGCTGCTGATAATGCAGACCATTTGGAGTTTAGCCCAGAAAATATTGAAGATTCACTTTTTTTGAGGAATCTTGCTCTGTTTTATCTTAAGCTACAGGCAAAGTTACTGCTTCCGGCCTCCACCATTCAGACAATCATTGAAGATATGCAGTCAATAGATGATCTCAGCCAGTCTCAGTTATTTTCTAAATTGGATGAGAAGTTACGTCAGATGATTCAATTAGGGCTAATTGATGATCTGAGAGCAGAAGATCTTTTCCGAACTCACAATACACACGCATTAAAAACAGATCTACGTAGAAAGACTGTTTTCAAGAGTCAATTTAAATATGTCGAACCTGTACCAATATGCCTGGGACAAAATGAAGCCGGCAAGGACAGCTTTGCCCATTATGTCCCAATAGGCCAAACACTCAACTCTCTTTTTCAGAGTCAGTCTGTATTTGAGCAGTACAAACAAGTTCATGCCCATACAGAAACTGACAATGTGTTTCAGGATGTGTGTATCCCCCACTGTCTCTTTATTCATCTCTTCCTGTCTCTCCATTCTATCTATCTCACTTAGTGGTAGCCTTATGTAATTAATTATATGTTTAATTTGTTCTATGTCCTAGGGATGTGCCACTGCAGCTGACCTTGAGAGTTCACTCTCTATACCTGCAACTCCTCGTCTGATACTTCTTGGTAAGTTGGTTTTAGAAAGGACAGTTGGCTTTAGTGTTGTATGTATAGTGGTATCAAACTAAACTGTATTCAAAATGAAAACTAAAACAGAAATTTGACCGTTAAAACTTTTCTGTTTCAGGAGAAACGGGAAGCCGCTTCCAGCGCTGGATGCTCAGCCTTGAGGGCCAAATTATTTGCGAAGGGAAGGGATCCAGTGCACCTTTGTGACAGGGCTGGCGTCTCTTTTTTCCTGTTTTTATAACTTTAACCTACAGTATCAAGAGGAGGCAGCCTGCACGCTTGAATTCATCCAGAGGTAAGCTATTGTCTGTTAACTTCTGCATTTTTTCAGGCCTAGCTGTGGCTCAAGCATGGTCCCAATAGGTCTGGTGATGGGATTTAGCAATTAACTTTGATTTAGAAAGTTTTAGTGCAACTTACACCATTCCCAGAGGCAAGAAGATAGTGCATGTTGATGAAAGTTAATTTATATTTCTTGTCTTTGTTGTGCTGTTAGTCTGTGTGAATTACTAGATTTTTAACCAGTGTATAATTTTCCAGACGCTTTGTGGGTATAAATCCAGAAAAAGGGACAAAGACTGCAAAGGGGAAAAAAAGAAGAACTGTTAATTCACACGTCGCCAGCCTCTTGCGCAAGCTCATGGACTTTCAGTGGGATTTCATTTGAAAATGGTGAGTAATATATATATATATATATATATATATATATGCATTACACATGTTCAAACAGCAATGACTCAGGAGGCTGGGTAAATTCATTCTAATGTTCATTCTCAACTGCCTTTCAAAGTTAGAATACTGAACTCCTCTTCCATGCTCTTTTGCCATTATTTTTTTTTTCCTTTCAATAAATTGTACTCATCACCCTTTCTATTATTTTATGTCATCCTGTATTTTTTGTGCTCTGTTTCTAAAATTAGCTTTTGTTAGGTCAAGCCATGTGATATCATTTTGGATTAAAAAATTATTAAAATTATGGAACTCACCTCCCTCTCCCTCTCTCCCTCCCTCTCTCTCATATACAGACCCAAGACTTTCAGAATGAAGATGAAGAGTTCCATTAAGTGTTAAGTACTGGTTTTATTGTATTCATACATGTTGAATTTTAGTGGTTTAAGTGTTGAGGTTCAGTATTTTGTTATAATGAACAATGTATTGGAGTTTAAAAATGTAAGTGTATTTGCTACTTTTTAAGCTGAGAAAATGAGATTTGTTTGTGAATAATCTGAGCCTATGTGTAACATTTTTAGGTAACCAGGAGTCAGTGTATATCCTTGGTTTGAGTTTTTTTAGCCAAATGTTTGCAGTTCAGGGAACATTAAATGTTGAGGTTTAGGGCCCTATCTTGCACTGACGCAGCGCAAAGCCAAACGCAAGTGTCTTTGCTAGTTTAAGACAAGACACAGTTGTTATTTTCCACAGATGTCAGCAATGAACATATATATTATATACAGTATATTTCTGTGATTGGTCTGAGCCATGTATTCCTACATTTTGTGTGTTTGTATTACAATAAAAAAGTTAATTTCTAGACCAAACTATTAGTTTTCTTTTCTCTTAAGTGTTATCTGAGGAATTATGCCTATTATTGTATTAACTCAAGCTATAATATCTCTTTAAAAATCAGTGGTACACACTAAGAATAATTAATACACGTTATTATAATTATATTAATAATTAATATAACTAAATAAATGCTAAATTTATTAATAAAATAAAACAAATGTATTACTAAATAAAATAAATTTAACACGAAAATAATGGTAACTCTGCTGCCAGTTGTTTCCTGTTTTTTTCTGTGTTTCACAGTAAATTACTGTTGAAAAACATTATGGGAAACACTGTATTCCAAATTTGATATTTGATCCATCAGTCTCACACCATTATTTATGCAAATTGTAAGTGCTGTGTAAAATGCATCTACAAGTGCTCCTTCAAAAATATAAGTGTAGACCCATGTGTTTTAATTATAGGCCTACTTGGCTTTTAGCCTTTCTGTTTGTATTATGTATAAAGTAAAATGTAATGTGTAAAATGTAACGTGTGCTTGGAGAATGGGTTAAGATTTTTTTTTGTTATTATAGAGATTCTTTAGTCACCTCTTTTTATATATTCTCACAAAAATCATGTTGTTAAATTAATGCTATTTATTAAAACAATAATAGAGCTGAGCTTGCTATTTTACCATGTCAGGAAAGAAGAGGATGTGTGACATTGTGATTTTTAATTTTAATTAGCAAGAAAGATCCACCTTGTTAAAAAAAAAAAACCAAAAAAACAATAAATAAAAAATTTTTATTTAAAGTTTATTCCTTGTATCGTGACCCATACATGGATTTCTCTAAGCCCCGGATGTCCACTCACCCTAGAACCGCCCCTGATCGCAGATGTAAAATATATTTATAGAAAATTTGAAAGGTAATTGCCAGATGTTTTACTGCGTCACTTGGCAACCAACAATTTATTAAATATTACAAAATATTGTAACTCAAAGTTTTCCTCTGACTGCAGTCACAGCTGTAGAAATAAGTTGCAGCAGTGTAATTCACACAATTCACCACAGGAGGGCGACTGGCTAAGTTGTCTTGCTATAAAGTTTTAGTGCTTAACTTTTTGTGTTCAAAATGTTCAAAGGTTATATAGTGAGCGAGTACATGCATCAGTTGTCCAAATCGTGCTTTGTCTTATCCTGAATCACTGTGGTACACCTATAATAAGTGTTTATATTCGGACTATTTTATACTGGTTCTGGTCTTACCGCTGCGGAGGAGCACAGGACCTGCGTGACTCGTCATACATGTTTGGTTCAATATTAAATTATACTCTAACTTAACGTTACCTTTGGCTCGTGGAGAGAATAATATTCATTTGAACTTTTTTCATTTCACTTGAACACACACCAGAATTCTTGCCGAGTCGATTTATCTATTTCGCTGACTCAAATCTTTAAATGTTTATGGGTAAAATGACAGCAGTGTAATTCACACAGTTCACCACAGGAGGGCGATAAAACTCCATTTTAAAGAATATCGCAGCATAGGGGTGGGCTAATGGGGGCTGTTTTCAGTAAAGCCCCGAATGTTTTTTATTCCCATGCATTGTACACACCATCACTGAGAGAATTTAATTAATTAAATGTATATTTCTCGACTCTCGCATCGTAGCGTCCGTCAACATACGCATTGTCATTCACAACCGACAAGAACCGCCCATTCAGGCTAGTGCTTCTGACTGACATGTAAACTGGCCAACCATCGATGAGAAGCAACGCGTCTGTACGATCCAGCCAATGAAATTAAATATTTTGGAGCCATGTGTTTGTTGATGATGTGTAAGTTAGTAATGAATGAGTAAAATTGATACAACAGCTTCAGCAGGTAACTTCTAATCATAGTATTAGATTTCATTCTTTAGATTGTCAGATATGCTACATTTTGATCGTTTAACACTTTGTGCAGCACAGTCAATAGGACGTGCACGTGCGCGCGCGCGCACACGCATTTTAAGAGCGTTATATGTTTGGTCAGCATGGCCAAACGTAAAGAAAATATTTCGCTAACGAAAATGGTTTCAAACAAAGCATCACAGTGTTTATTAATTGAATTTGCTTGTAAACGATTCACTGACCGCCATTCAAAATCATTTATACTTTTTTCCTAAATGAATCATCTGATTTGAACGAATCGATCGAACGAAGTACCATTTTCATTTTTTCAATATTTCATATTTCTGTATTCCAAATTTGATATTTGATCCATCAGTCTCACACCATTATTTATGCAAATTGTAAGTGCTGTGTAAAATGCATCTACAAGTGCTCCTTCAAAAATATAAGTGTAGACCCATGTGTTTTAATTATAGGCCTACTTGGCTTTTAGCCTTTCTGTTTGTATTATGTATAAAGTAAAATGTAATGTGTAAAATGTAACGTGTGCTTGGAGAATGGGTTAAGATTTTTTTTTTGTTATTATAGAGATTCTTTAGTCACCTCTTTTTATATAATCTCACAAAAATCATGTTGTTAAGTGAATGCTATTTATTAAAACAATAATAGAGCTGAGCTTGCTATTTTACCATGTCAGGAAAGAAGAGGATGTGTGACATTGTGATTTTTAATTTTAATTAGCAAGAAAGATCCACCTTGTTTAAAAAAAAAAAAAAAAAAAAAATTATTTAAAGTTTATTCCTTGTATCGTGACCCATACATGGATTTCTCTAAGCCCCGGATGTCCACTCACCCTAGAACCGCCCCTGATCGCAGATGTAAAATATATTTATAGAAAATTTGAAAGGTAATTGCCAGATGTTTTACTGCGTCACGTGGCAACCAACAATTTATTAAATATTACAAAATATTGTAACTCAAAGTTTTCCTCTGACTGCAGTCACGGCTGTAGGAATAAGTTGCAGCAGTGTAATTCACACAATTCACCACAGGAGGGCGACTGGCTAAGTTGTCTTGTTATAAAGTTTTAGTGCTTAACTTTTTGTGTTCAAAATGTTCAAAGGTTATATAGTGAGCGAGTACATGCATCAGTTGTCCAAATCGTGCTTTGTCTTATCCTGAATCACTGTGGTACACCTATAATAAGTGTTTATATTCGGACTATTTTATACTGGTTCTGGTCTTACCGCTGCGGAGGAGCACAGGACCTGCGTGACTCGTCATACATGTTTGGTTCAATATTAAATTATACTCTAACTTAACGTTACCTTTGGCTCGTGGAGAGAATAATATTCATTTGAACTTTTTTCATTTCACTTGAACACACACCAGAATTCT
Source organism: Pimephales promelas (assembly GCF_988280905.1). Taxonomy (NCBI): domain Eukaryota; kingdom Metazoa; phylum Chordata; class Actinopteri; order Cypriniformes; family Leuciscidae; genus Pimephales; species Pimephales promelas. The sequence goes on along the minus strand of NC_142792.1, from coordinate 415,669 downwards.
TGCAGAGTCGATTTATCTATTTCGCTGACTCAAATCTTTAAATGTTTATGGGTAAAATATCAGCAGTGTAATTCACACAGTTCACCACAGGAGGGCGTCCAGATAAAAACAAATGTTCGTCTTAACCTTAAAACCGTATTCTGGACAAATGTGCACTGTTAAATGTTTCTGTTAATTTACACCCAAATTCCAACATGATTATCCTGTTATTGTTAATAACTGTTTTGATTATCATTGAGTTGTACATTGATGTTTAAATTTGTTGTTTTATTGTTTTTTTGTTTTTTATTACAGATGCAAATGCAGGGTGTCAATGCTGATCACAATGCTGTTCAAGATGATATACCAGGATATATTTCTCAGAACCAGGTGAAAATTTAAATGGTTTCTTACTTGCTTTAATCTAGCAATTAACTGCTAATCTTTCTAAAAATCGAATTGGCTTTCATAATGTTTTCTTGCCAAATTTGTGGACAACAGTCAGCCACCTCTGTGGCCTATGTGAGGCACATAAGAATTCACAGCAACATACCCAATTTAGTACTGCAGTGCTGTATGCCTAATTGCCAAAGGACATTTAAAAAATGTGCTGGTCTGAAGGGACATATTTACAGACATCATCAGGATAGTATTGTTAAGCAAAGATCGATTAGGCTAGTGGATCTTACATGTCATGTTTCCTCCTGCCGTGCCAAATGTGACTCCTTGACTGAGTTTTACTCTCATCTTAAAGTGCACATCAAAGAAGGACGAACTATTGTTTGTCCCTTCAAGCAATGTGATAAAACATTTACTGTGATTTCTACATTTACATCTCATTTGTCACGAAAACATAAAAGAAGTGAAGAGGTTAATTTAACGGATTCTGTTATTGGTCTGGCTGGTGTAAGTGGATCTAGTGGTCCTCATGGTCATGGAGACAGTGATTTGCAGTGTGATGTGGAGATTGATGCTGCTGATAATGCAGACCATTTGGAGTTTAGCCCAGAAAATATTGAAGATTCACTTTTTTTGAGGAATCTTGCTCTGTTTTATCTTAAGCTACAGGCAAAGTTACTGCTTCCGGCCTCCACCATTCAGACAATCATTGAAGATATGCAGTCAATAGATGATCTCAGCCAGTCTCAGTTATTTTCTAAATTGGATGAGAAGTTACGTCAGATGATTCAATTAGGGCTAATTGATGATCTGAGAGCAGAAGATCTTTTCCGAACTCACAATACACACGCATTAAAAACAGATCTACGTAGAAAGACTGTTTTCAAGAGTCAATTTAAATATGTCGAACCTGTACCAATATGCCTGGGACAAAATGAAGCCGGCAAGGACAGCTTTGCCCATTATGTCCCAATAGGCCAAACACTCAACTCTCTTTTTCAGAGTCAGTCTGTATTTGAGCAGTACAAACAAGTTCATGCCCATACAGAAACTGACAATGTGTTTCAGGATGTGTGTATCCCCCACTGTCTCTTTATCCATCTCTTCCTGTCTCTCCATTCTATCTATCTCACTTAGTGGTAGCCTTATGTAATTAATTATATGTTTAATTTGTTCTATGTCCTAGGGATGTGCCACTGCAGCTGACCTTGAGAGTTCACTCTCTATACCTGCAACTCCTCGTCTGATACTTCTTGGTAAGTTGGTTTTAGAAAGGACAGTTGGCTTTAGTGTTGTATGTATAGTGGTATCAAACTAAACTGTATTCAAAATGAAAACTAAAACAGAAATTTGACCGTTAAAACTTTTCTGTTTCAGGAGAAACGGGAAGCCGCTTCCAGCGCTGGATGCTCAGCCTTGAGGGCCAAATTATTTGCGAAGGGAAGGGATCCAGTGCACCTTTGTGACAGGGCTGGCGTCTCTTTTTTCCTGTTTTTATAACTTTAACCTACAGTATCAAGAGGAGGCAGCCTGCACGCTTGAATTCATCCAGAGGTAAGCTATTGTCTGTTAACTTCTGCATTTTTTCAGGCCTAGCTGTGGCTCAAGCATGGTCCCAATAGGTCTGGTGATGGGATTTAGCAATTAACTTTGATTTAGAAAGTTTTAGTGCAACTTACACCATTCCCAGAGGCAAGAAGATAGTGCATGTTGATGAAAGTTAATTTATATTTCTTGTCTTTGTTGTGCTGTTAGTCTGTGTGAATTACTAGATTTTTAACCAGTGTATAATTTTCCAGACGCTTTGTGGGTATAAATCCAGAAAAAGGGACAAAGACTGCAAAGGGGAAAAAAAGAAGAACTGTTAATTCACACGTCGCCAGCCTCTTGCGCAAGCTCATGGACTTTCAGTGGGATTTCATTTGAAAATGGTGAGTAATATATATATATATATATATATGCATTACACATGTTCAAACAGCAATGACTCAGGAGGCTGGGTAAATTCATTCTAATGTTCATTCTCAACTGCCTTTCAAAGTTAGAATACTGAACTCCTCTTCCATGCTCTTTTGCCATTATTTTTTTTTTCCTTTCAATAAATTGTACTCATCACCCTTTCTATTATTTTATGTCATCCTGTATTTTTTGTGCTCTGTTTCTAAAATTAGCTTTTGTTAGGTCAAGCCATGTGATATCATTTTGGATTAAAAAATTATTAAAATTATGGAACTCACCTCCCTCTCTCTCTCTCCCTCTCTCCCTCCCTCTCTCTCATATACAGACCCAAGACTTTCAGAATGAAGATGAAGAGTTCCATTAAGTGTTAAGTACTGGTTTTATTGTATTCATACATGTTGAATTTTAGTGGTTTAAGTGTTGAGGTTCAGTATTTTGTTATAATGAACAATGTATTGGAGTTTAAAAATGTAAGTGTATTTGCTACTTTTTAAGCTGAGAAAATGAGATTTGTTTGTGAATAATCTGAGCCTATGTGAAACATTTTTAGGTAACCAGGAGTCAGTGTATATCCTTGGTTTGAGTTTTTTTAGCCAAATGTTTGCAGTTCAGGGAACATTAAATGTTGAGGTTTAGGGCCCTATCTTGCACTGACGCAGCGCAAAGCCAAACGCAAGTGTCTTTGCTAGTTTAAGACAAGACACAGTTGTTATTTTCCACAGATGTCAGCAATGAACATATATATTATATACAGTATATTTCTGTGATTGGTCTGAGCCATGTATTCCTACATTTTGTGTGTTTGTATTACAATAAAAAAGTTAATTTCTAGACCAAACTATTAGTTTTCTTTCTCTTAAGTGTTATCTGAGGAATTATGCCTATTATTGTATTAACTCAAGCTATAATATCTCTTTAAAAATCAGTGGTACACACTAAGAATAATTAATACACGTTATTATAATTATATTAATAATTAATATAACTAAATAAATGCTAAATTTATTAATAAAATAAAACAAATGTATTACTAAATAAAATAAATTTAACACGAAAATAATGGTAACTCTGCTGCCAGTTGTTTCCTGTTTTTTTCTGTGTTTCACAGTAAATTACTGTTGAAAAACATTATGGGAAACACTGTATTCCAAATTTGATATTTGATCCATCAGTCTCACACCATTATTTATGCAAATTGTAAGTGCTGTGTAAAATGCATCTACAAGTGCTCCTTCAAAAATATAAGTGTAGACCCATGTGTTTTAATTATAGGCCTACTTGGCTTTTAGCCTTTCTGTTTGTATTATGTATAAAGTAAAATGTAATGTGTAAAATGTAACGTGTGCTTGGAGAATGGGTTAAGATTTTTTTTTGTTATTATAGAGATTCTTTAGTCACCTCTTTTTATATATTCTCACAAAAATCATGTTGTTAAATTAATGCTATTTATTAAAACAATAATAGAGCTGAGCTTGCTATTTTACCATGTCAGGAAAGAAGAGGATGTGTGACATTGTGATTTTTAATTTTAATTAGCAAGAAAGATCCACCTTGTTAAAAAAAAAAAACCAAAAAAACAATAAATAAAAAATTTTTATTTAAAGTTTATTCCTTGTATCGTGACCCATACATGGATTTCTCTAAGCCCCGGATGTCCACTCACCCTAGAACCGCCCCTGATCGCAGATGTAAAATATATTTATAGAAAATTTGAAAGGTAATTGCCAGATGTTTTACTGCGTCACTTGGCAACCAACAATTTATTAAATATTACAAAATATTGTAACTCAAAGTTTTCCTCTGACTGCAGTCACAGCTGTAGAAATAAGTTGCAGCAGTGTAATTCACACAATTCACCACAGGAGGGCGACTGGCTAAGTTGTCTTGCTATAAAGTTTTAGTGCTTAACTTTTTGTGTTCAAAATGTTCAAAGGTTATATAGTGAGCGAGTACATGCATCAGTTGTCCAAATCGTGCTTTGTCTTATCCTGAATCACTGTGGTACACCTATAATAAGTGTTTATATTCGGACTATTTTATACTGGTTCTGGTCTTACCGCTGCGGAGGAGCACAGGACCTGCGTGACTCGTCATACATGTTTGGTTCAATATTAAATTATACTCTAACTTAACGTTACCTTTGGCTCGTGGAGAGAATAATATTCATTTGAACTTTTTTCATTTCACTTGAACACACACCAGAATTCTTGCCGAGTCGATTTATCTATTTCGCTGACTCAAATCTTTAAATGTTTATGGGTAAAATGACAGCAGTGTAATTCACACAGTTCACCACAGGAGGGCGATAAAACTCCATTTTAAAGAATATCGCAGCATAGGGGTGGGCTAATGGGGGCTGTTTTCAGTAAAGCCCCGAATGTTTTTTATTCCCATGCATTGTACACACCATCACTGAGAGAATTTAATTAATTAAATGTATATTTCTCGACTCTCGCATCGTAGCGTCCGTCAACATACGCATTGTCATTCACAACCGACAAGAACCGCCCATTCAGGCTAGTGCTTCTGACTGACATGTAAACTGGCCAACCATCGATGAGAAGCAACGCGTCTGTACGATCCAGCCAATGAAATTAAATATTTTGGAGCCATGTGTTTGTTGATGATGTGTAAGTTAGTAATGAATGAGTAAAATTGATACAACAGCTTCAGCAGGTAACTTCTAATCATAGTATTAGATTTCATTCTTTAGATTGTCAGATATGCTACATTTTGATCGTTTAACACTTTGTGCAGCACAGTCAATAGGACGTGCACGTGCGCGCGCGCGCACACGCATTTTAAGAGCGTTATATGTTTGGTCAGCATGGCCAAACGTAAAGAAAATATTTCGCTAACGAAAATGGTTTCAAACAAAGCATCACAGTGTTTATTAATTGAATTTGCTTGTAAACGATTCACTGACCGCCATTCAAAATCATTTATACTTTTTTCCTAAATGAATCATCTGATTTGAACGAATCGATCGAACGAAGTACCATTTTCATTTTTTCAATATTTCATATTTCTGTATTCCAAATTTGATATTTGATCCATCAGTCTCACACCATTATTTATGCAAATTGTAAGTGCTGTGTAAAATGCATCTACAAGTGCTCCTTCAAAAATATAAGTGTAGACCCATGTGTTTTAATTATAGGCCTACTTGGCTTTTAGCCTTTCTGTTTGTATTATGTATAAAGTAAAATGTAATGTGTAAAATGTAACGTGTGCTTGGAGAATGGGTTAAGATTTTTTTTTGTTATTATAGAGATTCTTTAGTCACCTCTTTTTATATAATCTCACAAAAATCATGTTGTTAAGTGAATGCTATTTATTAAAACAATAATAGAGCTGAGCTTGCTATTTTACCATGTCAGGAAAGAAGAGGATGTGTGACATTGTGATTTTTAATTTTAATTAGCAAGAAAGATCCACCTTGTTTAAAAAAAAAAAAAAAAAAAAAAAAATTATTTAAAGTTTATTCCTTGTATCGTGACCCATACATGGATTTCTCTAAGCCCCGGATGTCCACTCACCCTAGAACCGCCCCTGATCGCAGATGTAAAATATATTTATAGAAAATTTGAAAGGTAATTGCCAGATGTTTTACTGCGTCACATGGCAACCAACAATTTATTAAATATTACAAAATATTGTAACTCAAAGTTTTCCTCTGACTGCAGTCACGGCTGTAGGAATAAGTTGCAGCAGTGTAATTCACACAATTCACCACAGGAGGGCGACTGGCTAAGTTGCCTTGTTATAAAGTTTTAGTGCTTAACTTTTTGTGTTCAAAATGTTCAAAGGTTATATAGTGAGCGAGTACATGCATCAGTTGTCCAAATCGTGCTTTGTCTTATCCTGAATCACTGTGGTACACCTATAATAAGTGTTTATATTCGGACTATTTTATACTGGTTCTGGTCTTACCGCTGCGGAGGAGCACAGGACCTGCGTGACTCGTCATACATGTTTGGTTCAATATTAAATTATACTCTAACTTAACGTTACCTTTGGCTCGTGGAGAGAATAATATTCATTTGAACTTTTTTCATTTCACTTGAACACACACCAGAATTCTTGCAGAGTCGATTTATCTATTTCGCTGACTCAAATCTTTAAATGTTTATGGGTAAAACGACAGCAGTGTAATTCACACAGTTCACCACAGGAGGGCGATAAAACTCCATTTTAAAGAATATCGCAGCATAGGGGTGGGCTAATGGGGGCTGTTTTCAGTAAAGCCCCGAATGTTTTTTATTCCCATGCATTGTACACACCATCACTGAGAGAATTTAATTAATTAAATGTATATTTCTCGACTCTCGCATCGTAGCGTCCGTCAACATACGCATTGTCATTCACAACCGACAAGAACCGCCCATTCAGGCTAGTGCTTCTGACTGACATGTAAACTGGCCAACCATCGATGAGAAGCAACGCGTCTGTACGATCCAGCCAATGAAATTAAATATTTTGGAGCCAGGTGTTTGTTGATGATGTGTAAGTTAGTAATGAATGAGTAAAATTGATACAACAGCTTCAGCAGGTAACTTCTAATCATAGTATTAGATTTCATTCTTTAGATTGTCAGATATGCTACATTTTGATCGTTTAACACTTTGTGCAGCACAGTCAATAGGACGTGCACGTGCGCGCGCGCGCACACGCATTTTAAGAGCGTTATATGTTTGGTCAGCATGGCCAAACGTAAAGAAAATATTTCGCTAACGAAAATGGTTTCAAACAAAGCATCACAGTGTTTATTAATTGAATTTGCTTGTAAACGATTCACTGACCGCCATTCAAAATCATTTCTTACTTTTTTCCTAAATGAATCATCTGATTTGAACGAATCGATCGAACGAAGTACCATTTTCATTTTTTCAATATTTCATATTTCTGTATTCCAAATTTGATATTTGATCCATCAGTCTCACACCATTATTTATGCAAATTGTAAGTGCTGTGTAAAATGCATCTACAAGTGCTCCTTCAAAAATATAAGTGTAGACCCATGTGTTTTAATTATAGGCCTACTTGGCTTTTAGCCTTTCTGTTTGTATTATGTATAAAGTAAAATGTAATGTGTAAAATGTAACGTGTGCTTGGAGAATGGGTTAAGATTTTTTTTTTGTTATTATAGAGATTCTTTAGTCACCTCTTTTTATATATTCTCACAAAAATCATGTTGTTAAGTGAATGCTATTTATTAAAACAATAATAGAGCTGAGCTTGCTATTTTACCATGTCAGGAAAGAAGAGGATGTGTGACATTGTGATTTAAAAAAAAAAAAAAAAAAAAAATTATTTAAAGTTTATTCCTTGTATCGTGACCCATACATGGATTTCTCTAAGCCCCGGATGTCCACTCACCCTAGAACCGCCCCTGATCGCAGATGTAAAATATATTTATAGAAAATTTGAAAGGTAATTGCCAGATGTTTTACTGCGTCACATGGCAACCAACAATTTATTAAATATTACAAAATATTGTAACTCAAAGTTTTCCTCTGACTGCAGTCACGGCTAGGTATAAGTTGCAGCAGTGTAATTCACACAATTCACCACAGGAGGGCGACTGGCTAAGTTGCCTTGTTATAAAGTTTTAGTGCTTAACTTTTTGTGTTCAAAATGTTCAAAGGTTATATAGTGAGCGAGTACATGCATCAGTTGTCCAAATCGTGCTTTGTCTTATCCTGAATCACTGTGGTACACCTATAATAAGTGTTTATATTCGGACTATTTTATACTGGTTCTGGTCTTACCGCTGCGGAGGAGCACAGGACCTGCGTGACTCGTCATACATGTTTGGTTCAATATTAAATTATACTCTAACTTAACGTTACCTTTGGCTCGTGGAGAGAATAATATTCATTTGAACTTTTTTCATTTCACTTGAACACACACCAGAATTCTTGCAGAGTCGATTTATCTATTTCGCTGACTCAAATCTTTAAATGTTTATGGGTAAAATGACAGCAGTGTAATTCACACAGTTCACCACAGGAGGGCGATAAAACTCCATTTTAAAGAATATCGCAGCATAGGGGTGGGCTAATGGGGGCTGTTTTCAGTAAAGCCCCGAATGTTTTTTATTCCCATGCATTGTACACACCATAACTGAGAGAATTTAATTAATTAAATGTATATTTCTCGACTCTCGCATCGTAGCGTCCGTCAACATACGCATTGTCATTCACAACCGACAAGAACCGCCCATTCAGGCTAGTGCTTCTGACTGACATGTAAACTGGCCAACCATCGATGAGAAGCAACGCGTCTGTACGATCCAGCCAATGAAATTAAATATTTTGGAGCCAGGTGTTTGTTGATGATGTGTAAGTTAGTAATGAATGAGTAAAATTGATACAACAGCTTCAGCAGGTAACTTCTAATCATAGTATTAGATTTCATTCTTTAGATTGTCAGATATGCTACATTTTGATCGTTTAACACTTTGTGCAGCACAGTCAATAGGACGTGCACGTGCGCGCGCGCGCACACGCATTTTAAGAGCGTTATATGTTTGGTCAGCATGGCCAAACGTAAAGAAAATATTTCGCTAACGAAAATGGTTTCAAACAAAGCATCACAGTGTTTATTAATTGAATTTGCTTGTAAACGATTCACTGACCGCCATTCAAAATCATTTCTTACTTTTTTCCTAAATGAATCATCTGATTTGAACGAATCGATCGAACGAAGTACCATTTTCATTTTTTCAATATTTCATATTTCTGTATTCCAAATTTGATATTTGATCCATCAGTCTCACACCATTATTTATGCAAATTGTAAGTGCTGTGTAAAATGCATCTACAAGTGCTCCTTCAAAAATATAAGTGTAGACCCATGTGTTTTAATTATAGGCCTACTTGGCTTTTAGCCTTTCTGTTTGTATTATGTATAAAGTAAAATGTAATGTGTAAAATGTAACGTGTGCTTGGAGAATGGGTTAAGATTTTTTTTTTGTTATTATAGAGATTCTTTAGTCACCTCTTTTTATATATTCTCACAAAAATCATGTTGTTAAGTGAATGCTATTTATTAAAACAATAATAGAGCTGAGCTTGCTATTTTACCATGTCAGGAAAGAAGAGGATGTGTGACATTGTGATTTAAAAAAAAAAAAAAAAAAAATTATTTAAAGTTTATTCCTTGTATCGTGACCCATACATGGATTTCTCTAAGCCCCGGATGTCCACTCACCCTAGAACCGCCCCTGATCGCAGATGTAAAATATATTTATAGAAAATTTGAAAGGTAATTGCCAGATGTTTTACTGCGTCACATGGCAACCAACAATTTATTAAATATTACAAAATATTGTAACTCAAAGTTTTCCTCTGACTGCAGTCACGGCTAGGTATAAGTTGCAGCAGTGTAATTCACACAATTCACCACAGGAGGGCGACTGGCTAAGTTGCCTTGTTATAAAGTTTTAGTGCTTAACTTTTTGTGTTCAAAATGTTCAAAGGTTATATAGTGAGCGAGTACATGCATCAGTTGTCCAAATCGTGCTTTGTCTTATCCTGAATCACTGTGGTACACCTATAATAAGTGTTTATATTCGGACTATTTTATACTGGTTCTGGTCTTACCGCTGCGGAGGAGCACAGGACCTGCGTGACTCGTCATACATGTTTGGTTCAATATTAAATTATACTCTAACTTAACGTTACCTTTGGCTCGTGGAGAGAATAATATTCATTTGAACTTTTTTCATTTCACTTGAACACACACCAGAATTCTTGCCGAGTCGATTTATCTATTTCGCTGACTCAAATCTTTAAATGTTTATGGGTAAAATGACAGCAGTGTAATTCACACAGTTCACCACAGGAGGGCGATAAAACTCCATTTTAAAGAATATCGCAGCATAGGGGTGGGCTAATGGGGGCTGTTTTCAGTAAAGCCCCGAATGTTTTTTATTCCCATGCATTGTACACACCATCACTGAGAGAATTTAATTAAATAAATGTATATTTCTCGACTCTCGCATCGTAGCGTCCGTCAACATACGCATTGTCATTCACAACCGACAAGAACCGCCCATTCAGGCTAGTGCTTCTGACTGACATGTAAACTGGCCAACCATCGATGAGAAGCAACGCGTCTGTACGATCCAGCCAATGAAATTAAATATTTTGGAGCCAGGTGTTTGTTGATGATGTGTAAGTTAGTAATGAATGAGTAAAATTGATACAACAGCTTCAGCAGGTAACTTCTAATCATAGTATTAGATTTCATTCTTTAGATTGTCAGATATGCTACATTTTGATCGTTTAACACTTTGTGCAGCACAGTCAATAGGACGTGCACGTGCGCGCGCGCACACGCATTTTAAGAGCGTTATATGTTTGGTCAGCATGGCCAAACGTAAAGAAAATATTTCGCTAACGAAAATGGTTTCAAACAAAGCATCACAGTGTTTATTAATTGAATTTGCTTGTAAACGATTCACTGACCGCCATTCAAAATCATTTATACTTTTTTCCTAAATGAATCATCTGATTTGAACGAATCGATCGAACGAAGTACCATTTTCATTTTTTCAATATTTCATATTTCTGTATTCCAAATTTGATATTTGATCCATCAGTCTCACACCATTATTTATGCAAATTGTAAGTGCTGTGTAAAATGCATCTACAAGTGCTCCTTCAAAAATATAAGTGTAGACCCATGTGTTTTAATTATAGGCCTACTTGGCTTTTAGCCTTTCTGTTTGTATTATGTATAAAGTAAAATGTAATGTGTAAAATGTAACGTGTGCTTGGAGAATGGGTTAAGATTTTTTTTTTTGTTATTATAGAGATTCTTTAGTCACCTCTTTTTATATATTCTCACAAAAATCATGTTGTTAAGTGAATGCTATTTATTAAAACAATAATAGAGCTGAGCTTGCTATTTTACCATGTCAGGAAAGAAGAGGATGTGTGACATTGTGATTTTTAATTTTAATTAGCAAGAAAGATCCACCTTGTTAAAAAAAAAAAAAAATTATTTAAAGTTTATTCCTTGTATCGTGACCCATACATGGATTTCTCTAAGCCCCGGATGTCCACTCACCCTAGAACCGCCCCTGATCGCAGATGTAAAATATATTTATAGAAAATTTGAAAGGTAATTGCCAGATGTTTTACTGCGTCACATGGCAACCAACAATTTATTAAATATTACAAAATATTGTAACTCAAAGTTTTCCTCTGACTGCAGTCACGGCTGTAGGTATAAGTTGCAGCAGTGTAATTCACACAATTCACCACAGGAGGGCGACTGGCTAAGTTGTCTTGTTATAAAGTTTTAGTGCTTAACTTTTTGTGTTCAAAATGTTCAAAGGTTATATAGTGAGCGAGTACATGCATCAGTTGTCCAAATCGTGCTTTGTCTTATCCTGAATCACTGTGGTACACCTATAATAAGTGTTTATATTCGGACTATTTTATACTGGTTCTGGTCTTACCGCTGCGGAGGAGCACAGGACCTGCGTGACTCGTCATACATGTTTGGTTCAATATTAAATTATACTCTAACTTAACGTTACCTTTGGCTCGTGGAGAGAATAATATTCATTTGAACTTTTTTCATTTCACTTGAACACACACCAGAATTCTTGCAGAGTCGATTTATCTATTTCGCTGACTCAAATCTTTAAATGTTTATGGGTAAAATGACAGCAGTGTAATTCACACAGTTCACCACAGGAGGGCGATAAAACTCCATTTTAAAGAATATCGCAGCATAGGGGTGGGCTAATGGGGGCTGTTTTCAGTAAAGCCCCGAATGTTTTTTATTCCCATGCATTGTACACACCATCACTGAGAGAATTTAATTAAATAAATGTATATTTCTCGACTCTCGCATCGTAGCGTCCGTCAACATACGCATTGTCATTCACAACCGACAAGAACCGCCCATTCAGGCTAGTGCTTCTGACTGACATGTAAACTGGCCAACCATCGATGAGAAGCAACGCGTCTGTACGATCCAGCCAATGAAATTAAATATTTTGGAGCCAGGTGTTTGTTGATGATGTGTAAGTTAGTAATGAATGAGTAAAATTGATACAACAGCTTCAGCAGGTAACTTCTAATCATAGTATTAGATTTCATTCTTTAGATTGTCAGATATGCTACATTTTGATCGTTTAACACTTTGTGCAGCACAGTCAATAGGACGTGCACGTGCGCGCGCGCGCACACGCATTTTAAGAGCGTTATATGTTTGGTCAGCATGGCCAAACGTAAAGAAAATATTTCGCTAACGAAAATGGTTTCAAACAAAGCATCACAGTGTTTATTAATTGAATTTGCTTGTAAACGATTCACTGACCGCCATTCAAAATCATTTCTTACTTTTTTCCTAAATGAATCATCTGATTTGAACGAATCGATCGAACGAAGTACCATTTTCATTTTTTCAATATTTCATATTTCTGTATTCCAAATTTGATATTTGATCCATCAGTCTCACACCATTATTTATGCAAATTGTAAGTGCTGTGTAAAATGCATCTACAAGTGCTCCTTCAAAAATATAAGTGTAGACCCATGTGTTTTAATTATACACTCTTAAAATGGATGTGTTAAAAACAACACAACCTGTGTTATATCTTAACACATCTGTGTGTTTAGTTAAGGACAACACATTTTGTGTTACTTTTAACTCAACCAGTGTGTTATTGTTCTTAACACGGAGTGTGATTTCACTAAGTTTGCACTTTGAATTAGATTAAAATGTAGCAACTGACAAAATATTGTGTGTAAATAAGTTTTATTTACACTGGTGCACTCTTATAAAATGATTTTGTAAATAACACAACCTGTAAAAAGAGATGTCAAAAATGACACATGCTGTGTAGATTTTAACACATAAAGTGTGTGTGCTTAGGGACAACACATTTTGTGTAGATTTTAACACATGCTGTGTAGATTTTAACACATGTAGTGTGTGTGCTCAGGGACAACACATTTTGTGTAGATTTTAACACATGTTGTGTAGATTTTAACACGTTTTGTAGATTTTAACACATTTAGTGTGTTTGCTCAGGGACAACACATGTTGTGTCAAATTTAACACACAACCTGTGTCGTTTCTTTACACATCTCTGTGTTTATAAGGATTACACATTTTGTGTTACGTTTAACACAACTAATGTGTTAGACAGCAGCAGTGTGTTGTTGAAACCTTTTACACACTAATGTGTTATAGTAACACAACTTGTGTCAGATATGCGTCACATGTGACTGTAGTCGGAGAGTATTTGCCAGAGTTACTTCCCGTGTGCTTACAAAAGTGTTTGGATGAACACTGACACGTATTGGTAACTTGTGTTTATGTAGTCCAGTGATGTTTAATAGAGTTTGTTTGAACATTTGGATGTTTTAAACATCATTAATCTACATAGAAAAGCTCTTATTGAGAATTAATAGAGGTTTGATGTTTCATTTCAGTTTTATTTCAAGTCACCAGAATCGTGATTAATGGCTCCTTTATTTGGGCTCTTGACCCTTTACTCTTGTTTTAGTGTTTCTCTGCCTGCTGTAACTGTATTTTAATAAAATACATCTGTTATGGTGATAGAAAATATGATCAGATGGTTCTTGAAGATGTCATAATCAGCAAGTTATGATCAAGTTTTTGAGTATATGGATGGAGTGCTTTATTTTAATGATTTATTGTTAGTTCTGAAAGTTTTGTGAAACTACATCCAGCAATCAAAAAGTGCAGAATGACAAAAAAAAGTTTAAAGCTACAGCAGAAACCAGTCAAACACAGATATCAAGAATCAGCGTATGGATCTCAATAATGGTGACAAACGAAAAATTCAGGCCGCAATGCATGCTGGGACTTATGGATGAGCTTTATACTAGAGACATGAAGCTTTGCCACCATTGTTGAGAGTCATATGCTGATTCTTGATGTCTGTATTTGACTAGTTTCTGCTGCAGCTTTAAACGTTCTCTAAACATATATTTTTTAAGAATTATAGAATGAGGTAGCATACACCATAATATCATGTAAAACTGAGTATCTGTAATCAAATATAAGTGATCAAATATAAGTTATCTCTTAAACATTAAACTTATCTTGCTATGTTAAAAAAACATCATGTTGAAAACTGATCATTTAATGATCTTTTTCCTCAAGATAATTTCAACTGTTTCAGACGTGCAATAAAAATACACAGAAACAGCAAACAGAGAAACGAATGATAAAGAGTGAAGGGTCAAGAGCCCAAATAAAGCTGCCACTAATCACGATTCTGGTGACATCAAAACAAACATTCAATGAATTGTCAACACAAAACCTGGTAATTCTCAATAAGTGTATCTGTAGACGTCTGACAGAAATAAATTGTTTGTTATAATAAATTAGTTATTAATAACAACTGAAATCAGCATTTGAAAAAACATTGAAACCGAGGCATGATGTAATTGGCTGCCAAAAACACTCATTAATCTGAAGTTTTTTTATGAATTAAGATTTTATTTATTTATTGTAATGTATTGTTTCATTTATTTTAGAGCTTGTTATGGGATACCATATAAAATAAACTACCTCTAATTATGTTCTTAAACACAAACTTCCCTCCTCCACCCATTAAAATTCTATCCAGTTACATTTTAACACACGTTGTGTGTTAAAAACTACACAACTTGTGTCAAAATACCATCAACACATGATGTGTGTTGTTTTTTAACACATCTCTTTTTAGAGTGTAGGACTTGGCTTTTAGCCTTTCTGTTTGTATTATGTATAAAGTAAAATGTAATGTGTAAAATGCAACGTGTGCTTGGAGAATGGCTTAAAAATTTTTTTTGTTATTATAGAGATTCTTTAGTCACCTCTTTTTATATATTCTCACAAAAATCATGTTGTTAAGTGAATGCTATTTATTAAAACAATAATAGAGCTGAGCTTGCTATTTTACCATGTCAGGAAAGAAGAGGATCTGTGACATTGTGATTTTTAATTTTAATTAGCAAGAAAGATCCACCTTGTTTAAAAAAAAAAAAAAAAAAATTATTTAAAGTTTATTCCTTGTATCGTGACCCATACATGGATTTCTCTAAGCCCCGGATGTCCACTCACCCTAGAACCGCCCCTGATCGCAGATGTAAAATATATTTATAGAAAATTTGAAAGGTAATTGCCAGATGTTTTACTGCGTCACTTGGCAACCAACAATTTATTAAATATTACAAAATATTGTAACTCAAAGTTTTCCTCTGACTGCAGTCACGGCTGTAGGAATAAGTTGCAGCAGTGTAATTCACACAATTCACCACAGGAGGGCGACTGGCTAAGTTGTCTTGTTATAAAGTTTTAGTGCTTAACTTTTTGTGTTCAAAATGTTCAAAGGTTATATAGTGAGCGAGTACATGCATCAGTTGTCCAAATCGTGCTTTGTCTTATCCTGAATCACTGTGGTACACCTATAATAAGTGTTTATATTCGGACTATTTTATACTGGTTCTGGTCTTACCGCTGCGGAGGAGCACAGGACCTGCGTGACTCGTCATACATGTTTGGTTCAATATTAAATTATACTCTAACTTAACGTTACCTTTGGCTCGTGGAGAGAATAATATTCATTTGAACTTTTTTCATTTCACTTGAACACACACCAGAATTCTTGCAGAGTCGATTTATCTATTTCGCTGACTCAAATCTTTAAATGTTTATGGGTAAAATGACAGCAGTGTAATTCACACAGTTCACCACAGGAGGGCGATAAAACTCCATTTTAAAGAATATCGCAGCATAGGGGTGGGCTAATGGGGGCTGTTTTCAGTAAAGCCCCGAATGTTTTTTATTCCCATGCATTGTACACACCATCACTGAGAGAATTTAATTAATTAAATGTATATTTCTCGACTCTCGCATCGTAGCGTCCGTCAACATACGCATTGTCATTCACAACCGACAAGAACCGCCCATTCAGGCTAGTGCTTCTGACTGACATGTAAACTGGCCAACCATCGATGAGAAGCAACGCGTCTGTACGATCCAGCCAATGAAATTAAATATTTTGGAGCCAGGTGTTTGTTGATGATGTGTAAGTTAGTAATGAATGAGTAAAATTGATACAACAGCTTCAGCAGGTAACTTCTAATCATAGTATTAGATTTCATTCTTTAGATTGTCAGATATGCTACATTTTGATCGTTTAACACTTTGTGCAGCACAGTCAATAGGACGTGCACGTGCGCGCGCGCGCACACGCATTTTAAGAGCGTTATATGTTTGGTCAGCATGGCCAAACGTAAAGAAAATATTTCGCTAACGAAAATGGTTTCAAACAAAGCATCACAGTGTTTATTAATTGAATTTGCTTGTAAACGATTCACTGACCGCCATTCAAAATCATTTCTTACTTTTTTCCTAAATGAATCATCCGATTTGAACGAATCGATCGAACGAAGTACCATTTTCATTTTTTCAATATTTCATATTTCTGTATTCCAAATTTGATATTTGATCCATCAGTCTCACACCATTATTTATGCAAATTGTAAGTGCTGTGTAAAATGCATCTACAAGTGCTCCTTCAAAAATATAAGTGTAGACCCATGTGTTTTAATTATAGGACTTGGCTTTTAGCCTTTCTGTTTGTATTATGTATAAAGTAAAATGTAATGTGTAAAATGCAACGTGTGCTTGGAGAATGGCTTAAGATTTTTTTTTGTTATTATAGAGATTCTTTAGTCACCTCTTTTTATATATTCTCACAAAAATCATGTTGTTAAGTGAATGCTATTTATTAAAACAATAATAGAGCTGAGCTTGCTATTTTACCATGTCAGGAAAGAAGAGGATGTGTGACATTGTGATTTTTAATTTTAATTAGCAAGAAAGATCCACCTTGTTTAAAAAAAAAAAAAAAAAAATTATTTAAAGTTTATTCCTTGTATCGTGACCCATACATGGATTTCTCTAAGCCCCGGATGTCCACTCACCCTAGAACCGCCCCTGATCGCAGATGTAAAATATATTTATAGAAAATTTGAAAGGTAATTGCCAGATGTTTTACTGCGTCACTTGGCAACCAACAATTTATTAAATATTACAAAATATTGTAACTCAAAGTTTTCCTCTGACTGCAGTCACGGCTGTAGGAATAAGTTGCAGCAGTGTAATTCACACAATTCACCACAGGAGGGCGACTGGCTAAGTTGTCTTGTTATAAAGTTTTAGTGCTTAACTTTTTGTGTTCAAAATGTTCAAAGGTTATATAGTGAGCGAGTACATGCATCAGTTGTCCAAATCGTGCTTTGTCTTATCCTGAATCACTGTGGTACACCTATAATAAGTGTTTATATTCGGACTATTTTATACTGGTTCTGGTCTTACCGCTGCGGAGGAGCACAGGACCTGCGTGACTCGTCATACATGTTTGGTTCAATATTAAATTATACTCTAACTTAACGTTACCTTTGGCTCGTGGAGAGAATAATATTCATTTGAACTTTTTTCATTTCACTTGAACACACACCAGAATTCTTGCAGAGTCGATTTATCTATTTCGCTGACTCAAATCTTTAAATGTTTATGGGTAAAATGACAGCAGTGTAATTCACACAGTTCACCACAGGAGGGCGATAAAACTCCATTTTAAAGAATATCGCAGCATAGGGGTGGGCTAATGGGGGCTGTTTTCAGTAAAGCCCCGAATGTTTTTTATTCCCATGCATTGTACACACCATCACTGAGAGAATTTAATTAATTAAATGTATATTTCTCGACTCTCGCATCGTAGCGTCCGTCAACATACGCATTGTCATTCACAACCGACAAGAACCGCCCATTCAGGCTAGTGCTTCTGACTGACATGTAAACTGGCCAACCATCGATGAGAAGCAACGCGTCTGTACGATCCAGCCAATGAAATTAAATATTTTGGAGCCAGGTGTTTGTTGATGATGTGTAAGTTAGTAATGAATGAGTAAAATTGATACAACAGCTTCAGCAGGTAACTTCTAATCATAGTATTAGATTTCATTCTTTAGATTGTCAGATATGCTACATTTTGATCGTTTAACACTTTGTGCAGCACAGTCAATAGGACGTGCACGTGCGCGCGCGCGCACACGCATTTTAAGAGCGTTATATGTTTGGTCAGCATGGCCAAACGTAAAGAAAATATTTCGCTAACGAAAATGGTTTCAAACAAAGCATCACAGTGTTTATTAATTGAATTTGCTTGTAAACGATTCACTGACCGCCATTCAAAATCATTTCTTACTTTTTTCCTAAATGAATCATCTGATTTGAACGAATCGATCGAACGAAGTACCATTTTCATTTTTTCAATATTTCATATTTCTGTATTCCAAATTTGATATTTGATCCATCAGTCTCACACCATTATTTATGCAAATTGTAAGTGCTGTGTAAAATGCATCTACAAGTGCTCCTTCAAAAATATAAGTGTAGACCCATGTGTTTTAATTATAGGACTTGGCTTTTAGCCTTTCTGTTTGTATTATGTATAAAGTAAAATGTAATGTGTAAAATGCAACGTGTGCTTGGAGAATGGCTTAAGATTTTTTTTTGTTATTATAGAGATTCTTTAGTCACCTCTGTAATGAGTACAGCTGTATATGATTGATTCCAGCAGATGGCAGTAATGTGTTGTATAAGATGAAGTGCATTGGCTAAAGAGGGTGTGGTAATGGAGATATGCTGTGTGTACAACCACGTGGAATAAAAGAAGCCTGTACCAGTCATTTCTCTTATCTTTATTATTGTTGCCTGAACAATACATGGTACCAGGAGTGGGGTCAGTAGAAAAGAGCAATGGATGCCATTAAACCACCGGGGCCGCTGAAGTTGTGTGGAAATGTGGATGCAAATTGGAGGACTTTCAAACAACAGTTCGAGTTGTATGTTGTCGCTATTGGACAAGCAGCTGCTGTGGACGAAAGAAAGATTGCTCTGTTACTTACCATTGCTGGAGCTGATGCCGTGGAGGTCTATAACACCTTTCAATTTGAGGAAGAGGCAAACAAGAAGAAACTGGATAAGGTATTGGAAAAATTTGATGCTCATTGTTTGTCAAAGAGGAACGAGACATATGAACGATATGTATTCAGAACGCGAATGCAGCATGAAGGAGAGGCTTTTGATTACTTTCTTACAGACCTCAAAATAAAGGCAAAGACTTGTAATTTTAATGAATTGAGAGATTCCATGATTCGTGATCAGATTGTCTTCGGTATCTATGATAAGAAACTGAGAGAAAGATTGTTACGAGAATCAGAGCTCACCTTGGATTATGCTGTTCAATTGTGCCAGTCCAGTGAAGTAGCAAGACAACAAGTGAAACAATTTGATGGGGCTAATTCGTCAGCGATGTCATTTCAGAGCGCAGCAGTAGATGCCATATCATACAGAGACAGGAAAAGAGGAAACTCAAGAAATTTCAGAGAAAACGACAATGAAACTTTCTCTTGTAAGCGTTGTGGGACCAAACATAAGTTCAGACAGTGTCCGGCTTTCGGAAAAAGATGTTCGAAATGTAATGGCCTGAACCACTTTGCAAAAATGTGTTTTTCAAAAGACATGAAGAGGGAAAATAAAGTGCATGTTGTGGAGGAGGCAGATGACAGTGACTCATTGAGTGATTCGTTTTATGTCAACATGGTTTCCGAAGAGAATATAAATCAGGATGCTGCAACATGTGTAACCAGAGAGGATTCAGTGAAGTTTTCGTCTTCGAAATGGATTGTTCCTCTTGTGGTTAATGGGACCATTGTGCCTTTTAAATTAGACACGGGTGCAAAAGCTAATTTGATTAACATTAGAGATGTGAAAGCATTGAAAGAAAAACCTCTCATTAAAAAACGTACAGTTCCCCTTAAAGCTTATAATGGACAATCAATTGAAACACAAGGAGTATGTCGATTAACATTACAAGTCAAAGGAAAGATGCAAAGTTTGATGTTTGTTGTAGTTCCCAACGGCCATGAATCTCTTCTAGGAGATAAAGCTTGTGAAGACCTTCATTTGGTTAAAAGAGTTTATCAAGTCAACAGGGAAACTGTAGTCTTACAGACTGTCTGTGATGATGTAACTGACATTGTCAAACAATTTCCAGATGTTTTTGAAGGTCAAGGCACATTGCCATTTACCTATAAAATACAACTGAAAGATGATGCCACACCAGTCATACATGCTCCTCGGCGGGTTCCTGCACCTCTGCGAGATCTCTTGAAGCAGGAATTGGATCGCATGACTCAATCAGGAGTTATACAGCGGATTGAACAACCTACAGATTGGGTGAATTCCATCACTTGTGTGAAAAAGCCAAATGGTGAGTTGAGAGTATGCTTAGACCCTAAAGATCTCAATGATTGTATAAAAAGAGAACATTACCAGATTCCCACCCGTGAAGAGATCATTAGTGACATGTCAGGAGCTAAGTTTTTTAGTAAATTAGATGCTTCTCAAGGGTTTTGGCAGATCCGATTGGATTCTGAGAGCAGCAAGTATTGTACTTTTAATACTCCCTTTGGAAGATATTGTTTTCTTCGACTTCCCTTTGGGATCAAGTCAGCTCCCGAGATTTTTCATCGAGCCATGGAAACCCTTATTGAAGGTCTGGAGGGTGTTCGTGTATATATTGATGATCTTGTGGTGTGGGGGTCCACCCTTCAAGAGCATAATCAACGACTGGTAAAAGTGATGGAAAGAGTTCGTGCACATGATTTAAAGCTCAATCAGAAAAAGTGTCAATTTGGAGTCAGAGAGATAACATTCTTGGGTGACAAGCTGTCGGCAAAAGGTGTGGAGCCACACCCAGCAAAAGTACAAGCCCTCCTTGATATGCCTCCACCTAGTGACAAGAAGGGAATTCTGCGTGCGTTGGGAATGGTAAACTTCCTTGGAAAATTTCTGCCAAATCTTTCAGCGAGAACCACACATATGAGACAGTTGTTACAAAATGATCAAGAGTTTGTGTGGTCATCAGTTCATGATCAAGAATGGAAGAGGTTAAAGGGGATTCTTACCACTGAACCTGTCCTTGTTTTTTTTGATCACACACGTCCAACTAAGATCTCTACAGATGCCTCTCAGGATGGATTGGGGGCGGTGCTTCTTCAGGCCATTGGGGATTCCTGGAGACCTGTGGCCTATGCTTCTCGATCTCTGACAGAGACTGAAAGACGCTATTCTCAAATTGAAAAAGAGACCTTGGGGTTAGTATTTGGCTGTGATAAATTCCATGGATTTGTTTATGGATTACCTACTTTTACAGTAGAGACGGATCATAAACCATTAATATCTATCATTCAAAAGAACTTAAATGACATGTCACCTAGAATTCAACGCATGATGATGAAGTTACAAAGATATGATCTGAATTTAGTTTATACCCCTGGAAAGTATATCATTGTAGCTGATGCACTGTCTCGAGCACCAGCCGCCTCAGAGATCAGCAATATGGACGAAGTTGAGAGACATGTGAGTATGGTGGTTTCATCTCTACCAGTCTCAGATGAGATGTTAAGACTCATTGCGGAGGAAACTGCAAAAGATTCTGAACTGCAGAGGGTTATTGCACATCTTCATCGTGGATGGCCCAAAGGCAAGTGTCCACAGTATTTTCCATTAAGGGCAGAATTGAGTGTGGTTGAGGGCATGCTGATGAAAAATAACAGAATTGTCATTCCAGTATCAATGCGCCAAGACATGCTTCGTCGAATCCATGAAGGGCATCTTGGCATTGAAAAATGCAAGAGAAGAGCTAGACAAGCTGTTTTTTGGCCAGGAATTAACATGCACATTGAGAAATTCATCAGTCAGTGTGCGGTCTGTTTGAGTCATCATTATAAACTGGCTAAAGAACCCATGATGGTAGCTGCTCTTCCTACTGAGCCGTGGCAAAAAGTAGGCACTGATCTTTTCCAGTTGAATGGTAAGGATTATTTGGTGGTTATTGATTACTATTCCAATTATCCTGAAGTTGAACAGCTCCGTCAAACAACATCGAACGAGATGATTCAACGTATGAAATGCATTTTTTGCAAGGCATGGAATTCCTCATTGTGTGCAAAGTGACAATGGTCCCCAGTATAATAGTCATGAATTCAGGCTGTTTGCAGAGCAGTATGGCTTTAAGCATACTACTTCAAGCCCTCTTTATCCAAAGGCAAATGGTAAAGCAGAAAAAGGGGTACAAATTGTAAAAAGACTTTTGAAAAAAGCAGCGGCAAGTAATTCGGATGAAAATCTGTCTCTGTTGAGTTACCGTTCCTCTCCACTCAGTTGTGGATTATCTCCTGCCGAGTTATTGATGAATCGCAAACTGCGTGACACACTTCCAAAATTATCTCTGAAAAAAGAAATCAACGATTTGTCATTGAAAGAGATGCAACATATAAAAGAGAAGCAGAAAGAATATTATGACAAGGGAAGTCGGCAACTAAAACCTCTTTCTGAACGAGATGTCGTTAGAGTTGCGGAGCCTACAGGATGGAGAAAGAAAGCTACAGTCCTAAAAGAGATAAACCCGAGATCATATCTTGTTCATACAGAAGATGGGCAGACCTTACGGAGAAATCGACAGAGTTTGCTTAAGACTGCAGAGAAATGTCCTTTGGATGAGCCAACTGTGGAGCTGATGTCCCCTGAAATGCAGTCTTGTGAAATGCCCTCAATGCCCTCTGTTGATCAGCAACTTGATCCTGATTCTGAACTTGATTCCTCTGTACCAAAGACTGACATTCCTATCTTACGGAGATCTAATCGAGTTCGAAAACCACTTGTTCGAATGGACTTGTAATTGGTAAAAAAAAAAAAAAAAAAAAAATGAATTGAGTGTTATATAGTCAAGTGTTTGTAATTATGTGAAAGTTCATGTAACATGTAGTAAAAAAAAAAAAAAAAAAAAAAAAGGAAAAGAGATGTAATGAGTACAGCTGTATATGATTGATTCCAGCAGATGGCAGTAATGTGTTGTATAAGATGAAGTGCATTGGCTAAAGAGGGTGTGGTAATGGAGATATGCTGTGTGTACAACCACGTGGAATAAAAGAAGCCTGTACCAGTCATTTCTCTTATCTTTATTATTGTTGCCTGAACAATACAACCTCTTTTTATATATTCTCACAAAAATCATGTTGTTAAGTGAATGCTATTTATTAAAACAATAATAGAGCTGAGCTTGCTATTTTACCATGTCAGGAAAGAAGAGGATGTGTGACATTGTGATTTTTAATTTTAATTAGCAAGAAAGATCCACCTTGTTTAAAAAAAAAAAAAAAAAAAATTATTTAAAGTTTATTCCTTGTATCGTGACCCATACATGGATTTCTCTAAGCCCCGGATGTCCACTCACCCTAGAACCGCCCCTGATCGCAGATGTAAAATATATTTATAGAAAATTTGAAAGGTAATTGCCAGATGTTTTACTGCGTCACTTGGCAACCAACAATTTATTAAATATTACAAAATATTGTAACTCAAAGTTTTCCTCTGACTGCAGTCACGGCTGTAGGAATAAGTTGCAGCAGTGTAATTCACACAATTCACCACAGGAGGGCGACTGGCTAAGTTGTCTTGTTATAAAGTTTTAGTGCTTAACTTTTTGTGTTCAAAATGTTCAAAGGTTATATAGTGAGCGAGTACATGCATCAGTTGTCCAAATCGTGCTTTGTCTTATCCTGAATCACTGTGGTACACCTATAATAAGTGTTTATATTCGGACTATTTTATACTGGTTCTGGTCTTACCGCTGCGGAGGAGCACAGGACCTGCGTGACTCGTCATACATGTTTGGTTCAATATTAAATTATACTCTAACTTAACGTTACCTTTGGCTCGTGGAGAGAATAATATTCATTTGAACTTTTTTCATTTCACTTGAACACACACCAGAATTCTTGCCGAGTCGATTTATCTATTTCGCTGACTCAAATCTTTAAATGTTTATGGGTAAAATGACAGCAGTGTAATTCACACAGTTCACCACAGGAGGGCGATAAAACTCCATTTTAAAGAATATCGCAGCATAGGGGTGGGCTAATGGGGGCTGTTTTCAGTAAAGCCCCGAATGTTTTTTATTCCCATGCATTGTACACACCATCACTGAGAGAATTTAATTAAATAAATGTATATTTCTCGACTCTCGCATCGTAGCGTCCGTCAACATACGCATTGTCATTCACAACCGACAAGAACCGCCCATTCAGGCTAGTGCTTCTGACTGACATGTAAACTGGCCAACCATCGATGAGAAGCAACGCGTCTGTACGATCCAGCCAATGAAATTAAATATTTTGGAGCCAGGTGTTTGTTGATGATGTGTAAGTTAGTAATGAATGAGTAAAATTGATACAACAGCTTCAGCAGGTAACTTCTAATCATAGTATTAGATTTCATTCTTTAGATTGTCAGATATGCTACATTTTGATCGTTTAACACTTTGTGCAGCACAGTCAATAGGACGTGCACGTGCGCGCGCGCGCACACGCATTTTAAGAGCGTTATATGTTTGGTCAGCATGGCCAAACGTAAAGAAAATATTTCGCTAACGAAAATGGTTTCAAACAAAGCATCACAGTGTTTATTAATTGAATTTGCTTGTAAACGATTCACTGACCGCCATTCAAAATCATTTATACTTTTTTCCTAAATGAATCATCTGATTTGAACGAATCGATCGAACGAAGTACCATTTTCATTTTTTCAATATTTCATATTTCTGTATTCCAAATTTGATATTTGATCCATCAGTCTCACACCATTATTTATGCAAATTGTAAGTGCTGTGTGAAATGCATCTACAAGTGCTCCTTCAAAAATATAAGTGTAGACCCATGTGTTTTAATTATAGGCCTACTTGGCTTTTAGCCTTTCTGTTTGTATTATGTATAAAGTAAAATGTAATGTGTAAAATGTAACGTGTGCTTGGAGAATGGGTTAAGATTTTTTTTTTTTTGTTATTATAGAGATTCTTAAGTCACCTCTTTTTATATATTCTCACAAAAATCATGTTGTTAAATGAATGCTATTTATTAAAAACAATAATAGAGCTGAGCTTGCTATTTTACCATGTCAGGAAAGAAGAGGATGTGTGACATTGTGATTTTTAATTTTAATTAGCAAGAAAGATCCACCTTGTTAAAAAAACCCCAAAAAAACAATAAATAAAAAAATATAAAATTTTATTTAAAGTTTATTCCTTGTATCGTGACCCATACATGGATTTCTCTAAGCCCCGGATGTCCACTCACCCTAGAACCGCCCCTGATCGCAGATGTAAAATATATTTATAGAAAATTTGAAAGGTAATTGCCAGATGTTTTACTGCGTCACATGGCAACCAACAATTTATTAAATATTACAAAATATTGTAACTCAAAGTTTTCCTCTGACTGCAGTCACGGCTGTAGGAATAAGTTGCAGGAGTGTAATTCACACAATTCACCACAGGAGGGCGACTGGCTAAGTTGCCTTGTTATAAAGTTTTAGTGCTTAACTTTTTGTGTTCAAAATGTTCAAAGGTTATATAGTGAGCGAGTACATGCATCAGTTGTCCAAATCGTGCTTTGTCTTATCCTGAATCACTGTGGTACACCTATAATAAGTGTTTATATTCGGACTATTTTATACTGGTTCTGGTCTTACCGCTGCGGAGGAGCACAGGACCTGCGTGACTCGTCATACATGTTTGGTTCAATATTAAATTATACTCTAACTTAACGTTACCTTTGGCTCGTGGAGAGAATAATATTCATTTGAACTTTTTTCATTTCACTTGAACACACACCAGAATTCTTGCAGAGTCGATTTATCTATTTCGCTGACTCAAATCTTTAAATGTTTATGGGTAAAATATCAGCAGTGTAATTCACACAGTTCACCACAGGAGGGCGTCCAGATAAAAACAAATGTTCGTCTTAACCTTAAAACCGTATTCTGGACAAATGTGCACTGTTAAATGTTTCTGTTAATTTACACCCAAATTCCAACATGATTATCCTGTTATTGTTAATAACTGTTTTGATTATCATTGAGTTGTACATTGATGTTTAAATTTGTTGTTTTATTGTTTTTTTGTTTTTTATTACAGATGCAAATGCAGGGTGTCAATGCTGATCACAATGCTGTTCAAGATGATATACCAGGATATATTTCTCAGAACCAGGTGAAAATTTAAATGGTTTCTTACTTGCTTTAATCTAGCAATTAACTGCTAATCTTTCTAAAAATCGAATTGGCTTTCATAATGTTTTCTTGCCAAATTTGTGGACAACAGTCAGCCACCTCTGTGGCCTATGTGAGGCACATAAGAATTCACAGCAACATACCCAATTTAGTACTGCAGTGCTGTATGCCTAATTGCCAAAGGACATTTAAAAAATGTGCTGGTCTGAAGGGACATATTTACAGACATCATCAGGATAGTATTGTTAAGCAAAGATCGATTAGGCTAGTGGATCTTACATGTCATGTTTCCTCCTGCCGTGCCAAATGTGACTCCTTGACTGAGTTTTACTCTCATCTTAAAGTGCACATCAAAGAAGGACGAACTATTGTTTGTCCCTTCAAGCAATGTGATAAAACATTTACTGTGATTTCTACATTTACATCTCATTTGTCACGAAAACATAAAAGAAGTGAAGAGGTTAATTTAACGGATTCTGTTATTGGTCTGGCTGGTGTAAGTGGATCTAGTGGTCCTCATGGTCATGGAGACAGTGATTTGCAGTGTGATGTGGAGATTGATGCTGCTGATAATGCAGACCATTTGGAGTTTAGCCCAGAAAATATTGAAGATTCACTTTTTTTGAGGAATCTTGCTCTGTTTTATCTTAAGCTACAGGCAAAGTTACTGCTTCCGGCCTCCACCATTCAGACAATCATTGAAGATATGCAGTCAATAGATGATCTCAGCCAGTCTCAGTTATTTTCTAAATTGGATGAGAAGTTACGTCAGATGATTCAATTAGGGCTAATTGATGATCTGAGAGCAGAAGATCTTTTCCGAACTCACAATACACACGCATTAAAAACAGATCTACGTAGAAAGACTGTTTTCAAGAGTCAATTTAAATATGTCGAACCTGTACCAATATGCCTGGGACAAAATGAAGCCGGCAAGGACAGCTTTGCCCATTATGTCCCAATAGGCCAAACACTCAACTCTCTTTTTCAGAGTCAGTCTGTATTTGAGCAGTACAAACAAGTTCATGCCCATACAGAAACTGACAATGTGTTTCAGGATGTGTGTATCCCCCACTGTCTCTTTATTCATCTCTTCCTGTCTCTCCATTCTATCTATCTCACTTAGTGGTAGCCTTATGTAATTAATTATATGTTTAATTTGTTCTATGTCCTAGGGATGTGCCACTGCAGCTGACCTTGAGAGTTCACTCTCTATACCTGCAACTCCTCGTCTGATACTTCTTGGTA
This sequence comes from Pimephales promelas, assembly GCF_988280905.1. Classification (NCBI taxonomy): domain Eukaryota; kingdom Metazoa; phylum Chordata; class Actinopteri; order Cypriniformes; family Leuciscidae; genus Pimephales; species Pimephales promelas. Next base: position 387,898 of record NC_142792.1, on the reverse strand, counting down.
AGTTGGTTTTAGAAAGGACAGTTGGCTTTAGTGTTGTATGTATAGTGGTATCAAACTAAACTGTATTCAAAATGAAAACTAAAACAGAAATTTGACCGTTAAAACTTTTCTGTTTCAGGAGAAACGGGAAGCCGCTTCCAGCGCTGGATGCTCAGCCTTGAGGGCCAAATTATTTGCGAAGGGAAGGGATCCAGTGCACCTTTGTGACAGGGCTGGCGTCTCTTTTTTCCTGTTTTTATAACTTTAACCTACAGTATCAAGAGGAGGCAGCCTGCACGCTTGAATTCATCCAGAGGTAAGCTATTGTCTGTTAACTTCTGCATTTTTTCAGGCCTAGCTGTGGCTCAAGCATGGTCCCAATAGGTCTGGTGATGGGATTTAGCAATTAACTTTGATTTAGAAAGTTTTAGTGCAACTTACACCATTCCCAGAGGCAAGAAGATAGTGCATGTTGATGAAAGTTAATTTATATTTCTTGTCTTTGTTGTGCTGTTAGTCTGTGTGAATTACTAGATTTTTAACCAGTGTATAATTTTCCAGACGCTTTGTGGGTATAAATCCAGAAAAAGGGACAAAGACTGCAAAGGGGAAAAAAAGAAGAACTGTTAATTCACACGTCGCCAGCCTCTTGCGCAAGCTCATGGACTTTCAGTGGGATTTCATTTGAAAATGGTGAGTAATATATATATATATATATATATATATATATGCATTACACATGTTCAAACAGCAATGACTCAGGAGGCTGGGTAAATTCATTCTAATGTTCATTCTCAACTGCCTTTCAAAGTTAGAATACTGAACTCCTCTTCCATGCTCTTTTGCCATTATTTTTTTTTTCCTTTCAATAAATTGTACTCATCACCCTTTCTATTATTTTATGTCATCCTGTATTTTTTGTGCTCTGTTTCTAAAATTAGCTTTTGTTAGGTCAAGCCATGTGATATCATTTTGGATTAAAAAATTATTAAAATTATGGAACTCACCTCCCTCTCCCTCTCTCCCTCCCTCTCTCTCATATACAGACCCAAGACTTTCAGAATGAAGATGAAGAGTTCCATTAAGTGTTAAGTACTGGTTTTATTGTATTCATACATGTTGAATTTTAGTGGTTTAAGTGTTGAGGTTCAGTATTTTGTTATAATGAACAATGTATTGGAGTTTAAAAATGTAAGTGTATTTGCTACTTTTTAAGCTGAGAAAATGAGATTTGTTTGTGAATAATCTGAGCCTATGTGTAACATTTTTAGGTAACCAGGAGTCAGTGTATATCCTTGGTTTGAGTTTTTTTAGCCAAATGTTTGCAGTTCAGGGAACATTAAATGTTGAGGTTTAGGGCCCTATCTTGCACTGACGCAGCGCAAAGCCAAACGCAAGTGTCTTTGCTAGTTTAAGACAAGACACAGTTGTTATTTTCCACAGATGTCAGCAATGAACATATATATTATATACAGTATATTTCTGTGATTGGTCTGAGCCATGTATTCCTACATTTTGTGTGTTTGTATTACAATAAAAAAGTTAATTTCTAGACCAAACTATTAGTTTTCTTTTCTCTTAAGTGTTATCTGAGGAATTATGCCTATTATTGTATTAACTCAAGCTATAATATCTCTTTAAAAATCAGTGGTACACACTAAGAATAATTAATACACGTTATTATAATTATATTAATAATTAATATAACTAAATAAATGCTAAATTTATTAATAAAATAAAACAAATGTATTACTAAATAAAATAAATTTAACACGAAAATAATGGTAACTCTGCTGCCAGTTGTTTCCTGTTTTTTTCTGTGTTTCACAGTAAATTACTGTTGAAAAACATTATGGGAAACACTGTATTCCAAATTTGATATTTGATCCATCAGTCTCACACCATTATTTATGCAAATTGTAAGTGCTGTGTAAAATGCATCTACAAGTGCTCCTTCAAAAATATAAGTGTAGACCCATGTGTTTTAATTATAGGCCTACTTGGCTTTTAGCCTTTCTGTTTGTATTATGTATAAAGTAAAATGTAATGTGTAAAATGTAACGTGTGCTTGGAGAATGGGTTAAGATTTTTTTTTGTTATTATAGAGATTCTTTAGTCACCTCTTTTTATATATTCTCACAAAAATCATGTTGTTAAATTAATGCTATTTATTAAAACAATAATAGAGCTGAGCTTGCTATTTTACCATGTCAGGAAAGAAGAGGATGTGTGACATTGTGATTTTTAATTTTAATTAGCAAGAAAGATCCACCTTGTTAAAAAAAAAAAACCAAAAAAACAATAAATAAAAAATTTTTATTTAAAGTTTATTCCTTGTATCGTGACCCATACATGGATTTCTCTAAGCCCCGGATGTCCACTCACCCTAGAACCGCCCCTGATCGCAGATGTAAAATATATTTATAGAAAATTTGAAAGGTAATTGCCAGATGTTTTACTGCGTCACTTGGCAACCAACAATTTATTAAATATTACAAAATATTGTAACTCAAAGTTTTCCTCTGACTGCAGTCACAGCTGTAGAAATAAGTTGCAGCAGTGTAATTCACACAATTCACCACAGGAGGGCGACTGGCTAAGTTGTCTTGCTATAAAGTTTTAGTGCTTAACTTTTTGTGTTCAAAATGTTCAAAGGTTATATAGTGAGCGAGTACATGCATCAGTTGTCCAAATCGTGCTTTGTCTTATCCTGAATCACTGTGGTACACCTATAATAAGTGTTTATATTCGGACTATTTTATACTGGTTCTGGTCTTACCGCTGCGGAGGAGCACAGGACCTGCGTGACTCGTCATACATGTTTGGTTCAATATTAAATTATACTCTAACTTAACGTTACCTTTGGCTCGTGGAGAGAATAATATTCATTTGAACTTTTTTCATTTCACTTGAACACACACCAGAATTCTTGCCGAGTCGATTTATCTATTTCGCTGACTCAAATCTTTAAATGTTTATGGGTAAAATGACAGCAGTGTAATTCACACAGTTCACCACAGGAGGGCGATAAAACTCCATTTTAAAGAATATCGCAGCATAGGGGTGGGCTAATGGGGGCTGTTTTCAGTAAAGCCCCGAATGTTTTTTATTCCCATGCATTGTACACACCATCACTGAGAGAATTTAATTAATTAAATGTATATTTCTCGACTCTCGCATCGTAGCGTCCGTCAACATACGCATTGTCATTCACAACCGACAAGAACCGCCCATTCAGGCTAGTGCTTCTGACTGACATGTAAACTGGCCAACCATCGATGAGAAGCAACGCGTCTGTACGATCCAGCCAATGAAATTAAATATTTTGGAGCCATGTGTTTGTTGATGATGTGTAAGTTAGTAATGAATGAGTAAAATTGATACAACAGCTTCAGCAGGTAACTTCTAATCATAGTATTAGATTTCATTCTTTAGATTGTCAGATATGCTACATTTTGATCGTTTAACACTTTGTGCAGCACAGTCAATAGGACGTGCACGTGCGCGCGCGCGCACACGCATTTTAAGAGCGTTATATGTTTGGTCAGCATGGCCAAACGTAAAGAAAATATTTCGCTAACGAAAATGGTTTCAAACAAAGCATCACAGTGTTTATTAATTGAATTTGCTTGTAAACGATTCACTGACCGCCATTCAAAATCATTTATACTTTTTTCCTAAATGAATCATCTGATTTGAACGAATCGATCGAACGAAGTACCATTTTCATTTTTTCAATATTTCATATTTCTGTATTCCAAATTTGATATTTGATCCATCAGTCTCACACCATTATTTATGCAAATTGTAAGTGCTGTGTAAAATGCATCTACAAGTGCTCCTTCAAAAATATAAGTGTAGACCCATGTGTTTTAATTATAGGCCTACTTGGCTTTTAGCCTTTCTGTTTGTATTATGTATAAAGTAAAATGTAATGTGTAAAATGTAACGTGTGCTTGGAGAATGGGTTAAGATTTTTTTTTTGTTATTATAGAGATTCTTTAGTCACCTCTTTTTATATAATCTCACAAAAATCATGTTGTTAAGTGAATGCTATTTATTAAAACAATAATAGAGCTGAGCTTGCTATTTTACCATGTCAGGAAAGAAGAGGATGTGTGACATTGTGATTTTTAATTTTAATTAGCAAGAAAGATCCACCTTGTTTAAAAAAAAAAAAAAAAAAAAAATTATTTAAAGTTTATTCCTTGTATCGTGACCCATACATGGATTTCTCTAAGCCCCGGATGTCCACTCACCCTAGAACCGCCCCTGATCGCAGATGTAAAATATATTTATAGAAAATTTGAAAGGTAATTGCCAGATGTTTTACTGCGTCACGTGGCAACCAACAATTTATTAAATATTACAAAATATTGTAACTCAAAGTTTTCCTCTGACTGCAGTCACGGCTGTAGGAATAAGTTGCAGCAGTGTAATTCACACAATTCACCACAGGAGGGCGACTGGCTAAGTTGTCTTGTTATAAAGTTTTAGTGCTTAACTTTTTGTGTTCAAAATGTTCAAAGGTTATATAGTGAGCGAGTACATGCATCAGTTGTCCAAATCGTGCTTTGTCTTATCCTGAATCACTGTGGTACACCTATAATAAGTGTTTATATTCGGACTATTTTATACTGGTTCTGGTCTTACCGCTGCGGAGGAGCACAGGACCTGCGTGACTCGTCATACATGTTTGGTTCAATATTAAATTATACTCTAACTTAACGTTACCTTTGGCTCGTGGAGAGAATAATATTCATTTGAACTTTTTTCATTTCACTTGAACACACACCAGAATTCTTGCAGAGTCGATTTATCTATTTCGCTGACTCAAATCTTTAAATGTTTATGGGTAAAATATCAGCAGTGTAATTCACACAGTTCACCACAGGAGGGCGTCCAGATAAAAACAAATGTTCGTCTTAACCTTAAAACCGTATTCTGGACAAATGTGCACTGTTAAATGTTTCTGTTAATTTACACCCAAATTCCAACATGATTATCCTGTTATTGTTAATAACTGTTTTGATTATCATTGAGTTGTACATTGATGTTTAAATTTGTTGTTTTATTGTTTTTTTGTTTTTTATTACAGATGCAAATGCAGGGTGTCAATGCTGATCACAATGCTGTTCAAGATGATATACCAGGATATATTTCTCAGAACCAGGTGAAAATTTAAATGGTTTCTTACTTGCTTTAATCTAGCAATTAACTGCTAATCTTTCTAAAAATCGAATTGGCTTTCATAATGTTTTCTTGCCAAATTTGTGGACAACAGTCAGCCACCTCTGTGGCCTATGTGAGGCACATAAGAATTCACAGCAACATACCCAATTTAGTACTGCAGTGCTGTATGCCTAATTGCCAAAGGACATTTAAAAAATGTGCTGGTCTGAAGGGACATATTTACAGACATCATCAGGATAGTATTGTTAAGCAAAGATCGATTAGGCTAGTGGATCTTACATGTCATGTTTCCTCCTGCCGTGCCAAATGTGACTCCTTGACTGAGTTTTACTCTCATCTTAAAGTGCACATCAAAGAAGGACGAACTATTGTTTGTCCCTTCAAGCAATGTGATAAAACATTTACTGTGATTTCTACATTTACATCTCATTTGTCACGAAAACATAAAAGAAGTGAAGAGGTTAATTTAACGGATTCTGTTATTGGTCTGGCTGGTGTAAGTGGATCTAGTGGTCCTCATGGTCATGGAGACAGTGATTTGCAGTGTGATGTGGAGATTGATGCTGCTGATAATGCAGACCATTTGGAGTTTAGCCCAGAAAATATTGAAGATTCACTTTTTTTGAGGAATCTTGCTCTGTTTTATCTTAAGCTACAGGCAAAGTTACTGCTTCCGGCCTCCACCATTCAGACAATCATTGAAGATATGCAGTCAATAGATGATCTCAGCCAGTCTCAGTTATTTTCTAAATTGGATGAGAAGTTACGTCAGATGATTCAATTAGGGCTAATTGATGATCTGAGAGCAGAAGATCTTTTCCGAACTCACAATACACACGCATTAAAAACAGATCTACGTAGAAAGACTGTTTTCAAGAGTCAATTTAAATATGTCGAACCTGTACCAATATGCCTGGGACAAAATGAAGCCGGCAAGGACAGCTTTGCCCATTATGTCCCAATAGGCCAAACACTCAACTCTCTTTTTCAGAGTCAGTCTGTATTTGAGCAGTACAAACAAGTTCATGCCCATACAGAAACTGACAATGTGTTTCAGGATGTGTGTATCCCCCACTGTCTCTTTATCCATCTCTTCCTGTCTCTCCATTCTATCTATCTCACTTAGTGGTAGCCTTATGTAATTAATTATATGTTTAATTTGTTCTATGTCCTAGGGATGTGCCACTGCAGCTGACCTTGAGAGTTCACTCTCTATACCTGCAACTCCTCGTCTGATACTTCTTGGTAAGTTGGTTTTAGAAAGGACAGTTGGCTTTAGTGTTGTATGTATAGTGGTATCAAACTAAACTGTATTCAAAATGAAAACTAAAACAGAAATTTGACCGTTAAAACTTTTCTGTTTCAGGAGAAACGGGAAGCCGCTTCCAGCGCTGGATGCTCAGCCTTGAGGGCCAAATTATTTGCGAAGGGAAGGGATCCAGTGCACCTTTGTGACAGGGCTGGCGTCTCTTTTTTCCTGTTTTTATAACTTTAACCTACAGTATCAAGAGGAGGCAGCCTGCACGCTTGAATTCATCCAGAGGTAAGCTATTGTCTGTTAACTTCTGCATTTTTTCAGGCCTAGCTGTGGCTCAAGCATGGTCCCAATAGGTCTGGTGATGGGATTTAGCAATTAACTTTGATTTAGAAAGTTTTAGTGCAACTTACACCATTCCCAGAGGCAAGAAGATAGTGCATGTTGATGAAAGTTAATTTATATTTCTTGTCTTTGTTGTGCTGTTAGTCTGTGTGAATTACTAGATTTTTAACCAGTGTATAATTTTCCAGACGCTTTGTGGGTATAAATCCAGAAAAAGGGACAAAGACTGCAAAGGGGAAAAAAAGAAGAACTGTTAATTCACACGTCGCCAGCCTCTTGCGCAAGCTCATGGACTTTCAGTGGGATTTCATTTGAAAATGGTGAGTAATATATATATATATATATATATGCATTACACATGTTCAAACAGCAATGACTCAGGAGGCTGGGTAAATTCATTCTAATGTTCATTCTCAACTGCCTTTCAAAGTTAGAATACTGAACTCCTCTTCCATGCTCTTTTGCCATTATTTTTTTTTTCCTTTCAATAAATTGTACTCATCACCCTTTCTATTATTTTATGTCATCCTGTATTTTTTGTGCTCTGTTTCTAAAATTAGCTTTTGTTAGGTCAAGCCATGTGATATCATTTTGGATTAAAAAATTATTAAAATTATGGAACTCACCTCCCTCTCTCTCTCTCCCTCTCTCCCTCCCTCTCTCTCATATACAGACCCAAGACTTTCAGAATGAAGATGAAGAGTTCCATTAAGTGTTAAGTACTGGTTTTATTGTATTCATACATGTTGAATTTTAGTGGTTTAAGTGTTGAGGTTCAGTATTTTGTTATAATGAACAATGTATTGGAGTTTAAAAATGTAAGTGTATTTGCTACTTTTTAAGCTGAGAAAATGAGATTTGTTTGTGAATAATCTGAGCCTATGTGAAACATTTTTAGGTAACCAGGAGTCAGTGTATATCCTTGGTTTGAGTTTTTTTAGCCAAATGTTTGCAGTTCAGGGAACATTAAATGTTGAGGTTTAGGGCCCTATCTTGCACTGACGCAGCGCAAAGCCAAACGCAAGTGTCTTTGCTAGTTTAAGACAAGACACAGTTGTTATTTTCCACAGATGTCAGCAATGAACATATATATTATATACAGTATATTTCTGTGATTGGTCTGAGCCATGTATTCCTACATTTTGTGTGTTTGTATTACAATAAAAAAGTTAATTTCTAGACCAAACTATTAGTTTTCTTTCTCTTAAGTGTTATCTGAGGAATTATGCCTATTATTGTATTAACTCAAGCTATAATATCTCTTTAAAAATCAGTGGTACACACTAAGAATAATTAATACACGTTATTATAATTATATTAATAATTAATATAACTAAATAAATGCTAAATTTATTAATAAAATAAAACAAATGTATTACTAAATAAAATAAATTTAACACGAAAATAATGGTAACTCTGCTGCCAGTTGTTTCCTGTTTTTTTCTGTGTTTCACAGTAAATTACTGTTGAAAAACATTATGGGAAACACTGTATTCCAAATTTGATATTTGATCCATCAGTCTCACACCATTATTTATGCAAATTGTAAGTGCTGTGTAAAATGCATCTACAAGTGCTCCTTCAAAAATATAAGTGTAGACCCATGTGTTTTAATTATAGGCCTACTTGGCTTTTAGCCTTTCTGTTTGTATTATGTATAAAGTAAAATGTAATGTGTAAAATGTAACGTGTGCTTGGAGAATGGGTTAAGATTTTTTTTTGTTATTATAGAGATTCTTTAGTCACCTCTTTTTATATATTCTCACAAAAATCATGTTGTTAAATTAATGCTATTTATTAAAACAATAATAGAGCTGAGCTTGCTATTTTACCATGTCAGGAAAGAAGAGGATGTGTGACATTGTGATTTTTAATTTTAATTAGCAAGAAAGATCCACCTTGTTAAAAAAAAAAAACCAAAAAAACAATAAATAAAAAATTTTTATTTAAAGTTTATTCCTTGTATCGTGACCCATACATGGATTTCTCTAAGCCCCGGATGTCCACTCACCCTAGAACCGCCCCTGATCGCAGATGTAAAATATATTTATAGAAAATTTGAAAGGTAATTGCCAGATGTTTTACTGCGTCACTTGGCAACCAACAATTTATTAAATATTACAAAATATTGTAACTCAAAGTTTTCCTCTGACTGCAGTCACAGCTGTAGAAATAAGTTGCAGCAGTGTAATTCACACAATTCACCACAGGAGGGCGACTGGCTAAGTTGTCTTGCTATAAAGTTTTAGTGCTTAACTTTTTGTGTTCAAAATGTTCAAAGGTTATATAGTGAGCGAGTACATGCATCAGTTGTCCAAATCGTGCTTTGTCTTATCCTGAATCACTGTGGTACACCTATAATAAGTGTTTATATTCGGACTATTTTATACTGGTTCTGGTCTTACCGCTGCGGAGGAGCACAGGACCTGCGTGACTCGTCATACATGTTTGGTTCAATATTAAATTATACTCTAACTTAACGTTACCTTTGGCTCGTGGAGAGAATAATATTCATTTGAACTTTTTTCATTTCACTTGAACACACACCAGAATTCTTGCCGAGTCGATTTATCTATTTCGCTGACTCAAATCTTTAAATGTTTATGGGTAAAATGACAGCAGTGTAATTCACACAGTTCACCACAGGAGGGCGATAAAACTCCATTTTAAAGAATATCGCAGCATAGGGGTGGGCTAATGGGGGCTGTTTTCAGTAAAGCCCCGAATGTTTTTTATTCCCATGCATTGTACACACCATCACTGAGAGAATTTAATTAATTAAATGTATATTTCTCGACTCTCGCATCGTAGCGTCCGTCAACATACGCATTGTCATTCACAACCGACAAGAACCGCCCATTCAGGCTAGTGCTTCTGACTGACATGTAAACTGGCCAACCATCGATGAGAAGCAACGCGTCTGTACGATCCAGCCAATGAAATTAAATATTTTGGAGCCATGTGTTTGTTGATGATGTGTAAGTTAGTAATGAATGAGTAAAATTGATACAACAGCTTCAGCAGGTAACTTCTAATCATAGTATTAGATTTCATTCTTTAGATTGTCAGATATGCTACATTTTGATCGTTTAACACTTTGTGCAGCACAGTCAATAGGACGTGCACGTGCGCGCGCGCGCACACGCATTTTAAGAGCGTTATATGTTTGGTCAGCATGGCCAAACGTAAAGAAAATATTTCGCTAACGAAAATGGTTTCAAACAAAGCATCACAGTGTTTATTAATTGAATTTGCTTGTAAACGATTCACTGACCGCCATTCAAAATCATTTATACTTTTTTCCTAAATGAATCATCTGATTTGAACGAATCGATCGAACGAAGTACCATTTTCATTTTTTCAATATTTCATATTTCTGTATTCCAAATTTGATATTTGATCCATCAGTCTCACACCATTATTTATGCAAATTGTAAGTGCTGTGTAAAATGCATCTACAAGTGCTCCTTCAAAAATATAAGTGTAGACCCATGTGTTTTAATTATAGGCCTACTTGGCTTTTAGCCTTTCTGTTTGTATTATGTATAAAGTAAAATGTAATGTGTAAAATGTAACGTGTGCTTGGAGAATGGGTTAAGATTTTTTTTTGTTATTATAGAGATTCTTTAGTCACCTCTTTTTATATAATCTCACAAAAATCATGTTGTTAAGTGAATGCTATTTATTAAAACAATAATAGAGCTGAGCTTGCTATTTTACCATGTCAGGAAAGAAGAGGATGTGTGACATTGTGATTTTTAATTTTAATTAGCAAGAAAGATCCACCTTGTTTAAAAAAAAAAAAAAAAAAAAAAAAATTATTTAAAGTTTATTCCTTGTATCGTGACCCATACATGGATTTCTCTAAGCCCCGGATGTCCACTCACCCTAGAACCGCCCCTGATCGCAGATGTAAAATATATTTATAGAAAATTTGAAAGGTAATTGCCAGATGTTTTACTGCGTCACATGGCAACCAACAATTTATTAAATATTACAAAATATTGTAACTCAAAGTTTTCCTCTGACTGCAGTCACGGCTGTAGGAATAAGTTGCAGCAGTGTAATTCACACAATTCACCACAGGAGGGCGACTGGCTAAGTTGCCTTGTTATAAAGTTTTAGTGCTTAACTTTTTGTGTTCAAAATGTTCAAAGGTTATATAGTGAGCGAGTACATGCATCAGTTGTCCAAATCGTGCTTTGTCTTATCCTGAATCACTGTGGTACACCTATAATAAGTGTTTATATTCGGACTATTTTATACTGGTTCTGGTCTTACCGCTGCGGAGGAGCACAGGACCTGCGTGACTCGTCATACATGTTTGGTTCAATATTAAATTATACTCTAACTTAACGTTACCTTTGGCTCGTGGAGAGAATAATATTCATTTGAACTTTTTTCATTTCACTTGAACACACACCAGAATTCTTGCAGAGTCGATTTATCTATTTCGCTGACTCAAATCTTTAAATGTTTATGGGTAAAACGACAGCAGTGTAATTCACACAGTTCACCACAGGAGGGCGATAAAACTCCATTTTAAAGAATATCGCAGCATAGGGGTGGGCTAATGGGGGCTGTTTTCAGTAAAGCCCCGAATGTTTTTTATTCCCATGCATTGTACACACCATCACTGAGAGAATTTAATTAATTAAATGTATATTTCTCGACTCTCGCATCGTAGCGTCCGTCAACATACGCATTGTCATTCACAACCGACAAGAACCGCCCATTCAGGCTAGTGCTTCTGACTGACATGTAAACTGGCCAACCATCGATGAGAAGCAACGCGTCTGTACGATCCAGCCAATGAAATTAAATATTTTGGAGCCAGGTGTTTGTTGATGATGTGTAAGTTAGTAATGAATGAGTAAAATTGATACAACAGCTTCAGCAGGTAACTTCTAATCATAGTATTAGATTTCATTCTTTAGATTGTCAGATATGCTACATTTTGATCGTTTAACACTTTGTGCAGCACAGTCAATAGGACGTGCACGTGCGCGCGCGCGCACACGCATTTTAAGAGCGTTATATGTTTGGTCAGCATGGCCAAACGTAAAGAAAATATTTCGCTAACGAAAATGGTTTCAAACAAAGCATCACAGTGTTTATTAATTGAATTTGCTTGTAAACGATTCACTGACCGCCATTCAAAATCATTTCTTACTTTTTTCCTAAATGAATCATCTGATTTGAACGAATCGATCGAACGAAGTACCATTTTCATTTTTTCAATATTTCATATTTCTGTATTCCAAATTTGATATTTGATCCATCAGTCTCACACCATTATTTATGCAAATTGTAAGTGCTGTGTAAAATGCATCTACAAGTGCTCCTTCAAAAATATAAGTGTAGACCCATGTGTTTTAATTATAGGCCTACTTGGCTTTTAGCCTTTCTGTTTGTATTATGTATAAAGTAAAATGTAATGTGTAAAATGTAACGTGTGCTTGGAGAATGGGTTAAGATTTTTTTTTTGTTATTATAGAGATTCTTTAGTCACCTCTTTTTATATATTCTCACAAAAATCATGTTGTTAAGTGAATGCTATTTATTAAAACAATAATAGAGCTGAGCTTGCTATTTTACCATGTCAGGAAAGAAGAGGATGTGTGACATTGTGATTTAAAAAAAAAAAAAAAAAAAAAATTATTTAAAGTTTATTCCTTGTATCGTGACCCATACATGGATTTCTCTAAGCCCCGGATGTCCACTCACCCTAGAACCGCCCCTGATCGCAGATGTAAAATATATTTATAGAAAATTTGAAAGGTAATTGCCAGATGTTTTACTGCGTCACATGGCAACCAACAATTTATTAAATATTACAAAATATTGTAACTCAAAGTTTTCCTCTGACTGCAGTCACGGCTAGGTATAAGTTGCAGCAGTGTAATTCACACAATTCACCACAGGAGGGCGACTGGCTAAGTTGCCTTGTTATAAAGTTTTAGTGCTTAACTTTTTGTGTTCAAAATGTTCAAAGGTTATATAGTGAGCGAGTACATGCATCAGTTGTCCAAATCGTGCTTTGTCTTATCCTGAATCACTGTGGTACACCTATAATAAGTGTTTATATTCGGACTATTTTATACTGGTTCTGGTCTTACCGCTGCGGAGGAGCACAGGACCTGCGTGACTCGTCATACATGTTTGGTTCAATATTAAATTATACTCTAACTTAACGTTACCTTTGGCTCGTGGAGAGAATAATATTCATTTGAACTTTTTTCATTTCACTTGAACACACACCAGAATTCTTGCAGAGTCGATTTATCTATTTCGCTGACTCAAATCTTTAAATGTTTATGGGTAAAATGACAGCAGTGTAATTCACACAGTTCACCACAGGAGGGCGATAAAACTCCATTTTAAAGAATATCGCAGCATAGGGGTGGGCTAATGGGGGCTGTTTTCAGTAAAGCCCCGAATGTTTTTTATTCCCATGCATTGTACACACCATAACTGAGAGAATTTAATTAATTAAATGTATATTTCTCGACTCTCGCATCGTAGCGTCCGTCAACATACGCATTGTCATTCACAACCGACAAGAACCGCCCATTCAGGCTAGTGCTTCTGACTGACATGTAAACTGGCCAACCATCGATGAGAAGCAACGCGTCTGTACGATCCAGCCAATGAAATTAAATATTTTGGAGCCAGGTGTTTGTTGATGATGTGTAAGTTAGTAATGAATGAGTAAAATTGATACAACAGCTTCAGCAGGTAACTTCTAATCATAGTATTAGATTTCATTCTTTAGATTGTCAGATATGCTACATTTTGATCGTTTAACACTTTGTGCAGCACAGTCAATAGGACGTGCACGTGCGCGCGCGCGCACACGCATTTTAAGAGCGTTATATGTTTGGTCAGCATGGCCAAACGTAAAGAAAATATTTCGCTAACGAAAATGGTTTCAAACAAAGCATCACAGTGTTTATTAATTGAATTTGCTTGTAAACGATTCACTGACCGCCATTCAAAATCATTTCTTACTTTTTTCCTAAATGAATCATCTGATTTGAACGAATCGATCGAACGAAGTACCATTTTCATTTTTTCAATATTTCATATTTCTGTATTCCAAATTTGATATTTGATCCATCAGTCTCACACCATTATTTATGCAAATTGTAAGTGCTGTGTAAAATGCATCTACAAGTGCTCCTTCAAAAATATAAGTGTAGACCCATGTGTTTTAATTATAGGCCTACTTGGCTTTTAGCCTTTCTGTTTGTATTATGTATAAAGTAAAATGTAATGTGTAAAATGTAACGTGTGCTTGGAGAATGGGTTAAGATTTTTTTTTTGTTATTATAGAGATTCTTTAGTCACCTCTTTTTATATATTCTCACAAAAATCATGTTGTTAAGTGAATGCTATTTATTAAAACAATAATAGAGCTGAGCTTGCTATTTTACCATGTCAGGAAAGAAGAGGATGTGTGACATTGTGATTTAAAAAAAAAAAAAAAAAAAATTATTTAAAGTTTATTCCTTGTATCGTGACCCATACATGGATTTCTCTAAGCCCCGGATGTCCACTCACCCTAGAACCGCCCCTGATCGCAGATGTAAAATATATTTATAGAAAATTTGAAAGGTAATTGCCAGATGTTTTACTGCGTCACATGGCAACCAACAATTTATTAAATATTACAAAATATTGTAACTCAAAGTTTTCCTCTGACTGCAGTCACGGCTAGGTATAAGTTGCAGCAGTGTAATTCACACAATTCACCACAGGAGGGCGACTGGCTAAGTTGCCTTGTTATAAAGTTTTAGTGCTTAACTTTTTGTGTTCAAAATGTTCAAAGGTTATATAGTGAGCGAGTACATGCATCAGTTGTCCAAATCGTGCTTTGTCTTATCCTGAATCACTGTGGTACACCTATAATAAGTGTTTATATTCGGACTATTTTATACTGGTTCTGGTCTTACCGCTGCGGAGGAGCACAGGACCTGCGTGACTCGTCATACATGTTTGGTTCAATATTAAATTATACTCTAACTTAACGTTACCTTTGGCTCGTGGAGAGAATAATATTCATTTGAACTTTTTTCATTTCACTTGAACACACACCAGAATTCTTGCCGAGTCGATTTATCTATTTCGCTGACTCAAATCTTTAAATGTTTATGGGTAAAATGACAGCAGTGTAATTCACACAGTTCACCACAGGAGGGCGATAAAACTCCATTTTAAAGAATATCGCAGCATAGGGGTGGGCTAATGGGGGCTGTTTTCAGTAAAGCCCCGAATGTTTTTTATTCCCATGCATTGTACACACCATCACTGAGAGAATTTAATTAAATAAATGTATATTTCTCGACTCTCGCATCGTAGCGTCCGTCAACATACGCATTGTCATTCACAACCGACAAGAACCGCCCATTCAGGCTAGTGCTTCTGACTGACATGTAAACTGGCCAACCATCGATGAGAAGCAACGCGTCTGTACGATCCAGCCAATGAAATTAAATATTTTGGAGCCAGGTGTTTGTTGATGATGTGTAAGTTAGTAATGAATGAGTAAAATTGATACAACAGCTTCAGCAGGTAACTTCTAATCATAGTATTAGATTTCATTCTTTAGATTGTCAGATATGCTACATTTTGATCGTTTAACACTTTGTGCAGCACAGTCAATAGGACGTGCACGTGCGCGCGCGCACACGCATTTTAAGAGCGTTATATGTTTGGTCAGCATGGCCAAACGTAAAGAAAATATTTCGCTAACGAAAATGGTTTCAAACAAAGCATCACAGTGTTTATTAATTGAATTTGCTTGTAAACGATTCACTGACCGCCATTCAAAATCATTTATACTTTTTTCCTAAATGAATCATCTGATTTGAACGAATCGATCGAACGAAGTACCATTTTCATTTTTTCAATATTTCATATTTCTGTATTCCAAATTTGATATTTGATCCATCAGTCTCACACCATTATTTATGCAAATTGTAAGTGCTGTGTAAAATGCATCTACAAGTGCTCCTTCAAAAATATAAGTGTAGACCCATGTGTTTTAATTATAGGCCTACTTGGCTTTTAGCCTTTCTGTTTGTATTATGTATAAAGTAAAATGTAATGTGTAAAATGTAACGTGTGCTTGGAGAATGGGTTAAGATTTTTTTTTTTGTTATTATAGAGATTCTTTAGTCACCTCTTTTTATATATTCTCACAAAAATCATGTTGTTAAGTGAATGCTATTTATTAAAACAATAATAGAGCTGAGCTTGCTATTTTACCATGTCAGGAAAGAAGAGGATGTGTGACATTGTGATTTTTAATTTTAATTAGCAAGAAAGATCCACCTTGTTAAAAAAAACCCAAAAAAACAATAAATAAAAAAATATAAAATTTTATTTAAAGTTTATTCCTTGTATCGTGACCCATACATGGATTTCTCTAAGCCCCGGATGTCCACTCACCCTAGAACCGCCCCTGATCGCAGATGTAAAATATATATAGAAAATTTGAAAGGTAATTGCCAGATGTTTTACTGCGTCACATGGCAACCAACAATTTATTAAATATTACAAAATATTGTAACTCAAAGTTTTCCTCTGACTGCAGTCACGGCTGTAGGTATAAGTTGCAGCAGTGTAATTCACACAATTCACCACAGGAGGGCGACTGGCTAAGTTGCCTTGTTATAAAGTTTTAGTGCTTAACTTTTTGTGTTCAAAATGTTCAAAGGTTATATAGTGAGCGAGTACATGCATCAGTTGTCCAAATCGTGCTTTGTCTTATCCTGAATCACTGTGGTACACCTATAATAAGTGTTTATATTCGGACTATTTTATACTGGTTCTGGTCTTACCGCTGCGGAGGAGCACAGGACCTGCGTGACTCGTCATACATGTTTGGTTCAATATTAAATTATACTCTAACTTAACGTTACCTTTGGCTCGTGGAGAGAATAATATTCATTTGAACTTTTTTCATTTCACTTGAACACACACCAGAATTCTTGCAGAGTCGATTTATCTATTTCGCTGACTCAAATCTTTAAATGTTTATGGGTAAAATGACAGCAGTGTAATTCACACAGTTCACCACAGGAGGGCGATAAAACTCCATTTTAAAGAATATCGCAGCATAGGGGTGGGCTAATGGGGGCTGTTTTCAGTAAAGCCCCGAATGTTTTTTATTCCCATGCATTGTACACACCATAACTGAGAGAATTTAATTAATTAAATGTATATTTCTCGACTCTCGCATCGTAGCGTCCGTCAACATACGCATTGTCATTCACAACCGACAAGAACCGCCCATTCAGGCTAGTGCTTCTGACTGACATGTAAACTGGCCAACCATCGATGAGAAGCAACGCGTCTGTACGATCCAGCCAATGAAATTAAATATTTTGGAGCCAGGTGTTTGTTGATGATGTGTAAGTTAGTAATGAATGAGTAAAATTGATACAACAGCTTCAGCAGGTAACTTCTAATCATAGTATTAGATTTCATTCTTTAGATTGTCAGATATGCTACATTTTGATCGTTTAACACTTTGTGCAGCACAGTCAATAGGACGTGCACGTGCGCGCGCGCGCACACGCATTTTAAGAGCGTTATATGTTTGGTCAGCATGGCCAAACGTAAAGAAAATATTTCGCTAACGAAAATGGTTTCAAACAAAGCATCACAGTGTTTATTAATTGAATTTGCTTGTAAACGATTCACTGACCGCCATTCAAAATCATTTCTTACTTTTTCCCTAAATGAATCATCTGATTTGAACGAATCGATCGAACGAAGTACCATTTTCATTTTTTCAATATTTCATATTTCTGTATTCCAAATTTGATATTTGATCCATCAGTCTCACACCATTATTTATGCAAATTGTAAGTGCTGTGTAAAATGCATCTACAAGTGCTCCTTCAAAAATATAAGTGTAGACCCATGTGTTTTAATTATAGGACTTGGCTTTTAGCCTTTCTGTTTGTATTATGTATAAAGTAAAATGTAATGTGTAAAATGCAACGTGTGCTTGGAGAATGGCTTAAGATTTTTTTTTTGTTATTATAGAGATTCTTTAGTCACCTCTTTTTATATATTCTCACAAAAATCATGTTGTTAAGTGAATGCTATTTATTAAAACAATAATAGAGCTGAGCTTGCTATTTTACCATGTCAGGAAAGAAGAGGATGTGTGACATTGTGATTTTTAATTTTAATTAGCAAGAAAGATCCACCTTGTTTAAAAAAAAAAAAAAAATTATTTAAAGTTTATTCCTTGTATCGTGACCCATACATGGATTTCTCTAAGCCCCGGATGTCCACTCACCCTAGAACCGCCCCTGATCGCAGATGTAAAATATATTTATAGAAAATTTGAAAGGTAATTGCCAGATGTTTTACTGCGTCACTTGGCAACCAACAATTTATTAAATATTACAAAATATTGTAACTCAAAGTTTTCCTCTGACTGCAGTCACGGCTGTAGGAATAAGTTGCAGGAGTGTAATTCACACAATTCACCACAGGAGGGCGACTGGCTAAGTTGCCTTGTTATAAAGTTTTAGTGCTTAACTTTTTGTGTTCAAAATGTTCAAAGGTTATATAGTGAGCGAGTACATGCATCAGTTGTCCAAATCGTGCTTTGTCTTATCCTGAATCACTGTGGTACACCTATAATAAGTGTTTATATTCGGACTATTTTATACTGGTTCTGGTCTTACCGCTGCGGAGGAGCACAGGACCTGCGTGACTCGTCATACATGTTTGGTTCAATATTAAATTATACTCTAACTTAACGTTACCTTTGGCTCGTGGAGAGAATAATATTCATTTGAACTTTTTTCATTTCACTTGAACACACACCAGAATTCTTGCAGAGTCGATTTATCTATTTCGCTGACTCAAATCTTTAAATGTTTATGGGTAAAATGACAGCAGTGTAATTCACACAGTTCACCACAGGAGGGCGATAAAACTCCATTTTAAAGAATATCGCAGCATAGGGGTGGGCTAATGGGGGCTGTTTTCAGTAAAGCCCCGAATGTTTTTTATTCCCATGCATTGTACACACCATCACTGAGAGAATTAAATTAAATAAATGTATATTTCTCGACTCTCGCATCGTAGCGTCCGTCAACATACGCATTGTCATTCACAACCGACAAGAACCGCCCATTCAGGCTAGTGCTTCTGACTGACATGTAAACTGGCCAACCATCGATGAGAAGCAACGCGTCTGTACGATCCAGCCAATGAAATTAAATATTTTGGAGCCAGGTGTTTGTTGATGATGTGTAAGTTAGTAATGAATGAGTAAAATTGATACAACAGCTTCAGCAGGTAACTTCTAATCATAGTATTAGATTTCATTCTTTAGATTGTCAGATATGCTACATTTTGATCGTTTAACACTTTGTGCAGCACAGTCAATAGGACGTGCACGTGCGCGCGCGCGCACACGCATTTTAAGAGCGTTATATGTTTGGTCAGCATGGCCAAACGTAAAGAAAATATTTCGCTAACGAAAATGGTTTCAAACAAAGCATCACAGTGTTTATTAATTGAATTTGCTTGTAAACGATTCACTGACCGCCATTCAAAATCATTTCTTACTTTTTTCCTAAATGAATCATCCGATTTGAACGAATCGATCGAACGAAGTACCATTTTCATTTTTTCAATATTTCATATTTCTGTATTCCAAATTTGATATTTGATCCATCAGTCTCACACCATTATTTATGCAAATTGTAAGTGCTGTGTAAAATGCATCTACAAGTGCTCCTTCAAAAATATAAGTGTAGACCCATGTGTTTTAATTATAGGACTTGGCTTTTAGCCTTTCTGTTTGTATTATGTATAAAGTAAAATGTAATGTGTAAAATGCAACGTGTGCTTGGAGAATGGCTTAAGATTTTTTTTGTTATTATAGAGATTCTTTAGTCACCTCTTTTTATATATTCTCACAAAAATCATGTTGTTAAGTGAATGCTATTTATTAAAACAATAATAGAGCTGAGCTTGCTATTTTACCATGTCAGGAAAGAAGAGGATGTGTGACATTGTGATTTTTAATTTTAATTAGCAAGAAAGATCCACCTTGTTTAAAAAAAAAAAAAAAAAAAATTATTTAAAGTTTATTCCTTGTATCGTGACCCATACATGGATTTCTCTAAGCCCCGGATGTCCACTCACCCTAGAACCGCCCCTGATCGCAGATGTAAAATATATTTATAGAAAATTTGAAAGGTAATTGCCAGATGTTTTACTGCGTCACTTGGCAACCAACAATTTATTAAATATTACAAAATATTGTAACTCAAAGTTTTCCTCTGACTACAGTCACGGCTGTAGGAATAAGTTGCAGCAGTGTAATTCACACAATTCACCACAGGAGGGCGACTGGCTAAGTTGTCTTGTTATAAAGTTTTAGTGCTTAACTTTTTGTGTTCAAAATGTTCAAAGGTTATATAGTGAGCGAGTACATGCATCAGTTGTCCAAATCGTGCTTTGTCTTATCCTGAATCACTGTGGTACACCTATAATAAGTGTTTATATTCGGACTATTTTATACTGGTTCTGGTCTTACCGCTGCGGAGGAGCACAGGACCTGCGTGACTCGTCATACATGTTTGGTTCAATATTAAATTATACTCTAACGTTACCTTTGGCTCGTGGAGAGAATAATATTCATTTGAACTTTTTTCATTTCACTTGAACACACACCAGAATTCTTGCAGAGTCGATTTATCTATTTCGCTGACTCAAATCTTTAAATGTTTATGGGTAAAATGACAGCAGTGTAATTCACACAGTTCACCACAGGAGGGCGATTAAACTCAATTTTTAAAGAATATCGCAGCATAGGGGTGGGCTAATGGGGGCTGTTTTCAGTAAAGCCCCGAATGTTTTTTATTCCCATGCATTGTACACACCATCACTGAGAGAATTTAATTAATTAAATGTATATTTCTCGACTCTCGCATCGTAGCGTCCGTCAACATACGCATTGTCATTCACAACCGACAAGAACCGCCCATTCAGGCTAGTGCTTCTGACTGACATGTAAACTGGCCAACCATCGATGAGAAGCAACGCGTCTGTACGATCCAGCCAATGAAATTAAATATTTTGGAGCCATGTGTTTGTTGATGATGTGTAAGTTAGTAATGAATGAGTAAAATTGATACAACAGCTTCAGCAGGTAACTTCTAATCATAGTATTAGATTTCATTCTTTAGATTGTCAGATATGCTACATTTTGATCGTTTAACACTTTGTGCAGCACAGTCAATAGGACGTGCACGTGCGCGCGCGCGCACACGCATTTTAAGAGCGTTATATGTTTGGTCAGCATGACCAAACGTAAAGAAAATATTTCGCTAACGAAAATGGTTTCAAACAAAGCATCACAGTGTTTATTAATTGAATTTGCTTGTAAACGATTCACTGACCGCCATTCAAAATCATTTCTTACTTTTTTCCTAAATGAATCATCTGATTTGAACGAATCGATCGAACGAAGTACCATTTTCATTTTTTCAATATTTCATATTTCTGTATTCCAAATTTGATATTTGATCCATCAGTCTCACACCATTATTTATGCAAATTGTAAGTGCTGTGTAAAATGCATCTACAAGTGCTCCTTCAAAAATATAAGTGTAGACCCATGTGTTTTAATTATAGGCCTACTTGGCTTTTAGCCTTTCTGTTTGTATTATGTATAAAGTAAAATGTAATGTGTAAAATGTAACGTGTGCTTGGAGAATGGGTTAAGATTTTTTTTTTGTTATTATAGAGATTCTTTAGTCACCTCTTTTTATATATTCTCACAAAAATCATGTTGTTAAGTGAATGCTATTTATTAAAACAATAATAGAGCTGAGCTTGCTATTTTACCATGTCAGGAAAGAAGAGGATGTGTGACATTGTGATTTTTAATTTTAATTAGCAAGAAAGATCCACCTTGTTAAAAAAAAAAAAAACAATAAATAAAAAAATATAAAAATTTTATTTAAAGTTTATTCCTTGTATCGTGACCCATACATGGATTTCTCTAAGCCCCGGATGTCCACTCACCCTAGAACCGCCCCTGATCGCAGATGTAAAATATATTTATAGAAAATTTGAAAGGTAATTGCCAGATGTTTTGCTGCGTCACATGGCAACCAACAATTTATTAAATATTACAAAATATTGTAACTCAAAGTTTTCCTCTGACTGCAGTCACGGCTGTAGGAATAAGTTGCAGCAGTGTAATTCACACAATTCACCACAGGAGGGCGACTGGCTAAGTTGCCTTGTTATAAAGTTTTAGTGCTTAACTTTTTGTGTTCAAAATGTTCAAAGGTTATATAGTGAGCGAGTACATGCATCAGTTGTCCAAATTGTGCTTTGTCTTATCCTGAATCACTGTGGTACACCTATAATAAGTGTTTATATTCGGACTATTTTATACTGGTTCTGGTCTTACCGCTGCGGAGGAGCACAGGACCTGCGTGACTCGTCATACATGTTTGGTTCAATATTAAATTATACTCTAACTTAACGTTACCTTTGGCTCGTGGAGAGAGTAATATTCATTTGAACTTTTTTCATTTCACTTGAACACACACCAGAATTCTTGCAGAGTCGATTTATCTATTTCGCTGACTCAAATCTTTAAATGTTTATGGGTAAAATGACAGCAGTGTAATTCACACAGTTCACCACAGGAGGGCGCCCAGATAAAAACAAATTTTCGTCATGTTTGCCAGATGTTTTCAATTATTTATCAAATGATTTAATCAATGCCAGCAGTGTATTTCACATAATTCACAACAGGGGCCTGTTTCAGAAAGGAGGTTAAGTGAAAACTCTGAGTATGTTAACCCTGAAATGAGGGAAACTCTGGGTTTTCCGTTTCAGAAAGGGGGGTATATCAAACCCGAGAAAGCAGAGTAAGTCAAGCCCGTTTCTGAAAGAGAGGTAACTTATACTCAGAGTCAGTTACCATGGTAACTTACTCTGTGAACCTAACCTGGTCGGGAGCAGGTTTTCTTCGGTAAACCCAGAGTTTCTTGCGGTCTCCTCCCCTTTTTTAAAGAGGAAGTGCTGTTTAAACACCAACACTAATAATAAAATGTATTTACACATTCTTTAAGGAATATATATATATTGTTTGTCCATGGTTTAATTGACTAAATCTGTTTTGCAGCACTTTGCCAAAAAATAAAAGGATTAAAACATTTGCTAAACTTTTATTTGATTACCACTGTTTTGGATAATATATTTCTATTAAATCATTGAAAAAATTGTAATAAAATTTAATAAGTTATTCATGATAAAAAATAAGATGTCAATCATAATCATAATCAATTATTGAAGTTAGTTGATATTATGTTTTATTGAACAAATGTTTAATTTATTTAACTGTTATTTTAACTGATGAAAATAATAACTGTAATTTAATAATGCAGTTTATATATTTAACAATTGTTTAATACCATAAACCGTGATATTTTCTGAGATGGTTCTCATACTGTGAAACTCTCATACGTTACAACCCCACATGGGGGAGTCCCCCACCCCACCCCCGCTGTTAAACAAGTTACTCAGCAACTTTTACTCATGTTTTAAATTAACTACTTTTTACTTGAGTAGATTTTTTAGACTGGTATTTTTACTTTTACTTAAGTAAAAATGTATCAAAGTAATAGTAGACTACTTTAGGTTGAATAACATTCTTCCAGTTTCACCTCTGATATTATAACAGTTACTCTAAAATAGTTATGAATTATTAACTACAAATGACATCTTCAACAGTGTAGTTAGATTAATGTAACAATTACTATCTCTAGAAAGTATTGGTCTACATATTTCTAAATCCTATATCAACCTCAACCACTTGATTAATACAAGGAGGAGAGACAAGAAACTGCACTTTTAATGCTTTCAAATTAACAATATACAATTGCATGAATTATTCTTGAATTGATCAAAGTGTGTAGAGGGAGAAGGTTATATAAAAATATACCTTTTAAAAATGTATGTTAAATCCACTATTGTTTTATACTGAATTGGTCTATAGTTTATGCAGTAGCCTATTTAATGTAATTGCATCATATTTTATTTTAAATTAAAGAAGAATTAAGAGTAATCCCTTTAATTGAATCACAATATTTAGATTACTTGGTAATTAATTATACCCAACACCTCTTTTTGTCTGGCGCTGTTGCCATGGTGACTCGTAATATCTGCGCTCCATTGATAATGGCTTTTTATAGCTGTGGTGCACGCGCTTAACTCAGAGTCAGTCAACACAGAGTTGATTGAACTAACTCATTTCAGCTTTTCTGTAACCGAAAACTCTGAATTTCCCATCTCAGGATAAGTCAACTCAGAGTTCAAGCTTTAACTCAGAGTTGGTTGAACCTCCTTATTGAAACGGGCCCCAGGAGGGCGTTTAGACGCGAGTCTTTAAATGTATATACAGATATAAGGATATATTTCTTCTAAACAAAAGTGAACTTTTCCAGATGTTGTTTTACAACATAAGTTTCATGGACAACATAAGTAATATTAATAAAATAATATGCCTAAATAATAAATATTAAAAAATAATAAAAGTCTAAAATTCTAAACGTCTAAAGGTATCATGGCCGACCGGCTCAGACACCACCCAAATCAGCACGTGACTCCTCATTCTCTCTGCGTGCACGCATGCATACATGATCCCATTCCCAGTTGATTTGTTCCACCTGGTACTAACCACACGTTCTTATTTAAACTTTTTGAGTGAATGTGTGAGAAACAGGAGTGCAATAACGTCGAAAGAGGTAGGTGACGAAGCCGTTGTAGCTTAAATTGTATCCAACCTTACTCGTCTTTATTGAATTTTTACCAGTTAGAATTCAATCTGATTGCTTTACAATTAATTCCTACTAGTAGCAATTACAATTATAGAGCTCTCTAATTAAATTCTTACTAACAAGTACGATTAGAGAGCTCTCTAATTCGATTTTTACTAGTAAGAATGTTATTGAGCTCTTTAATTGAGTTGTAGAGCTCTGCAATTGCATTCTTACAAGTAACAATTCTATTAGAGAGCTCTACAATTCAATTCTTACTAGTAGAAGTTACAATTAGAGAGCTCTCGTGAAAATGCAATTTCAGAGCTCTCTAATTCAATTATTACTAGTAACAAATACAATTGCAACTCTGTATGGCAAGCCGTTTTAGCTTAAATTGTATGGCAAGCCGTTTTAGCTTAAATTGAGAGCTTTACAATTTAATTTCTATTAGTAGCAATTACAATTATAGAGCTCTCTAATTAAAATTGTACTAATAACAATTACAGTTAGAGAGCTCTTTAATTTGATTTTTGCTAGTAAGAATATAATTGCAGAGCTCTTTAATTGATTTCCAGAACTCTGCAATTGCATTCTTACTAGTAAGAATTACATTAGAGAGCTCTCTAAATCCGTTTTTACTAGTAAGAATTACATTAAGAGCGCTCTTTAATGCAACTGTTACTAGTAACAATTCAGTTAGAGAGCTCTACAATTCAATTCTTACTTGAATTAAAGAGCTCTTCAATTGCATTCTTACTAGTAGCAATTCATTTAGAGAGCTCTCTAATGCAATTGTTACTAGTAAGAATTAATATTATTGAGCTCTCTAATTCAATGCTTACTAGTAACTATGTCAAGCCGTTTTAGCTTAAATTGTACCCAGCCTTACTCGTCAGAATTGCACTTTTACTAATAACAATTCAATTAGAGAGCTCTCTAATTCAATTCTTACTAGTAACAATTGCAATTAGAGAGCTCTACAAATGAATTTTTACTAGTCGTATGTCTCCATTGACTTCCATTCATTTTTAATTAGAGAGCTCTACAATTGAATTGTTACTAGTAACAATTATAATTAGAGCGCTCTCTATAATTAGAGATAAGTGTCTGCTCTGGATAAAGTTATACGATAGCGAGACCACAACACCAAATAAACGCGTATAAATTAAACAAGGATGTCTACATCTGATCTAAGTTAGTCAACAACGTATTTGAACGTTATCTTTAAAATCTCTAACGTAACGTTAGTCTAACGTTAGACGTACATTAGTAAACATTAACGTTAGCTTCTGCGTTGTACATCATGTCAATTAGCTTCATTAACGTATATCTGTAAATAAACGAGAAAACAAATGTTAGCGATGTTGTGCTGAATGATTCATGTAAATACTGTAGTACCAAACGGTGATGGCAACGATATGCGGGTTATCATGTTTACACTGTGACCTGTACATTTTTGCCTGGAGCTGAAGCTTTTCATTGACGTTCTCAACAATAAAATTATTAATATAACCCTCCAATGCATAGTTCATGCCCTTTAGGTGACTTCAAGATGATATAAGTTTTCTGTCTCCAAAAATCACCAATTGCCTCCTGTGAAATGTCTCCTACTGTGACAGCTGCCATAGCGCACGTGCCGTGTTTGTCCGAGTGAGTGGAGGGGGCATGGCTTAGCCATAGGTCAATTGAGTTGTTACTAGTAAGAATTGAATTAGAGAGCTCAGTAATAGTAATTCTTACCAGTAACAATTGCATTAGAGAGCTCTCTAAATGAATTGCTACTAGTAAAAATGCAATTGCAGAGCTCTTTAATTCAATTCAACAGCTCTCTAATTGTAATTCTTACTAGTAGTAACAATTCAATTGTAGAGCTTTTTACTAGTAAGAATGCAATTACAGAGCTCTTTAATTCTGTTACAGAGCTCTGCAAGTTATTATACATATCTTTAATTCATTATGGAGGGACCTGCACGCCGCACACGTAGCAAGAAAACCCCCGCTCCGGGTGAAACCACAATCCTCAGGCGTAGCACCCGTAACAAAGGTGGCGCCGTAACTAAAGAGGTGAAAGTAGTGGCAGAGAACGTTCCAGAACCCGTGCAGGATCAGATCCAGGTGTCTGAAGCCGTGGTGGTGATTCCCTCCTCGGAGTGTGTGAACGCTGGTTTGTCTCCAGACCGATCCGCCGACAAAATCCCCAGCGCTGCATCCGGGTCGCAGACGACACCTCCGGGCTCGTCTCGGACGTCTGTTCGCCGCTCGCAGGTTGTGCAGCGCCGGCGCTCTCTGGTGGGACTCAGGCATAGCATGACCCAGAAAGCTGTTCGCAGGGCGTCCCGGCGCTCTTTCCTGAAGAAGAAAGCCAGACTGGGCAACTTGACCTGCAGCAGCTCCGACAGCGGTGAGGCCATTCACAATCACCGTCAGAACTCAAATGAATAATTATGGTCTGTGTGATGATGAATGCCTTAGGATTTATCGCTTTGTTCGGACAGTCATGCATGCTTTTTAAAGTGATTAAATGTGCATGTTAACTGAATGATGATGTTTATGTCTGCACTGCTTTTTCCAGAGGACATTAGTATGAACATTGAACTTGAGGACCAAGAGGAACAGTGAGTTTGCTTTGAAATTTCAGCATATGATGTATTTTTTTCTGAGATTCAAACCCACAACCTTTTGGTTATCAGTCAAGATCTTTTAAACGCCATTTCTCGCTTCTATTTAGGGTTGATGCACCGCAAAAGATGGCCGAACCACCCACTGAAACCAACCCTGAACCTGAAATCGTCCAAATTGAGGTGAGAAATTCCTGCTGTGATTTTCGTGTACACGAGAACGCTCGCGGGTGAAAACGTAAAAATATTTTATTGGATGTGCCTTTTGTTGACACGGCGACGGCGTTTTTGGGGCTTAAAAACACAAAGTGAAACCACCCTCCAGAGTGGAAATCGTTCTAGTGGACCGCGTTCCCGTCTAAAGGGTAAAAACGCAAAAGTCTGCTTGACGGTGAAGGTTGTACACAGGCGAGCAGACTTGGTGTTGTTGTGTGGTAGTGCTCCACATTGCCACCTAGCCACCTGGAGCGCATACTACATTGAATTTCACACACTTTTGCGTCACAATATGCTCACGGATTTCCCACCCATAACGCTTGTCTAAACGCAGAATAAAAAGTGATGTAACGCAACGCCACTTTTGCGTTCTCTCTTCAGATCATTTCCGTGTAAACTGCCGAAGTCACAAAACCCCCACATTTAACCAAACACGGCCATTTCGTTTATGAGGATAGGAAGTGTTTTATTGCATAGTGCAATTTGCGAATAACTCAACGGCTGTGTGATATAGCAACCTGAACCTGCAGGGATGCAAGCAGTGCACTCTTCGGCATCTCCTGCTTTTTTCATGTCAGTTTGGGTGACTCGCTGTGCAGAAACGCGCCCGCGCGTGGATATCATTCTGTCAGTCTATACTGTTTTTTTGCCCTTGTATGTTGTGCGTGAGTTTTGAGACTAAATAAACGCTGTAGGGCCGTTCACATATTGTGTGTTTTGCGCTCTCAAGTTTGCAATTTCAAATTTAAGGTTTTTTTTTTTTTTTTTTTTTTTTTTCAAAGGCAGAAACATATTTACTATGTGCCTTGGGGTTGGTGGCAATGTAAGTAATTAAGGCTTCG
This sequence comes from Pimephales promelas, assembly GCF_988280905.1. Taxonomy (NCBI): domain Eukaryota; kingdom Metazoa; phylum Chordata; class Actinopteri; order Cypriniformes; family Leuciscidae; genus Pimephales; species Pimephales promelas. The sequence goes on along the minus strand of NC_142792.1, from coordinate 359,625 downwards.
ATTACCTCTCTTTTTTTGACCATACATGTGTTTGCATCCCTGAACCTGAGAAGACTGAAGAAAAGGAAACTGAGATAAAAGACGATAAACTACCAGAAGAGATTTCTCAATCTCCAAGCAGCGTCACACAATCCATGACTCATACTTCAGACACAGGTACAAGTCTAACAGAGGAATACGGAAGGTGTAAATGGGATTGCGATGTGTATAGTAAGGTTTGATTTACTGCCTTTATCTTCCTGTAATAGATGACAGTAGCAGGCCCAGAGGAGACGTCCAGTAAGCACATCAACTCGAATTCTTCATTAAGTTTGTCACATTTATTTATATAGCGCTTTTTACAATACAGATTGCAATCACAGTGATAACATGAAAGTAGTACAACACAGATCAATAATATTGTTCAATATTAAATGTCCCCAACTAAGCAAGCCAAAAGCAAGGCATTTAATGTAAATGTTTTCTAATGGTCTCTGTGGGTGTCCGTCAGGCGTAGGCTTTCAGGCTCCAAGCGTCAGGCAGTTGAGTCAATTCAGGAATTCAACACACCCATGAAGAAGCGATCTCCTCCAAAGAAATGCCTCGCGGTATGAGTACCTCTGACCATCGTAATGCCTGAAATGAACACATTGTGAAGGCAAAACATTGACTTGTTTGAGGATTGGATTAGCCAATGTTTGATCCGTGCAGACCATCATCCATTATGTTTCTGTTTGTTGTGTGTGTGTGTAGAGGACTGCTCCACACACGCGCTTGTTTGTTCACACAGTGCAGAAGAACCGGATGCTGATGAAGATGCCTGGATCTCTGGACCGCAACAACATGAATTCCATCGAACGATCTGCCACCAAAACCGTTATCAAGGTGGGCACACCTTTCAGACTGTTCCTCTGTGCATGTTTTAAGACCCATGGAATCGTTTTTTTTTTAAACGCACACAAAAAACATATTAATAGATTAATTAAATTGTCATTTTGCACTTTAACGTTCACAGACACTAGTCCATATTGCGATTTGATTACAGGGATGGTTCACCCCAAGATGTTAACTGTCATTACTTTCGCTCATGTTGTTCCAAACCTGTACAACAGGGGAGCTGCGGGGTCTTAAAAAGGTCTTAAATTTCTTGTTCCTTAATTAAGGCCATAAGGTTTTAAATTCTGTTGTCCAAGTCGTATTTTTTTTTATTTTTTTTTAACTGGTCTTAAATTTGATTATACTAGCCTATTTATTCAGTCAACCAGACTGCAACGCAAGGTGAAATGGGGGAAACAACAACGTGGTTTAGCGTAACGTCAACATCTAATTTCTTGGAGTGTGCGCAAACAACATTTTTTAGTCTGATGAAAAATATCTTAGGTGGGGCTTTTTCATATTCTGTCGGTTTCAGTGGTCTGGTAACATGGGAGTCTTTTAGTGTAGTGGTTTCGAGGTCGTCACCTCACGTACGTGGCGTCACCCCAGTTTGAAAACCACTGCCTTTACTTATATTTGTAAAGCGACCTTGGGTGTTGGAACTACCCAAACACATTTTAACACAAACTGCATGATACCAGTGCTTTGTGATAAAGTCTGTAATAATTGAATGCCATATTACAAGGCTGAGTCATTCTTACACAAAAACAAACTAATTACACACCCAGATTCCAGGAAATCACCTGCAGTGTGAATGAACCCAAATCAAACGATCCCGGGTATCTGTGTGAAAGGGGCTATGCTACACTTCCTTCGGGCACTCTGTGTCGAAACTGAAACTGAACTGACCATCCCAGTCAGACTCTGTCAGATTAACCTCGTCACTCGTGTGTGTGTCTCTGGCTTGGGAAGTTCACCTTCACCCATTTGTGTATCAGATGTTGCCAAGAACTGTTTTTATTCACTTTTCACACAAAGCAAAAGCAGCCGTCCTTGTATTTGTTTTCATCGTCCTTGCTCTTAACTTCAGTCATTCTTCACTTAAATCCTGTAATTGTGGAAACTAAAATGAACACTTTTCCTGCAGAAGCTAGAACGACAGAAGTGGGACGCCTTGAACAAGAAGATGCAACAAGAGTATGAACGAAAGCTGAAGATTGAGGAGGAGAGACAAAAGAAACGGGAAGAAATGAAAAGGTGGGGAGGTGCTTTTGATTGGTCGACTAATTTCAATTCAATTATTAATCTAGTTTAAGTGTGAATGCAAATCAGGAGTCACTGTGAATTCTGTCCACTTTAGAAAGCGGGATGAGCGTTTGAAACGGGTTGTTGAGGCTCGAGTGAAAGGTCAAATGGAGAAGGAGCAGGAAATTAAAAATAAATTTGAAGAAAAGATGGCACGGCTGGAGGAGAGAAATGATATGGTTGGTAGTGAGATTCTCAAGACTGAATTGAAACCCAGTGTTTGATTTTGAAGTTTTTAATGTTGTGGGGTTTCTCTCTCTCTCAGATGCGAGTTGAGCGAATGGCAGAGGAGGAAGCCAAGAGGAAGGTGGCCGCTGAACGACAGGAAGAACTGCAGCTGCGCAAGGACCAGGAAGAGATAGCCAGACTATTGAAAGTTCAGCAAGCTGTAAGTCAACATTTCAGGTGGAGAGACCATGTTGAAAGAAGTGTTGCTAGTATGTTAATGGGACAGCCTTTACATTGAAATTGTACTTCAAACTAATTGTCAATTATTTATTCTTTTTGCAACCACTTATTTTCTTTCAAACCAATGGCAAATAATATCAAGGCTAATATAAGATTTGTTTTTGTATATATTTTACTTATTCTTTTGGGGGTTTGTAATATTTTCCATTTGATCAAAAATACAGTAAAAACAGTTGTAATTCCTTTGATCAAAGCTGAATCTTCCAGTCTTCTGTCACATATTTCTTAAATCTATACAAGCATGTATGTGTGTGTGTGTGTATATATATATATATATATATATATATATATATATACACACCTCAATCAATCATTGAGTTGCTTACTACTAATAAATATTTGTACTAAAGCTAAATTGTTAATAGCACAGAATAGTTCCCAATGAGATGACCTCTAGTTTGGTTTTGGGTTTCAAAGCATATAAAGTATGGGGAAAAAAAGCGTTAGTGGATCAATACAAGAATAATTTTTAAAGGATTAATTATAGAAATAACCGTAAGACTAATCATATGTATTTTTTTTTATTATACTCCATTTTTGACGAGATTTGATTTTAATGAGTGAGTGAATTTCTTAAGTCGCATTAGTGTGGTTCTTTGGTGCAAACCTGTAACTGTAAACTGCAAACATTAAACTTTACTGAAATATGTCTTTAACTGAAAGTGCTGTTAACTCTAAACTGTAATTACTAAATATATAAAAACTAAATAGAAATGTTCATAAAATAAAAACTTAGCCATTAATGAAACTGACCCGAACTAAAATTTATAGGGAATTTGAAAATTAGATTAAAATAAAAACTAATTTAAAAATGCAAAACTATAATAACCTTGGTCTGAGCAGCATCTTTCTTATAGTACGTTTACATTTATTCATTTAGCTGACACTATTTCTCCAGAGCGATTTATAATTGCTATACATGTCAGAGGTTGCACGCGTCTGGAGCAACTAGGGGTTAAGTGTCTTGCTCAGGCACACATTGGTGTCTCACAGTGGATTCGAACCCGGGTCTCTCACACCAAAGGCATAGTAGAGGGGTGTTTCAAAAACAGCAATGTGACCCGGACCCCCTTGTTGCTGAGAAATCTAATGTAGCGATTCAGGATCAAAGCTATTACTAAGTAACGTTGAGTATCGTTTAAATGCTTCTGCTTAGTTTTGCCTTTATCTGCAGCATGTTTCTGTGTTATTTTAAAGCGATTGTGGTGTGTGCAGGTATTGCGTAGCAGCCATCTTTAATGAAGCACTATTACAACCCACTGGATCTCCATTCATATTTTGGAAAGCCCGATCCACCTAAGCTGGAGGAGATATTCAGGCGGACCAAACCTCACTTCTTCAAACGCACTAGCTCAGCTGTCTGGCATACTTTTTTACTATTCTGATTTCTGAAAATAAATAATTAAATAAATAAAATGTATAATTTGTAAATGTTGGTGCTGTGTTATTTATGGTCTTTAATTGCATAATATGATTTGTTGTTTATGATTTAAATGGTGGTTTATGATTTAATGTGATTTGATAAGGCAATCTGGATACTAATTTATTCCTTTAAATAAACTCCTTTTATTATTTTCCCCTTATTTACTCCATTTATGTTGAAACGTGTAAGTTCGTAATGGAGACATGGAAACTCCCAGAGCACTGTGGAGCATTTTCCTGTTCTAATCGCCGGACCATCGAAAAGAGTGCTTTTCACAAGTAAGTCTTAATTTTACCATACTATTGGTTGTATTTTGTGAATAGAATATTACCAGACAATTGAGAAGGAGCAAGGATGTTTGCTATTACTGTACTGAAATGCTGTTTACTGCATCTTGGCCCAAAAGTAGCATCACATCCACTCCCTTTTCCTAAATAACACCTCCCTTTCCTGGTGGGCGGTGGCACCCCCTATGGCCAGCGGAGAATCTTACCCGTCAAAGGAATGACATCTCATGCACACTGGTTACAGCTCTACTTCACTTGAGCAGACTTATCATAGTTTGTGTTAAGAAATTTTTTTGGGTTTGAGAGAGGTAATCAAGAACCATCACATCCAACGTGAATGTCCAATATTGATTGTATAATTATCTTCCACCTGACGTTTCAAAATGGAACACATACAACATAACATAACGCACTGGCGATAATAAGAATGATGCATGTACACAAACAGCAGTTTTAAAGGCAACATCCCAAAGTAAACCAGTATAGACAATAGCCAAGTCTCTATAATGAATTTGTTTTTGTCAACACCTCGTTGTGTTTTTTTCCCCACAATGTGTATCAGTGATGTTAGCATTTTGTTTTAGTTATGATAACTCAAACAATCAATAGACAATATAGTGTGTGTGTGTGTGGTTTTTCACTTTATCCACATGTGTGCATCCACTAGACAACAATCTAATGCAAATGAGTATGCATATATTTGTCTCTTCATGTGCAGTCTTTGTGCATTTCTTAGATGTCCTCTGCCCACTTGTTTTCCATCTATCTGCTGTCCGTAGTCTCTGAAATGGTTTGATCTCTTCTCGTTTCTTTTCTCATCAGCCCTATTCGCACGGGATTAGTATTACCTGGGGACCACGTGTCAATTTGAAATTACCCACCCACACCTGAATTTCGTGTGGCGCATTTGCACGGGATAAACGAAGCCTGTGATTTTACTCGAATTTACTGACTTATGTCCCGGATATGATGTCATTAGGCTATAGCTTTGAAATGTCTTGTCGTTATTAAATACTATCAAAACACAGCTAAATATAAATATTAATAAAACAATAATAAATGACAAAACTAAAATAAAAAATAAACGCTTATTTAAATGTTACTAAATAATGTAATAGTATATTAAATAACACCATATTTCTTTTCGCTTGACATGAAGCTTCCACACAAACACCAAAACCTGTGATGCTGCTGTTCCTCCAGCAGGAGGCGCTCTGCTCACCCTGCAGTGTACAGGACACACACTCGGTGTGTGAGGAGAGATCACACACGCTGCTCTGATTGGACACAGGACGACTCAGATTAAAGAAAACTTCCGTTTAAATGAATTGACGTGGATGATCTGCACGTGGAAGCGGGGTTTAAGATGGCTTGAAAAGTTGTTGTTTTTATTATTGCTTAAAGAAACATACAAAATACCAAACAAACAAACCTACAGATACAAATCTTACTCAGAAAGTTTAGCCAGACATTTTTTTTTAAGTTGGAAGTAGTTTTATAATTGAAGTTTGAAGGTTTAAAGTATGAAATAGTTTTATTTTTATTATAGTAGTTTTAAAAACTTGGGGTGGTTACTAAGTTGGTGCTGCGCGGTTGCTTGGGTATTCTTGGTGGTTGCAAGGGTGTTGATATACAGTTGCCATGGTACTCAGGGTGGTTGCTAGGGTGTTGCTTTGCGGTTGCTAGGGTATTTGAGGTGGTTGCTTGCTAGGGTGATGCTATGCGGTTTGCTAGGGTACTTGAGGTGGTTGCTAGGGTACTTGAGGTGGTTGCTAGAGTGATGTTATGCGGTTTGCTAGGCTACTTGTTGAGGTTGTTGCTTTGCAGTTTGCTAGGCTACTTGAGGTGCTCGCTAGGGTGTTGCTATGCGGTTTGCTAGGGTACTTGAGGTGGTTGCTAGGGTGATGCTATGCGGTTTGCTAGAGTACTTGAGGTGCTCGCTAGGGTGTTGCTATGCGGTTTGCCAGGGTACTTGAGGTGGTTGCTAGGGTGATGCTATGCGGTTTGCTAGGGTACTTGAGGTGGGTGCTTGAGGTGGTTGCTAGAGTGATGCTATGCGGTTTGCTAGGCTACTTGAGGTGGTTGCTAGGGTGTTGCTTTGCAGTTTGCTAGGGTATTTGAGGTGCTTGCTAGGGTGGCACTATGTGGTTGCTAGGGTATTCTCTGTTTCATACTTCAGTGTTTTCTGCAGCTCAGGATGGCAGTGTTTGCTGGTTACACATGGAGAATGCCATCTGGATTCCATTGCCGAGAGCAGGAACTGAATATGTGCGGTTAAAGTGAGTCACGGCAGGCATTACAAAACACTCCCAGAGACCAGAGTGAGCGGCTTCAGCCATACAGTTGAGTCAAACTAAGGAAACTAAGATATTATACGCTTGCATAAATGTTCCTCTCTTCAACTGTACACGTATGCATTGAGTTAAACAGCCGTTCCTGCAGCATTAATTCTAGTCATAGTGTCTACTTCTGGTTAGCGAAGCATCTCAATTGTTAAATAACAGAGATAAGATTAAAATAATATCAGATTTGTCTAATTGTAAATAAAAACAAAAAACAGAGATGAAAAATGAACATAAGACATTTACTTTTGCTATAAATGTTCAGTTATCTTCCAAAGATTTCTGAATTTTGGCGCATTTTCTTCTCAATATAGTGTTGATATGGCAAGTTACGTCATGCTAGCATGTGTGGAAGTAGCCTATATTCAAAACGAGTGTGTTATAACTATCCCGGGTTAGTTGTACAACTAAACCCATAAACCAACATCCAGTCAAAGCATGTTTCCACAGACGTGTGTGTGTGTGTGTGTGTGTTTGTGTGAGAGAACGCTAAGACTCTTCATGTGTTTTCATGAACTATCTCGGCTCATTAACGTGTTAGAGGCCAGAGTCTAACCGTAGGTGTGTGTGTGTTGCCCTCGATTGCATGAATAATTCAGCGCGTGTGTGTGTGTTTGTCAGACTGAAGCCATTGCATAACAGTCGATATACCTGTCGTGTCCTCTGTTCTCGGCCTGTTCCTGCACAGCTCGACCGATGGGTCCTCACAGGTGAACGCTCAACTCAACACTGATCATGGTGAGTTCCTCATTGTTTACACACTTGACTGCGTGGTCAGAAAGCCTTCGGATCGTGAACAGGTCTGTGCACGAGCAGGACAGGTGTGGGTGTGACGTGCGTGTAGAAGCAGGTAAATAATTAGAGCAAACGTTTGAGCTTTCTCTTTCTTTACGCGAGACTCCAGCATCAGATAGCGTTCATCTCTGACACTTTCAACTCTGTGAGTATTGGACTTTGCTAGTATATAAGTAGTTTAAAAATAAATGGATTTGACCTAAATATATAGATTATTGTGCTTATAAATAACGTCTCATTGGAAATTGGAAGGTTCCCCTAATGTTATTTTAATGACACTCAAGGAACGTTCTCTCTAGGTTTTGTTACCAATAACTAACCTTGGAAGAAAGCTGAGGTGTTTCTTCCAGTGAAGAGAACCTAAAGTCACTTTTTAAACAGTTTACAGATAATTTGCTGCACACAAAGTGTTTTACTAATAAAAATAAGCATGCATGATCATGATATTTTAAATACGTTTATAATATAAAATGAAATTAAAAAGTAGCATGACGGCAGCGAGCATCACTGCATGTGTTAAACTCACTTTGGGAGGTTGGAAAACTGAAGTGTGTGACTGTTCTCTTGTTCATTGTGTTGGATTGGGTTCATCTGATCCTCTGAAACTCAATCCTCTCTCAGTCTCTCTCTCATCGCGCGCACGTCACTAGTAGAGCTGCATGCGCGCGTCCTGCAACAGACCACTAATAATTAACGATCCTCAAAAGTTCTTTTATTGATCCGGACGTTCATTCCTGATCGCTTTTATTGATCTGGATTTGTTGAGTCGCAGGGCTGGATCATTTCACGACTCTCGCTGGCGGGACGAAAGACGCGCTTCTCTGGGTGTTGCGCGCGCCGACGATCCGGACAGTGAGTTTTGCGAGATTAATGACATATTAACTTTCCCTGTTCCTTTTATTATTCATATTTTTCTTAATTTTTAATAATCCGTGTTCGCTGACACAAGTAGGCTATTCTAACTGGTGACGTTGGCATTACGTTAAGAAAACGTTACTTCTGAATGTTCTCTGTTTTTTAAATGTTTAAAATGTTAAAAGTGTGAACGTTGAAGAATTGCGTCATTCCTCTAACATTATGGAAACGTTAATTTTGAATCTGAACGTTCTGATACAAGTCAAAACATTAAAAAAAACGTTAGATAAACATCCAACTAAAGCGTTTTTTGAAATAAAATGAATGATGTTTTTGTTCTAACGTTCTGAGCGCATTATTAAAGAGGTAACTTTGAACGAACGTTCTGTTAACGTCAACGGAAGAATGTTTGTTTATAACTGAGAGAGAACCTCGGCAGAACGTTCGCTGTTTGCTGGGGAACGTGTCTAAATGTTCTCTCAGACTGACTGCACTTCTATGGAGAGAGAGAAATAATCCCTGGCACACTTTTAGTTTATTAGACAAAAATTCATGAACTGTCCATACTAAATCTAAAATATTCGCTAACAATAAATTCAAAAAGTGTAAAATGAATCTTTGATGGCAGTGATGGTTATTTTTAGGCTACTGTTATAAACCTTCATAATGTGTTGTTTTGACATTTGATTCAAGCATTAGGTGTAAGAGAAGGCAGTTCTTCTCTATACGAGTGTCTCCCTGAAACGCCTCATTGTAGTCTTGAGTTTCTTCCGAACACGTCACAATATTCCTCATTATAATAATCTATGCGCAGAATAAAGGGGCGGGGTCTAGTTGAGTTAGTTAGTAGTGTGTTGAAACTGAAATTAAGGTGTGGGACATTTTCCAATTATGCTTGAAACGCTCGACCAATCACAACACACCGATCTAGCCAACCAATCAGAGCGCAGTGTGCCTTAAAATGGAGGGGCTTCATAGAGACCGGAAGTAAACAGAGCGTTACTGACAGACTGGGAAGAGAGGAGCCGCAACAATGGAGAATATGAGGAGAATAATCAACATTCAAGCAGGAAAACCTGTTCTAGTGAAGTCTTAAAATAACATTAAAGGAGTAGTTCACTTTTGAAAAAACGTTTGCTGATAATTTACTCACCCCCATGTCATCCAAGATGTCCATGTCTTTCTTTCTTCAGTCGAAAAGAAATTAAGGATTTTGATGAAAACATTCCAGGATTTTCTCCATATAATGGACTTCAATGGGGTCCAAAAAACGGTTCAAGGTCCAAAAGACAGTTTCAGTGCAAACTGTTCAAAGGGCTTGAACAGTTTGCACTGAAAGTGTTTTTTGGACCTTGAACCGTTTGGACCCCATTGAAGTCCATTATATGGAGAAAAATCCTGGAATGTTTTCATCAAAAACCTTAATTTCTTTTCGACTGAAGAAAGAAAGACATGGACATCTTGGATGACATGGGGGTGAGTAAATTATCAGCAAAAGTTTTTTCAAAAGGGAACTACTCCTTTAAGTGTGATACAGATCAATCCCTGATGATTGTTGTGTGTTTGTAGGCTGAGAGTCCACAGGAGCGCAGCCCAGGGGTGTTCAGTCGCATCGGGAGCTGGTTGGCGTGGGGTTGGAGTGGCCCGGCTCTGAGCGGAGATGATCCCGACTCCGAAACACAACGAGAGGAGGCGTCTGATGAGGACAACAGAGGAACTGCTGCTGGTGCACATGAGAGAAACAGTCCTGCAGTAGATGAACCCGCTCCAGCTGAGGAAAGCCGGAATGCCCAACATCCGAGAACCCAGGCATGCCGAGAGCAAAGAAGAAGTGAAAACGACAAGACCTTTGTAAAAAGAAGCAAACGTAGTCACTCGTTTGAGAGTAGCAGAAGCAGATCAACACCTGACTTCTCTGATCAAGATAACACAGAGCAAATGGGACGCAGGAGATCTGGAAGGAGGAGGCGGGGCTCTCATGGAGATGTGGGCGGGGCTCAGACTAAATCACCAACCAGTCCTCAGCCTGACAGTCCTGTAGCAACCAGTTTGGCAACTAGCCCACAGCCGGCATGTGCTGACTCAGCTTTTGAGGAGGCGGAAAGCGGCGTTCAGGAATGCTCCGGAGCAGAAGCGGCCAACTCAGGTAGTCGCGAGGATTGTGTCCGAGCAGAATGGGTGGAAACACACCTGAGCGAGGACAAGACTGATTCCCCGAGGTCACCGGCCACTGAATCAGACATCATGGACGAGGAACCGGTGGTGAGAATGACCGAGAGCGCTGAATCCAAACGCAGGAGTATCAAAGTGTCTCACAGCGAGAAGATCTTTGCTAAAAAGCTGGTGGTTTCAAATGAAGATCCTCATGGGACGTTTAGAAGCTCCACGGATCCTAAATGGCCGAGATCTGATGAGAAAGCAAGGTAAATGGACCCGTTTAACCTGTTTGTTTTGCTCATGTGCTACAGAAATAACTAACAAACACTTTATACTTTTGAAAGCCCTTTGGTGTTTATTTGATCTGTGAACACTCAAACGTTAACGATAATTAACATTTGCTAATGTATTAACTAACCATGAGCAATACATTTGTCACTTTATTTGTTCATCTTTTTTAATGCTAGTTATAATACAAATAAATCTCATTGTTTGTTCATGTTAGTTCACACAGTGCATTGATGTTAGCAATATTTTAATAAAGTATTAGTAAATGTTGAAATTAACATTAAGAAGGATTAATAAATGCTGTATACGTGCAGTTCATGCTAATGAACCTCATTGTAAAGTGTTATCAGTCTATGTTTAAAATGAAACTTGAACTAAACGTGGGAAAACTTTCTCAGAGATGATCAGGATAAAACTCCAAGCGTCATGTTGTGAAATATGTGCTCGTCGTCATCAGGTTCTTGTAATTCCAGTTGGTTAATGTTCCTGAGCTTTCTGCATTTAAAAGAGACATTTTCACAACAATTAAGTGCTTGCATAGTTAAATGCCAGTTTTTCTAGATGTCAGTGTTGTGCTTTCCTACTCCTAAAAGAACATTCACCTAAAAATTTAAAATAAATGTAATTACTCACCCTCACGTCATTCCAAAACCTTTATGATTCACTTATTTTGCTGAAAACAAAAGATCTATTTTCAATATCATAACAGCAGTGCACGTTACTCCTGCATTTGACAGTTTTGGGTGAGGAACGGACCAACTTATGGTTCTATTTATTACTGATTTACTGTTATTTACTAATAATTTAGTCTCTCTCTCTGTTGCAGATCGCAAATCACATCCTTACACAAATCTACCACAACACTTTAGACTTCTAAGAGTCACATGAATGACTTCATTATAAATTTTTATGCATTTTTTAAAGCAAACTCATTCACTTTCAAAGTAAGAGACTGAAAAGTGAACCTAATAATCTTTGCAACTTTTGAAATAATGTCTTGCAGCACGTGTTTTTGTTAGTCACTTTCTATAAAAGCGAATATGCAAATTTGCTGAAAAACGGGAAGTCATTCAGTTTGTGGTTTGCTTCGAAGATATAAAGAACAAAGGATAGAGAACGCGGAAAGAAAGACAATTAATGAAGGGAGTGGATGCTAATATGAATAAAGTAAACATTATAGAAAGTATCAAAAGAACATGAACCTTTTTTGCCCTTTTGACCTTTATTGTTTATTTTACAGATGTCCAGAGGACAGAGTGGACGGCACTAATGTGAAGTCCGGTCATCAAAAGGGACGAATCGCAGACAAAATCAGTCTGTTTGAAAGAGGAGCGACCAAAGCTGTCAGCAGCTCCACAAACCTGCGTCATCTGGATATTTCTCCGGCTCGAAATGTGGCTCAAAGACTCAAAGATGCCGGAACGAGATCCAGTTCTGCACCTCCGAAACAAACAGTTAAAGAGAGAGCAATGAATTTCTCTGCAGGACAGAGGGGAGAGGAGAACTTACCATTGTCGTCTGGTCATGCATTGAGCGAAGGACTTTTAAAAACAGCTAATCGTACTGAAGCATCTTGTTCTGGAAGTTTTGAAAAATCTACAGCAAATACCAGACCCATAGATCAAACAGACTCCAAATCCCACAATGCAACACAAAGCAAACCTGAGAGCACTGGTGACGCGGACATTGGGAATAAAGATAAAGCACCGACGGTTTCATCTCCTATTGACGAGAGCCCGCCGGTGAAATCTCCAAACCGGACAGGCTCGCGATCTAAAAAACGACGAAGCAAAGAACCGCTCAGCCCCACCAGCAAGAACCAGGATCAAGGTAAACAGGAGGTCAAGGACAACAATATAACCACAAAACCTCTTATAGATGCGGGAGACGTTGTAAAGACCGTGCGTAGACCTTCTGGTGATGAGCCTAAATTTCCTCCAAAGTTGGAGAAAGACACCGACTCAAAGAGGTTACAAAAGTCTCCACATATGGACACAGAAGGTCTCAAAGAAGTGAAAAGCTTGGATAAGAAGGAGAGAGAGAGTAGGAATGACTTTGAAGCACAGATAGTGACTGCTCACAAGGCATCCGTCTCTGAAACTGAGAACAGCTCGAATGAAGTGAATGTAGAGCGGACAGGCATTGACTCGAAAACTGAAGAGCAACAGAAAAACAGCAACAAAAAGCAGCCTGTTCAAGAGAGCTCAAGAGGAGAGGGGCGGAAGAACAGAGACACGATTGTAAACACATTGTTTATAGAGTCAGGGAAACTGGATCCATCTGTGACAAATGAAGAGAAACCACCGTCCCCGGAGGACTCTAAAGACTTCTTGGTGCCAGCCAATAGGAAAGATGCCAAGCGGAACAGAGAGAGTGAGACAGATATGTTGGTCTTACCTGAGAAAGACACCACTATGTGTGTGCAAAAAGCGAAAAATACCCCTGAAAATGACCCAGAGAGACAAAGACCATCAAAGCCAAACCATACGAGTAAAGAAAAAGACAATCAGAGTACAGAACAACTGAAAACAGCTGAGAAACACAATTACAGCAATGAAGTCAACACATCAAAGCCAACCGAGCAATATTTGGAAGGTGAAATTACAATGAAGACAACTAAACAAGGTAAATCAAAGGACAGCTTAGCCTTGAAGGCCAAAGAGATTAAACAAGAAGACACTACAATTACGGCAACCAGTCGGGGGAAAGAAACGCAGAATACAGAGAAAAACTCTTCTACTGATTTGAATAAGACTAAGGATAGAGATGCTTCTACAAGTAGGGCACTGGCAACACCGAACCCTGCACTGGTAAAAAAACAAAACGATGAAGCGGACACTATAATTTCACCTCATATTCCACCTATGGAGAGAGGCAGTCCCGGGCTACAGGGCCAATCGGAGAGCCGAGAAGCTTCCAGTGAAAGGGATTTACAACAACAACAAAAGACCAGCACTGAAGCTAAAGATCGAGACACAAACAAAACCAAGAGTAAAATCGCAAGTGCAGAGATTGTATCCATAGTAAATGGAGACATAAATTCTGCAGAGACAGACGATCAGTTGTCTGATAATACTTGTCCTGTTAAACCAACCAATAATGAGAATCTATCTCTGCGCTCTGTGAAAAAGAGGCCCACTTTATCGTCATCCACAGCCAATGAAGCATCTATCGAGCAGTCTGGCCAGGCCGGTGAAAAGATGACCTCTAAACCAGCATCAACAAATGAGACCGTCTCCAGTTTACCAGCCTCAAGTGATGACAAGAGCACACCTTTAGTTTTACCTGCTAATGAAAAGACACCACAAGCCTCAACCAATGAGACAAACTCCACTTTGCCTGCCTCAACTGATGATAGGAACACAACTCCATCAGAATTGGCTAATAAAAGTACAACTAATGAAAATGCCACATCTCCACAAGCCTCGTCTAATGAAAAGAACAAAACTCCATCAGACTCAATCAATGAGATAACCACACCTTCAAAAGCCACACTTCCACCAGGATCAACTAATGAGATCTCCAGTTTACCAGCCTCAACTGATGTAAAGGCAACACCTCCATCAGACTCAGCTAATAAAAGCACAACTAATGAAAATACCACATCTCCACAAGCCTCAACCAATGAGACAACCTCCACTTTGCCTGCCTCAACTAATGAAAAGACTATGCCTCCACTAGCATCAACCCTTGAGACAACCTCTGCTTCATTAGGCTCCAGTGATAAACCTCCACCAGCGTCAACTAATGATAGGAACACAACTCCATCAGAATTGGCTAATAAAAGCACAACTAATGAAAATACCACATCTCCACAAGCCTCCACCAATAAGACAACCTCCACTTTGCCTGAAACGACAATCCCTCCACTAGCATCAACCCTTGAGACAATCTCTGCTTCATTAGGCTCCACTGACGACATGATCAAACCCCCACCAGCCTCAACTAATGGAAAGAACACAACTCCATCAGACTCAATCGATGAGATAACCACACCTTCAAAAGCCACACTTCCACCAGCCTCAATTAATGAGATCTCCAGTTTACCAGCCTCAACTGATGTAAAGATAGCACCTCCATCAGACTCAGCTAATGAGAAAACCACACCTCCAAGAGCCACACTTCCAACAGCCTCAACTGAGATCATATCCAGTTTACCAGCCTCAACTAATGTAAAGATAACACCTCCATCAGACTCAGCTGAAAGAAAGACAAATGATGAAAAGACCATACATCCACTAGCAACAACCAATGAAAAGGCAAAGTCTCCACCAGCCCCAACTAATGAGACAATCTCCACATTACTTGTCAAAACTATTGAAAACAGCACACCTCCAACAACATCAGCTAAAGAAAAGACCACACCTCTACCAGAATCAACCATGGCGATAACCTCCACATTTTTAGGCTCAACAAATGAAAAGACCACACCTTCTCCAACTTCAACCATTAAATCGACCTCCACTTTATTAGGCTCAGGTGATTATAAGACCACACCTCCATTAGTCTTAACTAACGAAGCATCTAAAACTCCCCCAGATTCAACTAATAAAGAGACTACACCTCCGCCAGCCTCAACCATTGAGACAGCATCAACTTTGCCAACCTCAACAAATAAAAAATCTTCAACTAAAGAAAACGCTCCACCTCCAGCCACAACCGATTCACCAGTCTCCAATGATACACCTTCGTTCCCGTTACTCTCTACCAATGGAGGCAATATAACTTCACTTTCTTCATCCAAAGAAAAGAAAACTCCATCAGACTCAACCAATAAGACAACCTCCACTTTGCCTTCCTCAACTAATGAAAAGAATACGGCTTCACCATCATCATTCAAGGAAAAGACCTTGCCTCCTGATGCCTCAACCAAAGAGAATATCTCAGTCAGTGAGAAATCCCCATCTCCCTCCAGCAAATCTACAGATCCAGCCACAAGAAAAAAGGAATTTATCCCCAAACCCTTCCTCCTTCCAAAAATCCCTTCTGCACCTGGAAGCTCCTCCCTGGACAGGGACTCTCCATCTAGCTGGCTTGATCTGGATCTACAACGTCCTATAAAGAAGAAGCAGTTGATTTCAGAATCAAAACCTAAGCTCGGCTCATCTGTGAGGAAGACCAACCTGGATACATCGGGAGAAATCGACCCAGATGACTTCATTGTAAATGTGAAAAGGCTAGCAAAGCCGTTCAATCTTCCCCAACGCAAACACACCCATCATCGCCCGAAAGCCCCTCCGTTTGTCCTACCAGCCATCAGAGAAGACCTTTTAGAGAAACCCTTTGATCCGGAGGAGTTCCAGTGTGGTTTGAGGAGAAGGAGGGAATTCATTTTGGATCTTGCTCCCAGTTCAGTTTCCAAGAGCCAAGACACAGACGCCAAGAAGGAGGACTCCAAACCTAAGTGGACAAAACCTGAGCGTGAGAGCATCCTCACTAGGTCCTTGATCTTCCAGAGAAACAGGAAGGAGTCTGAAAAGGAAGAGGGAGAAAAAGAGGAGGGGTCAGATGAAAGTAAAACAGAGCCAGTGAAAACAAGGTCTCGTTTGGAGAGGTGCTCCATTGTTAGCCTTCTCCGCAGCCCTACCAAAGGGAGACGCGTGGAGTTTTTAAGCCCCACTGAGAGTCCTTCAGATGGACTGTTATCACCCAGCGATGCTCCTGGGCCTACGTCAACTCCACAATCACAGCTGGCACCGACTGCAGAATCACCCGAACAGGTCATGATAGAGAAAGTCCTTGCAAATAACGATGGCCACTCTACCCCGTCTGGTTCTAAGGATATTCTCAAACCCAGCAAAGATGTTGTGCCTGCCATGATTCCTGACCTCAAAACAACTTCAAGGGACCAAACAGTCACTTCAGTAATAGACACTAATATACCTTCCAGTGATACCAAGACCCAGGTTGTTCTGAAACCTACTGAGGAAGATGGACTTACGCAAACACCTGACTTAGACCCCCAGGTCACAAAGTTAACGGACACTAATTCTCCTTCTCCACCTGGTTGTAGCCAGTCTGGTTCGCAGGTTGTTCTAAAACACACCAAGAATGATGGACCCATCATGACACCTGACCTCAAATCAACTTTGAGAGATCCCACACTTACTATGTTATCAGACTCTAATGCACCTCTCAGTGATACCCAGACTGGTTCCCAGGTTGTTCTAAAACCTACTAAGGAAGATGGACCTATGCAAACACCTGACTTGAAAACGACTTCATTAAACCCTCAGGTCACAGTGATAACAGACACTAATTATCCTCCTAAACCTAGTTGTACCCAGTCTGATGGACCTACAATGACACCTGACCTCAAAACAACTTTAAAAGATCCCACAGTTACTATATTAACAGACTCTAATGCACTTTTGCATCCCAGTGGTAACCAGACTACTTCCCAGGTTGTTCTAAAACCTACTAAGGTTGATGGACCTACCCAGACACCTGACCAAGTCACCATGTTAACAGACACTAAAACACCACCACTTCTCAGCACTATCCAGATTGGTTCTGATGTTATTCTTCAACCTGATGTACCAACCCTGATGCCTGACCTGAAAACAGATGCTAGTGCTCCTCCACCGTTTCCTTCCTTTGAAGACATCAAGATGCCTAGTTTCCTGGACAAATTTCTTCCAAAGGAGCCTGAAACCACTCGATCATCAAATACGGTCAGCCATCCCTCATTTATTCATTCATCACACCACGCTTTTATATATTCATATACCCAGCTAGTGTTTCTCATAGTGTAAAACCTGCATCATATTTGAGTGTTTGTGTGTATTTGGTTGGTTAGGTGGCTAGAGAAAGGGCTTCCATAACTGGTCTAGTGGATGTGAATACGGCTGTTGACGTAGCTGACGGGAAAACCCAAGATGTTACGATTCCACCTCAAGTTCCAGAAGCCCAAATCCCTCAGAGAGAACTCCCAAATGTATGTGTCCATCACCAATGTCTGTTTTCTTTGTAAATCCCAGAAATGTATTTGTTCGTAGCTGCAGAGAACTGCACGCCAGTACATGACAACCGATTTTAAGTTTTAACATGTTCAAAGGGGTAAAATCTTTGGGACATCATTGCATCATATTTTTGACTGTCTTTCAAATCAATCACCTGCATTATTCTCCTAACCACAAAGGGCCATGGTGTTTTACTTTTCAGATTCCAACTGCTCGTGGAATCCATCGGCGTCCTGCAAAGGTTTGCCAACATTTCAAAGTCATGACCTAAAAGATTTTCAAATATCAGAAGCTGCTTGCCTTGTTATGTTTGCATAACAAGAGCCACGTTTTTTGGAATTTCATTTATGCTTTAAATATGTACATCAACTGAAACTTGTTGTACCAGTCGGGCAATAACTCAAAACGCCCCCATACAGAGAGTTAGATTCATAAAGTGCTGGGATAATTAAATGTGTCTTGTTTCCGTCAGATTGTGATATTTGAGCAACATCAGTTCAGCGGTCAATCTTTTGACTTCTTCAGGGACCAACCTGATGCTACACACATGCAACTGTCCGGTGTCATATCAGTGAAAGTGGTCAGAGGATGGTAAGCAGAAAATACGGATAGTGCTCGATGATGTGCCTTTCAGTAGTTTAGATTTAATTGTGCACTATGGCCTATTGCAGTTGGATACTGTATGAGAAACCAGGGTTTGAGGGACGATGCATCGCTCTGGAAGAGGAAATCGTTAACGAACTGCCCAATCAATGGGCGGAAGAGGGCAAAGAAACACCTATGGTCATTGGCTCAATTCGTCTGGCTATTAGAGTAGGTAACCCCAAGAGTATCTTCTTTAAAACATTGTGAAGTGCTAAAAGTAACTGGAGTGTGTGCTGTGTTTTTCTGTATGTGTAGGACTACACTCCTCCCCGGATCGAGCTGTTCACCGAGCCCGCTGGCATGGGCAGAAGCTTTGAGTATGTGGATATCACAGAGGAAGTGGGCAGTTTCAGCCTTCCTCAGGACACCGGCTCTATCAAAGTCCACAGTGGTCTGTAAGTGCACAAACACGCCCTGCTCAGACCTTGAACGCTTATGGCGTGTGTGTTTGGACACTGTTGTTGGGTGTGTGTGTGTGGTCAAGTTGAAGCTCTTGACTATCTTCTGTGTGTTATGATTCACTTTCTCTTTGTGATGCTTTGTAAAGGAAAAAGAATACCTCCGAAATCATCCTAATAGCAGCATGCTAAAAACAACCCAGAATACCTTACTATGATTTGCCTGACACCACTTTTCTGATTTTCTTTAGAAAGTGTAAGTATGTGTGTGTGTGTTGAAAGAGTGGCAGTGTTATGGAAGGTCGCTTTGAAAACACAATCATGAAATTCCTGGTGATTCATAAGTGTGTTATGCTTTATGGGGGTGTTTGAGTCAGAGGCATTAGTCACACAGCACCATATAAACTATCAGATGCCACTAATCCAACACTCAGACTGTAGGGAAAACGTTTATTCTGTTGGAAAAAGTTTGGGAAAAAATTGTGGATGCTGGCTTGACAAAGCCTTGTATAAAAATTTTAAAATAACTAAAACACATATTGTCAGCCAGAATTAGCATGTTGTTAGCATTATTTAACACGTTGATATCATGAGTTTAGCATTTTGCTGACATGTTTTAACAGGGCTGCCAACTCTCACACTGAATGCAATTGAGCAAATTCTCCCACCACGCCACGCCCCCGATTCCTCACGCTGAAGTGTCAACCCGCTCCGTCAAATGCCAGATGAAGATGAGTTTATCTATAGATCTACCTGTTGAGCCACCGCAAATTCGTTAAAATATCCTTAAATCTAGAGCGAGCGTGCATGCAAGACAGATGTGAAGCTCATAACCGCGCATGCGCACGGCGGCAGAGAGGTAAGCGAGCGAGAGATCTCGCGCCTGCAGCCAATGACCGTTTAACGAGAATCGTAAATCTGAAGGCCAACAAGTTTGGCGGTTGTAGCTTGTCAAGCCAACACAATAAAGATTAAAATTAAAGATAGTGTAAATACAGATATATTGATTAATCAGAACTCGCTGAGGACGGTGAGAATTACAAAGAAAAGAGTCAAGAAAAGAGCAGAATGATGGATTAAAGTTATATGGGTGGAATATGAGCAGCAAAATAAAAGATTGTTTCTAACCAGCTCTTCAAAAATGATTTTCAGCAGCAACATTTGTCCAGATGAGCCAGCGGTGCTCTGCGATTGGCCGGTTGATGATTGACAGGTGTGGCTTCTCGTCTACAGGTGGCTGGTTTACAGTGATCCAGGTTTCCAGGGACTGCTGGCAGTGATGGAGGCCGGAGAATATCCGTATCCCGAGGACTGGGGTTTCCCGTCGCCGATCGTGGGCTCTTTGAGGCCCTTGCGTATGGTACGCCTTCACACACTCGCGTTACACACACATCTTCATGCTGTGTCTCCGCTCACATCTACTTTTTTTTTACAGGGCCTTCCGAAAGTAGAGAACCCGACTGCAGTGAAGGTGTGTTAAAGTCTCAGTATCTTCTCCAGCGTTACATTGGCTGTTTACATGCACAACTTGTGTTTCAATTGATGGTCGATGAATCTGAATGTAGTGTTTACATGAACGTTAAACGTGATTGGGTTAATGTTTCCCGCTGTTTGTGCTTCGGGATCGAGCTTCAGTCCGACTGAGCCGTCAATCCCATTACTAACGGGTTATTTTGGAGAAGCTCGACTGTGGTGTTTTGATCTCGCCTCCTCCAGGCGGTGTTGTACGAGAAAGCCGGTCTGGAGGGCCGTTGTGTTGAGGTGCAGGGAGACGTGTTCTCCTTCTCCGACCCGGACCATCACGGATTGAACTGTGTGGAATCACTGAGGATCCTCGGAGGCCTGTGAGTTTTCACACAAACATGCGGCTCTTCGCGTGCGTCAATGAAATGAATGTACGATATTTTAGTTTGATAATGTGTTTTATTTAATCAGTGTGCCGTTTCTAACTGCGAGGAGCATAGATGTCTTACGACAAAGTCTCTATCGTCGAACACAAATACTCTTATCTCGTTGAAATCTTGAAGTTTGGTTTCTTACAAACGTTATTAACGTGCCTATAATTCTGCATGATTATTTATTTATACACTTATTATTCATTAGTATGCAGTGTCATACCTACATCTTTGATGTTTATAACAAACCAAACCATTTGAAAATCGGTAGAAAATTGAGTTATGGTACACGCACCATTAAAACACAATGTTACGAGTGAGCGAGCTGACTGTGGCAAGATGGCCGCCAGTGTGGACGTGGTCCTCCATTGGCCAGCAGCGTGGACGAGACATCTAGCCTTTATTATGGATATCTATTGCGAGGAGCACCAATGTGAATATTGGTACAGGACCATTAAACCGGTTCACATCATGGCCATGATTTATGTGTGTGTGACAACCTGTACCAAGTTTCGGACCATTCCAATGAAGTAGAAAGTTCTAAAAAAATAAAAAACGTAAGATTTTTTTGGACCGGGTTACACATTTGATGAGTGCTTTACTCCTGACTCGTCTCAGGTGGGTTGGATACGAGCACGAGGGTTTCGACGGGCACCAGTTCGTCCTGGAGGAAGGAGAGTATTTAGACTGGAGAGACTGGGGCGGGACGGGGCAGAAGCTGCTCTCGCTGAGGCCCGTCTTCATGGTGAGTCTCTTCACTAGAGGAAGCTTCATTATCATTAACTAAAACTAATGAAATATGCTTTTTTTTGGAACGTTCCCTTTCATGCAGTGTGTAATCGAGCCGTGTGTGAACGTAAAAGCGCTGCAAAGTTTCAAAGATCAAATTAAGTTATTGTCTCCTAAAAGAAAGAAGTGATTTTCAACTGCCAGAAACGAGTCGTCAGTACTTCCAGTCTCACTTTCTGTCGCAATGTAGCTAATTTGCATAATCCCCGCCTCTGGTCCTGATTGGCTGAGCAGCGTCTCTTAGCTCCGCCCTGAAACACTGTAGTGTATCTGAGACTGGGAGAGTTGGGCTCGTGTCGAGAAGACGCTACGGTGAAACCCATGCCATCGTTACTACTCGTATCACTGTGATCAAGAGCTGAGAGTCAGATATGATAATGAGCGTTTCTGACCAATCACAGCAGAGCAGCTCTCAGAGAGGCGGAGCTTAGAGAGACGAAGCGTTTCAGACACTGAGAGGAAATGAGGGTGAGATTATTAGAAAATTAACGTGTTTTTTTTTTTTTTTTACCTTGGACACATTTTTAAATCAAGATACATTTACAGGGGAAGCAAAATGACTTTAGATTTTAAGTCTTGTTTACTGAAAAAATGTAAATAACAATACAGAACAAATATCTTCAAACATCTCAGACCAAACAATATAAAGCAAAAACTTGATGCATTTTTCCGTAAACAAGACTCAATATCTTCGTTTTGCTTCTCCAGTAAATGTATCTTGATTTAAGAATGTGTGGATATTTGTGCTGGATACCAAGACAGGAGCGTTTCATTTTTAGCAGTGGTATTCTTTAATGTAGGTTGTGTTATGCGTTACACAATCCCCGTCGCATACCTGCAGTGTGTGTGCTCTGGATCACAATGCCAGGAAACACCAGCCTTCACCTTTCCGACACGAGACAGTCCTCCAGTGGGAACAGACGACTGTAAATGCTTTGAATCGGCTTGTTTTGCAGGATTTCTCTTCCCCTCATGTGAAGATGTTTAGTGAGCCGGACTTTTCAGAGCGAGGCGTCAGTATGGAGCTCCTGGAGCCGCTGGAAGACGCGTCGGACACACACTACGGCCCACACACACGCTCCATCGAGGTCCTGGCAGGAGTGTGAGTCTCTCTTAGAGTTTATTCAGGCAATAGAGATGCTAAAAACATCAAAACAGAAGTGTGTGTGTGTGTGTGTGTGTGTCCAGTCTGTAAAGGTCATTGCACTCGGAGCCAGAAATATTCATATGCGTTTTTTCATATTCGTCATTCGGTGGCTCTGAATTGTCAAAACACCTCTCAAAATGCTTTATCTAAAAATAAATGAATGCATAATTAAATAAATAAATATTTAAAAAAATAATTAATTGAATTAAAAAATATGTTAAAAATAAAAGCAAAACATAATAATTTAGGGAAAAATAATGCACAAATAAATTTGATTAAAAATTAATCATATTTATTGTATCAAGTCATTTACTTCTTTATTTATTTTCCCATTATAACATTTATTTATCTATTTTATTTAATTATTCGTTTATACATTTTTCACACTCTTTATATATAGAACCTTTTAGGGGTTCTAGCACTTTATGGACTCATTCAATAATTATTCATTTTTAATTCTATATACAATTTATGAATTAAACAGCTCGTAAACATACTTTAAAATGGAGTAAAGTATAGAGTTTTCTATAGAATCCCATTAAACGTGTCTCTAGTGCTTCCACAGAACTAATGAACAGGTTTATGTGCAGAATTACCTGCCAGTGTCAGGTCACGTGACACAAACGCCCTCACACACACACACACACATGCCTCGGGCTGACTGCCGTTTGGAGGAACAGTTTTTCGTCTGCGAAAAAAAGATCAACAAAAGAAGTGCATGTATGCAAATAATTAGAAATAGGTGGAGACGGAGAGAGAGTGTGACAGTGTGTACATGGTGTTGCGCATTTCACAATCCATGTGGTTCTCTGTAATTACTGGTGTGTGTGAGTGTTCGTGAGTGTGTGTCTGTGAGAGAGAGACGGAGAGAGAGAGTGTGTGTGCGTGTGTGAGAGAGAGAGAGAGAGTGTGTGTGTGAGAGAGAGAGAGTCTGTGTGTGCATGTGTGTGTGTGTGTGTGTGTGTGTGTGTGTGTGTGAGAGAGATGCATGCATGAAGCACACACACAGGCAGGTCTGTATTTGTCAGGCTTTTCGGCTCTAGAATGTCAGTATTGTGGGAGTTTGTGTATTTGTGGTGGGAGTGCTTGTTTAACCCCTTGTGTGTGTGTGTTGCAGCTGGGTTGCGTTCGAGGGCGCCGGGTTGTGTGGGCGTCAGTATGTCCTGGAGAAGGGTCTCTACGGAAGCCCGGAGGACTGGGGCGCGACCGACAGCCGGATCTCATGTGTGATCCCGGTGACTCTGGTGAGGGACTCCAGACCTGTACAAACACACACACACACACTTCTGCTCTCGGCCACTTGAGAGCGTGTGACATGAAGGAAGAGTGCAAAACTTTGCCATTGAAGTGCCTTTAATACACACTCAACACACACTCAACACACTGCAGAAGTGCTTTCTCACTCAGCGTTTCATTAATTAATCAAAATGAATTGAGTCGATGCTTAAAAAACCCCAAATGATCAGTGGGGTCTGAAGAATTATCTTCATTCAAACAGAAACAAATATTTTTCTGACCCCGTTTGCAGATCATTTTGCCTGTTTTAAGCAATCATTCATTTATTAATTCCCCCTAAAAACGAGTCATAATTTCTTGTTAATTTAGTAAATGCATCTTGATTTAGGAAAAGTTTGATATTTGGACTGGAAACAAGTTACCAGTTTATTTCTAAATGCAAAGTATTGAAAATATAATAAATAAAAGCTCTGTAAAAGACTATATGTGTGTGTGTGTGTGTGTCCCATCAGACATTAGAGCTCTACACACACAGTTGAAGAGCTGGTTTAATAATGATGTGTGTTTATGACGAGTCGTCACTATAAGAGCAGGAACATGTTCTGATTTCATGTTCTAACTGTAAGTGGAGTATATGGATATTAATGTGTTTGCGCTCGTTGTGTTTCAGGACAGTCCGGGAAACTCCCGCCTCTTCCAGGTTTGCTCAGAGAACTTGTATTATTTGAGTTATTGTGAATGTTATTGGTAAAGTAACGCAGGTTACTCTTGTTTTGTTCCAGCTTGAGCTGTTCCCGGAGGCGGGGTTCGGCGGGACGTCTGTGCTTCTGCAGGACTCATTACCCACAATGCCTGAGGGGTTCATCGTGCGCTCCTGCAGGGTCTGTGCTGGAAGGTTAGTTCATCTGTGTGTGTGTGTGTGTGTGTGTGTGTGTGTGTTTTTCGGCCCTCATATGAACATCTCTCTCTGTGTGTGTGTGTGTGTGTAGCTGGCTGGCGTTTGGCTGTGAGGGTTTCTCCGGGCATCAGTGTGTTCTGGAAGAAGGTGTGTATCCAGATCTGAGGACGATGGGCTTCACACACCCCGACGCATCAGTGCTGTCTGTCCAACCCACAGGACACGTGAGTCTGAAACACATCTAAATTCATATTTTAGTGAAAGAGCACATCTGTCTATAGTGTGTGTGATGTTGCTGTTTGAGCATTAAAAAAGCTCCAGTTCTTCTCTATATCAGCGTTTCTGAACTCCTCAAACGCCTCCATTGTTAGTCTTGAGTTTGGGGAACGAACACGTCACAATATTCCTCATTATAATAATTAATGCGCAGAATAAAGGGGCGGGGCCTGGTTGAGTTAGTTAGTTGTGTGTTAAACTGGCGGTTATGGAAAGGGGCGGGACATTTCCCAAACACACTCGACCAATCACAACACACCGATCCAGCCAACCAATCAGAGCACAGTATGCTTTCAGAAGGAGGGGCTTCATAGAGACAGGAAGTGAACAGAGCGTTACTGACCGACTGGGAAGAGAGGAGCCGCAACAATGGAGAATATGAGGAGAATAATCAACATTCAAGCAGGAAAACCTGTTCTAGTAGAGAAACGACATCATCACGACCCATAATAGGCCATCTTTAATATAATTTGAAATGTTGCTGGAATAGTAACTCTGTGTTCCTTTGTGTGTGTCAGGAGTTTTCTGTGCCGTCTATCGTTCTGTTCGAGCGTCCTGGACTCAGAGGAAGGAGAACGTTACTGAAGTCGAGCTCCGTGAACCTGCAGCTGACAGAGAGCTGGAGCAGAGTCTCCTCTGTACTGGTGAAGGGCGGCATGTGAGTCTCTCTCTCTCACACACACACACACACACACACACACAAGCACTAGCTTTAGTTTTTTTGCTTCACTTTAAAAACACTGAGACTGCTGCCTTCGGTTCCACCCTGTCTCGCTCTGTCCAGTGGTTTCTGAACGTGTGTGTGTGTGTGTGTCTCCACTCATATTGGCATGTTTACTGGTTTCCATGAACACAGTGATTCAGTGTTTATATACGTCTGACCTGCACACGAGCAGGAAGCCTGTCAGTTATCGAGTCTCTAAACATATTCAGCGAGTGGAAAGTCTTCAGGCGTGTGTGACATCTAACACACTCCTGTGGATCTGCAACGTCACACAACTATCCTCTCGGAAAGGACTTGCTAAACAGCTACAATGCAAAAGTGACACAGTGAATTAAACATGAAATCTTGAAATGGTGTTTCTTGCTAAATGTACTTGTGTTTACAGTGTTTACAGTTGATATTTGTGAGTTATCATGTTTTTTAGTGGTGTGTATTGTGCATTTAGGTTCGCAACATGTTAATGTCAAGCTCTAACATTCACTTTAGCAGTGAAGACGTCAGACTCGCTAAGAGCTGCAAACTTTTCCCACAATTCCCACATTCTTTCCATAAAAGAGAGAGCGTCTGAGGACTGCAGTATATTTAGCCTGAACCGACCACAAACTCAACATAAACGAGTGTGAGCTTAAAGACGGACATACTGTGTGTGTCGTTAGCAAACGTGTGTGTTTGAGCCTGTGTGTGTGTGTGTGTGTGTGTGTGTTGATTGACAGGTGGGTTCTGTACGAGGCCAGTAACTTCAGAGGTTCTCAGTTCCTGCTGAAGCCCGGCGCCGTTCCTGATTGGCCCAAACTCTCCTCCTGGCGTCAAATTGGATCGCTCCGCCCACTCATGCAGGTGAGAGGCTCCGCCCACTGCAGTGATGACACACTAGGGGGCGGGACTAGAAAAGTGTCGCATATAGACCCCTTCAACATTTCTCACATCATCCTCAGTTTATCCGCTATAGTTTATAAAGTGGAGATAAACATGAGCAGAACTCAGTTCTCAGATCAGTGGATATTTGACTGGTTTTGTCCGTCCTTCTGTTGGACTCTCACACATGAATTATGTTGAATATCTGTCAGCTGTTAAATTGACAGAAAACACACTTCAGCAGAACATTATTAGCTCAAAGTGTCCAAATCATTTCTGGTCCCAAATTGTTATTAATGTCGCTGGTAGTCGCTGTATGAAGAATATTTGTGTGTAATATGTCCCAGTTTACTTTATTCTGCTCTCCTCACTTACAGAAGTGAGCTGATCACACTATTGAAACAACATCAGAAGTAAATCTGGTGTGTGAATAATGTGTGTTTTGATGTAGACACACTCACAAAGTTTCTCCCTTTCAGAAGCAACCGCTGTTCCGCTTGCGTAATAAAGAGGCGGGGCTTATGATGTCAGTCAAAGGGTCACTCGATGACATCAAACTGATGCGTATCCAGGGGAGTGAGGAGGGGGGCGGAGCCGACCAGATCTGGGCCTATCAGGAGGACGGTCGCTTGCAGTGCAAGGTAGATATATATGTTGAAGGTGTCTGAATAAATTGTGGTTTTACTGTACATATATATTATATATATATAGCACCATTTGTAATTTTAGGTACCATAGTATAACCATCTGATAGCATCATTATATTAGTTCTTAGTGATTATGTCAGTGCTGCTGATAAAGTGTGTGTGTGTGTGTGTGTGTGTGTCAGTGGCTGCTGGACTGCTGTGTGGATGTGGGTTCTGGTGTTCTGATGCCCGGCGCTCGAGCGGTTCTGTCTTCAGAGTTCGGCAAACCTCATCAGATCTGGAACATCACGAGCGACGGGGTCATCCGCAGTCATAGCGCACCCAACCTCGTGCTGGAGGTCAAAGGTCAGAGAGCGCTCCACTCTCACACAGATCGATCTGGACTGATTTCAACATTCACTTTGTAAAAATGATGTTTTAACTCAGTGTTTCTCTCTCGTTTTGCCTTTACTGGAGAAGCAAAATGACTGACGATATTAAAATGTGAAAAATGCATCAAAATGAAGTGAGTTTGTGTTTAAAACAAGAACAAATATCTGTCAATAGAGTCTTGAGTTTATTTTGCTGACTCTATTAGCAGATATTTGTTCTTGTTTTAAACACAGACTCTCTTAATATGCTTCTCCAGTAAATGTATCTTGATTTATCTGTACTGGAAAACAAGACAAATATACTTCATTCTGTGTTATTTTACTTGTATTCGTTTTTATTAAATCCGAATTAAAGCTTTTACTTTTAGTTCCATGTTCATTTAATCATTTCACCATATGCTTTTATCATTTTATTCGTTTATTTACTTCAGTTTTTGTTCATTTTAGTATCCAGGTAATAGTTTTAGTGCTTCAACTTTAACTCAATTCAGTTTATCCCCAAGCCAACGTTTAAATGTAAATGTTTAGTTAAACGTTTTCCACTAGTGTGTGTGTGTTGTGTTTGAGCTGAACCTGTTTCTCATAACCTTCCACTGAAAGAGCTTTACTGAAAACACCTTTGTTTTTACAAACCGAGAATGTAAAGTATTTTCTGTGGTAACCAGGTTTAAGTTGTTTACATTCTTTCGACAGAGACACCGTGTGATTTATGGCATTAATCATTTAACGTATGCCGCTTCCTTAAACGACTCTAGTGAGTTTAGTCCGCTGGAAGTGATTACTCTTAATATAGTGTCTCATAAATCCACATGAATTATGCCAACCGCAGAAATGTGTCTGTTTGCATCAACAGAGGATTGAGTAGATGAGCGTGTAGCGCCACCTGCTGGATACACACAGAGCCAGTTATTAATATTCATACCACGGCAGATGCTCTTATTCAGCTTCACGTGTGTAGACGGACAGGTGACAGGCGGCTCGCCAATTAATGAACAATGAGATAAACTAACCTAACTACAAATCATTAAACATTTAACTCATTCATAATTCATAGATTTTGCATAAAGGAAATGATTTATATTGCCATTATGATTGACAATTGTCAGTTAAGCGCTTCATGGAAAAAGAAAGTCATATTTAAATTCTAATACTATGATAAAAATCATAAATTTTTATCAAAAAATAATAAAAACGGTGCAATTATCTCAATATCTAGACATTCTTAAATCAAGATATACTATAGAACTATTTGTATGTGAAAAAGCATCAAAATGAAGTGAGTTTGAGCTTAAAACAAGAACAAATATCTGACAATGGAGTCAGAAATATAAACTTATTTAAAAAATAAAACGGGACTCCATTGTCAGATATTTGTTCTTGTTTTAAACACTAATTCACTTCATTTTGATGCATTTTCACATCTTAATAAAAGTCATTTTGCTTCTACAGTATATGCATCTTGATTTAAGAGTGTTTTGGTATTCGTGCTGTCAGAAACACTGAGTTAAAACATTTCTTTTACAGTGCAAATAAAATCCACTCTAATTATCTCAAATTGTCATGTACTTTGTCATTTAAATAATACATGATTAGCTGTTTCAAAGTGTGCACAAAAATACATTGAAATCTGGTAAAATGCACATGCACATGTACAAATATTCTCTATCTTCCTCTCTCTACAGGAGGCCAACAGTTTGACAAAAGCCAGATTATTCTCAATGAATTCAACCCAAACAAAATGAATCAGAGATGGTCCCTGGAGATCCTCTGAGAGTCCCTCCCTCCCACGCAGCTGCGTCAGGGGACCCACTGCTCTGTGGCAGAGCTGCGCTAGGGGGCCCAGTGTCCTGTGAGGCAGCTGCACCACAGGGACCGCGAGCTATGGAAATCTCATTCATCAACGAATGGAATATGATCATATTCTTCTGGACATTGTATTATTTTTATAAACTGTCGTTGAGACACGTCCACGCTGCCTTTACAAAAGCACTTACTTGAACAATGATAATGTTTCGGCTTGACTTTGTAGCTATATGGACATTTGCTTGTTTTTGTGTTTATGAGTAAATGTTTGTTTTGTTAATCAGCTCCAGCTTTGTTCAGGTCATTGAGACGTGTGATTGGTCCGTGCTGATTGGCCCGTGGGGATTCCGTGGGTTCTGATTGGCCCTTGGGGATTTCGTCTGTTCTGATAGGCTGTCTGGGGGATTCCGCTGTTCTCTGTCCACTAATGCGGCCGGTGTGATTGGCTCGTGTTTCACGGGCCACTTGAACAATAGAAACCGACGCTTTCTTCTCACAGTCAGCACTAGCGCTCTCCTCTGCCAAGGCTTTCTCGAAGTCATGAAACAAACGTTCCTCATTAATGTTCTCAGAAGGTTAGCACAAAAACGTTATTTATACATCCATAATGTTTGAAGAATGAAACAACAGAATGTTCCTTTAATGTAACCATCTTAACGTTCACACAACCGAGAAATGTAGTTTTTTTGAATGTTCAGAAATAATGTTTTTATAGCATAATAATGATTATAAGTTATTGAATATTACAGGTGTATGCGTGTCAGATGGAGCACATGGGCTTTTAATAAAACTTGACTGCCTGTATACAGTAGAAAGGTGAAGACTATCTATATTGGTGCTCCTGACTAGAGAAAAGGCCGTTTTGCAAAAATAGATTGAAAACTTCATTACCCATAATGCACTGGCCATGTTGTCGTCCAAGGCCACGCCCACCAGAGTCAACTATCCCAGTGATTTATAATGAACAGAAACTTCATAGTTAAATAACTCGGTTCTCAATTGGTTTTGCTTTGAAACCAGATTTGATTGGAAGCCGTAACACACACTATCAACAGTTTATGACACTAAAATGTTCTTAAAAATAATTACTGGAATTTATTATTACATTTAATATTACAACAATTACAAATATTATTTCCACTCAGGCTTGTTTTCTAGTTTCTCGGTTATAAACACAGACGTGTTTTCTCCTCCCGTCTGAATCGTCGAGTTGGTTATCTTTAGCTCTCGTGATTCATTATACGGTTAGTTGCATTATTTAATTGCATTGTTTTTCTCTGATGTCTATTTTTGGGCCTGCTGACAAACACGTCCTGAGTCGTTTAATAATCCAGAATAATTATATGATATGTCCCTTTCTGTTGAAAACTGTTTATTTAGAATGTCAGACACACACACACACACACACTTAATCACTCACATAGACACACACACACACACACAGATAGACTCACACAAACACACACTAACACATTTACACACACTAACACACACACACACACAGAGTCACTCGCACACTTAATCACTCACACAGACACACACACACTTATACAGACAGACACACAGACGGACACAGTCACACAGCATGATGCTCTAGTCTAGCACCTTTGTGTGTGTGTGTGTGTGTGTGTACTCTGAAAGTGCTGATGTGGTGTTGAACAGTAAGTCAGCGTCTGCTGTCGTCAGCATCAGTGCATCAGCTTCCGGTCGCCGTGGAAACGCTCAGCCTCCGGAGCACGTGGGTAAATCCGAGCGGATCCGCATAAAGCCCCGGACAAAGAGCCGAGGATTAGAGGATCCGCGGAGTTGCCAAGTCCGCTTATTATCAACACTTTGGGCTTGGTTTTTTAAACAGGTGTGTGTCTCATCCTTGACAAACACACAAAACACACATCTGCTGTATCTTTAATCAGTGTGTGAAAAACACGTCAATCATTAAAGATTCGTTCCAGTGTCCGGGAGTTCATCGGATGACATCACCTGCGAACAGCTGCAGTTCACATGGACATGCAGGAGGTGGGATCATCAGAGGTCAAAGGTCAGATCATTTCAATCCAATAGTCAAACACTCACCACTGACTTTACATTCACCAACATGTTTTAAGACTGTTTATGTTGATTATGTGAACACTGAAAATTCCATTATGGAACGTTACTTTTGAATCTAAACGTTCTGAAATATTTAAAAACTGTTACATTTCAAAACACATATCAACTGAAACATTCCAGAAGAAACATTCCATGAGCGATGGATAAATACTGGTTTTGTGCTGAAGTTTTGAGATCATTATTAAAAGGAACTCAGTTGGCAAAATATATTACTTCCTGATTGTCGTGAAAAACATCATCGGAATCTCCTGTGTTTCAGGGACACCTGAGGCCAACACACACACACACACACACACACTCACAATCACCATCACAGATGAGGGAGTGAGTACAATGTTTTGCCCAAGTTCACAGAGCAGAAAAAACATCCTGTACGGCCACACACACACACACACACACACACACACACTCTCATTCAGATCGAGACATTTCCAAATTCAGGACATGTTTCCTGTCCAACTTCCCATTAAATGATTTCAAGCGTCCAGTTTTTCTTGCTTCTGTGAACGTTACGGGAACAGTGACACTGTATCGTTCTTCACACATTATGGAACGTTACTTTTGAATCTGAACGTTCCGAAACCAGAAACATTTAAAAACGTCACAATGATAAAAAAAAGTTCCATGATGTTTTCACGCTGATGTTTTGAGAACATTATTAAAGACCAGATGATTGAGGAACATTTTATTAATGTTACTAGAAGAACGTTTGATCATAACTTTGAGAAAACCGTGACAGAACACTCAGGATTATTTATGTTAATTATCTATATAATCAGGCAGAACTGCACATTCATCTAGAACTGATCTGATCTTCCAGATGATGGATTTATTAATGAGTGTTATTGACATTCTGGGTGGAAATTCCAAAATAAATGTGTGTGTGTGAGAAAGAGAGAGAGTGAGTGAATGTGTGTGTATTTAAACGTATATAGAGTAGATGCAGTAATATGATTATTAATAAGCGCTGTGAGTGATGAACAGAGGCCGTTTGTCTGCTGTATAATTGCTGTCCGCCGCTCACAATATAATGAGCGCACATTAATTATGCTGAGATATTACATAAGGAGCTCAGTGCCAACACACACACACACACACTGTCTGTCCTCAGACGCTTTAACAGTTTTCCACGTCAACTCGTTATTTTTACAGACACAAATATAACAGAGATCAGTTTCTGCATGATGTGTGTGTGTGTTTATAATAAATGCAGAGTTTCAGATGTGTGTGTTTCAGCTGTCGGTCTGAGAATTAGAAAAATTAAAATGCATCTTCTTAATAATCAGCTATCCATTCATTTCCAAGATAAAATGAGGAGAAATTCTGAATAGATATGATCAGTTTTATTTACTAACAGAAAAAAAAAAGTTGATAAATTTCATTCATTCTCAGAGCAGAATCTGTAAAGGCTAATTAACTTTAAAATACGGACAATATGTGCTTATGTAATATGTAATAACATGGTGTTCTTTGGAGGAGCATGTGGTAAATGCTCGAATGAATGAATATAATATAATAAAAGACTCCTCTTTCAGGCAGCATTATTAATCTATTATTGAAGAGCAAACACGCTAACTATGCCACAATACGTCCACTTGTGCTTCATGCGACACACTCATAATAATATCATATTCTCATTCTGTTGTTTTATGTTCATAGAGCCACTCTTTCATTGAGGATTCAGATCAGGTTTAATTTCAGACATGAAAAGCTTTGAATGAATATCAATGTCAGTGCGGCTTTAAAACTCATCGAGGAACAAGTGTGTGAAGTCAATGACGGTGGATTGAGTGTGTGTTTGTCTGATTAACTGTGTTTGTCCAGTACACATGATGATGAATCACGCTGCAATCTCATTTCACAAAGACGAGCGTTTCTTCTCTTCCTGAGAGTGAATCACTGTATAATCTGCCTCTGTCACACACACACACACACACACGAGTTTCACTTCAATAAAATACACTTAAAGAGCATATTCTGCTTCTTCATCTGTCTTTAGTGTGTAATGTTGCATTAAAAGGTAGTTTTACTCTCCATATCAGTGTTTCTGACCTCCTGAAGCGCCTCCATTAGTCTCCTTTAGTCTCCCGGGAACGTAAAGTATGAATATGATGCATTACTGTTATCTATAAACTAGTGAGCTCCAAAACAAGCTGACTGAAATCAGGCGCTTCTTCACACATTTACTGTTTTCTACATGGTGAATGGCACATAGTGCACTATATAGGGGCTAGGGACCAATTCAGACAATGGAAACATGGCACATAGTGCTCTATATAGGGGCTAGGGAACGAATCAGACAGTGTAAATATGGTATAGTGCACTATATAGGGGCTAGGGACCGATTCAGAAAGTGTAAATATGGCATAGTTCACTATATAGGGGCTAGGGAATGATTCAGACAATGTAAATATGGCACATAGTGCTCTATATAGGGGCTAGGGAACAAATCAGACACTGTAAATATGGTATAGTGCACTATATAGGGGCTAGGGACTGATTCAGAAAGTGTAAATATGGCATAGTTCACTATATAGGGGCTAGGGAATGATTCAGACAATGTAAATATGGCACAAAGTGCTCTATATAGGGGCTAGGGAACGATTCAGAAAGTATAAATATGGCACATAGTGCACTATAGGGGCTAGGGATCGATAGTGCACTATATAGGGGCTATAGGGACAGATTCAGACAGTGTAAATATGGCACATAGTGCACTATATAGGGCCTACGGAATGATAGTGCACTATATAGGGGCTAGGGAACGAATCAGACCATGTAAATATGGTATAGTGCACTGTATAGGGGCTAGGGAACGATTCAGACAGTGTAAATATGGCACATAGTGCACTAGGGGCTATAGGGATTGATTCAGACAGTATGTATGCTTTCCACTGGGGCGAATGAAGTCTGTTTTCTCGTTAGTGTCGACGCAGGCCACAAGATGTATTGGATCCTTTAAATTCTGCACAGAATACTGTATTTTACAGCGGCGGCTGATCATGATTTCACTGTTCTGACTGGAGTTAGTGTGTAATGTTGAGGTAAACAACATCTCACACACACACACACACACACACACACACACACTCAAAGCTCAGAGCAAAGGGAGAGATTTACTTTTTAAGGACTACAACAAACGGCTGGTAGAACTACACGAGCTTCCTCCTGGGTTAGTGACATCACCAACCCTATAATTTACATAACCCCGCCCCCGAGAACGTGATTTATAGATTATCAAGACAGAATATGCTAATCACTGACTCCACATCAGCTGCAAAAAACTCATCAACTAAACAATCAGAAATGCTGTCACTTCTTCTTGAGTCTCCATCTTTTGTCTGACTCTAGTTTGAACATAAAAGGCTAAAAGATTTTGATATTTTCAGTGTGTGTGTGTGTGTGTGTGTTTGTGGGACAGAAGCATTTCTCTTACCTGGTGTCACTTACATCAAATACCAGACACACACACACACACACACACACACAAACCCCCTTCTAGTATTTAACAAAGCCTGTCCTGCTCTCCCACACACACACACACACACACACACACACACACACAATAGTTCATGAGTGTTCAGCAGATTTGAGTGTGTTGGTTTAATCAGCTCATCTCCACAGACCGCTCTCACTTTCTATCCCATCATGCAGTTTGGGTTTCATCATCACACGCACGTCCTGTAACCGTACCTGCACACACACACACCTGAATAATATATCAGGACGATCAATGATTAAAAGCCTTTATCCAAAACCAGGAGAAGAAACATCAAATCAGAGCATCTTCTTCAGCCTGCCACTTTAAAGAGACGTTCATTCAGAAATATGAAATAATATTTGACTTCATTTAGTTTGTTCGTCAGTGTTCCTGCTCCTGATTCATCAATAAGGTGATTTTAAAGAAAAGCGTAATGATGATCCTCTTATTCATTCATGCTATAAAAAAATATTTGTGGAATATTGTAAATAAAACATTCTGAATAAACGTTCTTCCAGTAACACTATTAGAACATCATTCAATGATACAGTCTTCAATAATGTTTTAGTTTTTAGTTTCAAATCTATATTTTTAAATGTTATACTCATTAGAAAATGTTGCACATTCAAAAAGTAAGTTCCCAGTGAATTTAAAATGATGCTGAATATTTTTGATATTTCAAGAAAGACATTGAGAACATAACGCCAACATTCTTATAATATTATTAAATGTTGTCTGGCATATACTTCAAAAGTTCACGTTTAATTCAGTGTCACTTGCCGTTTGTTTGTCAATGTACTAATTAATCGCATCTAACATAAAGGTATATATTATTATTATATTTATATATGTTTGTATACACTGTATTGTGCACATTTATATGTGTGTATACACAGACACACATAATTATATATACAGCTCTACGTATATTATGTAAACACTCGTGTTAGATGTGATTAATTCCGATTAATCGACTTGACTAGTAAAAGTACTCGCTTGTTTGGGTATAGAAACACTTTATAGACTCAATGAAAAGCCGTTTTACCCTCGGATACACACATCATGCACGAGGAACGGCTTCACACACACACACACTTCTGACTGATTTATAGTGTCTGGTCTTCACTCTGGATATTAAGTGAATCAAATACATAAATGGAAGAATGATTGCCGGTGTGTGTGTGTGATTCAAATATGTTTCCCCGAGACTTTCATGCATGATGGATTTGATTTTGCATGCAAATGAAGCACCTGTGCTCAACTCAAAATAACTCGAACAAAATTAATATATGCACACTTATATAAAAAAAGGTTACACTTTATTTTAAGGTGTCATTGTTACAGTGTAATTATCATATTAAGCAACTACATGTGCTTACTATACACTGTAAAAAGTGAATATGGGTGTAAGTTGGATTACTAGAACTATTTGAGTCTATTTACTTCGTATTTCTGCTTTCCTAATCGTAATTGATTATTGTACACTCATTCAACTTGAACGCATAGAAATTCACAGACACTCAGATATCTCGCTTTCACCCAAAGTGTAATTTCCCTTTAAGGACCCTCGCGTCAGACGTTTTTTTGCTGACGTCATGACGCACGAGCCTGTCTGGAACTTTCTGCTCGACCGCCATTTTCTTTTTCGCACTCGGATGAATAAGGTAGGTTGGAAGTTTTGTTTTTTAATTAATATACTCAAATATGCAACTTTTGGACGTTTGTTTTAGTTGTTTATGAGTTAATGAATGTTGTTTGTGAACATGAATACTAACAAAATCGCAATTAACCACATTTTTAAACGTACGTTTGCAAACTAGCATTACTGAATTATAGTTCTATGCAAGTTAACGTTAAACATGATGTTATCTTTAACTTAACTCGTTTGTTTTATAAAAATGTGTTCAGTTTGGATCTTGGGACTTGTGTAACAGTTATTAAATAGTTTAAAAAAGGATAACCGTCTGTGCCGCGTGAGAAATTGGAAATGCTTTGGGCGGGAAGTGGTCGGGGAGCGGGACAAAATGCTCGAATTTGAATTCCTGCAGTACAATATTTGAGTTTTATTTTTTGTCTGTTCTTTTATTTGTCTTTGAAACGTTAGCTCTGACTTATTCATCGACTTTTTTCGCCCAAAATGATGCTGAAAGTCTGTGATAAACGCCATTGGGTGCATCTCAATCAGTTCATTAAGTTAACCAGGGCACTGATCAGGGAGTCAGCCCATTATTAACGTTAACGTTACCTGATTCCCTGATCTGTGGCCTGTGCTTAACGCTAGCTTAATTTGCCTAGCTCGAGGTGTTTCATGCAGGAAAACAAATCGGGGTTTTCTTTAAAATTATGATTTTTTTTGTAGAAAATAGTAGTATTTCACAACTAATTAATTACTTGACCTGTAGCAAACTATTTTTTACCACTTAAGTTAAATACTAATGATACAACATTTTTCTCTCCTTATGACCGAAAGCTTTTTCAAGTTTGACGATTGAGGACGACACTTTGCTATAACATTACATGGTAAGTATTTTCTATTAATTTAAGTCATTTCTAATTTCTTCTATTGATAATAGATAATATGAATTACTAATGTTGGACATGTTTGAGTAAATTCCATCTAATGTTGTCTAATGCTATTGACTTGCAATTTATCCTAAATAAGAATTTTGAACTAAAACTAAAAGAATTAAGAACTAAAATCGGCATCAACTCACCCTTATGACATCCCGAATGCATGTCCCTTTTTTGATTCTCAGAAATATCTTTTTTTAGTTTATACAGTGTAAACCAATTTTGAAGCTCAAAATGATTATGATGTGACATGTATTGTGCATGTAAAAGGTGCACAAGTACTGGCTGATTTAAAGGGAATAGTTCACTTTGAAATTAATTTTTGGTGTGTTTTAGCTTACCTCAAGGCAGGGCATCCAAGATGTCTTTGTTTCCACAGTATTTTCAATTTTGATATTTTTCGGTCAAACCGTTGTCTATCAGTCATATAATGCAGGTCTATGGTCACCACCTCAAAGAGCATGCAATGCAATGGAAGATTATTTCGATATATCTAAATATGTTTAGTGAAAGGTAAAACTTCTGAAATCTCTGTGTAAACAATGAGTGACGTTGACTTGCAAGCGATCACTTCCGGCGCGTGCGCAGACCGAAGCGCCCATGCCGTCAGTTCATTTTGTCATGGCTGTGTTACACGAGGTAAAAACGATATAAATACTGTTCGTTTTCTCACACAAACCGCTTGTTTCGTTTCTTAGGCCATCAATGTGTACTTACATTTATGAGTCATTCAATCATCTTTAATTTTTGACTTCTCTGTGTATGTTCTTTGAGGTGAACCTAAAAAAAAATTCTGTTTTGAACGGTAACGTAGACATCAGTGTTTATATCTGAATAATGATTTTTTTTTATACTTCTGTGATGTATATACTTTGTCCAGTCATTAATACAACCTTTTATAGTTTTGTAAATTAAGTTTTGTTTATATTTTCTTGTCCTTTGCTATCCTTGGGGAAATCTGATTCTCCATTACAGATTACTCCGAATTTTAAAAATAAGAAAAATAATCACAAATGCTTTTTCACAGACTGAAAACATTCACACGGAAAGAAGAGTGTCCTGAAGGCCCTCATCGTTTTCCTGGGGGAAAATCCGGTAACACTTTAAAATAATGGTCCGTAGTTAACAAGTAGCTATGCAGGAAGTAATAGGTAGCACTGCATTAACACCGAACTTAATACTATTAACTAATTTGGAAGCAATATTAACTAAGCATTAAGTAATAGGTAATTTAGTACAAAGGTAGTTCCTTGGTAGGTATTTGATTATTACTAAAGAAATATATCCTCATTGAGAACTACTACTCTTGCCAGGATGGACGCATGTTCTCTGTTTATTTAAAACTTAAACATAAAATAATACTAATAAAGACAGTTTTTAAAAATAAACCTTAAATAATTAGGAAGTGATGCTGACACTCTCATGATTGGATTAGTTCACTATTATGAGCTCTATTGAATGTCAGTCACATATATCTCAGACTCCAAAGACCTATAACTTTATGTTACAGTAGCTGCCTGAGGAGGACTTCTCTTTAGGACATGAATATAAACATGATGTTCACTTGTCAAAAACAATTTGCATCTTTAATGAAGAAATTGGCTGCATTTATGTTACGATAAGCGCGAAACCACATCTTCCAGATTACAGTGTTTGTTAGAATATTAGTGCCTCACAGAACCTGTACAGTATGTGTCAAATATAAAATTAAATAACTTGTATCATTTGTGAAAAACATGTTAACTCCTAACTAACTACAAGCGTTACCTTGTCATCCCACAATGTTTACACAAGTTATTTAATTTTATATTTGACACATACTGTACAGGTTCTGTGAGGCACTAATAATCAAACAAACACTGTAATCTGGAAGATGTGGTTTTGCGCTTATTGTAACATAAATGCAGCCAATTTCTTCATTAAAGATACAAATTGTTTTTGACAAGTGAACATCAATGTTTATATTCATGTCCTAAAAAGAAGTCCTCCTTAGGCAGCTACTGTAACATAGTTATAATAGTGGACTGATCCAATCATGAGAGTGTCAGCATCACTTCCTAGTTATTTAAGGTTTATTTTTTTTAAAACTGTCTTTATTAGTATTATTTTATGTTTAAGTTTTAAATAAACAGAGAACATGCGTCCATCCTGGCAAGAGTAGTAGTCACAATCTCAACCTAGCTAATGTATTTGGGGGGATATATAAACTTCATAAACTGGTTTCCACAAAGAACCCATTTGAGGCACATGCTTCTGAAATGTTATGATCATGTTAAGAGTATAAAACCCCCACAATTGTTCACTTTTTAGATATGTTACTTTTGTGATTTAGTAATTAATTGATTATTAATTCTTAGTTCGCAAGTAGTTCTCAATGAGGATATATTTCTTTAGTAACGATCAAATACCTACCAAGGAACTACCTTTGTACTAAATTACCTATTACTTACTGCTTAGTTAATATTGCTTCCATATTAGTTAATAGTATTAACTTCGGTGTTAAAGGGTTAGTTCACCCAAAAATGAAAATTCTGTCAGTATTTACTCTCCCTTATGTTGTTCCAACCCCGTAAGACCTTCGTTCATCATCGGAACACAAATTAAGATATTTAAGATATTAAGATCGCTCCTGCATACAGTCCGTAGGCTTCTTGAGGGACTGGCTCTTGCTGTCCTCGAAGTCATTAAAGACATCGTTAAAATAGTCCAAGTGACTACAGGGGCTCAATCTTAAGTTTATCAAACGACGAGAACACTTTTGTGCGCAAAAAAACAACAAAAATAACGACTTTATTTCAACTATTCGTTTATTTCTCCCTCTGCGCGAGTCAGGTTACTAGTTTAATAGCGTAAGTTTCTGTCATTGTACGTCACACGCATCACACACACATGACCAGCGTCGGCCAATAGTGAGCCTACGTGTGACGTAGCTCTACGCAATCACACTACGCTAACTGACTTACAGGCTCATGGAGAAGGAAGTGAATAGTTGAAATAAAGTCGTTATTTTTGTTGTTTTTTTGCGCACAAAAGTGTTCTCGTCGTTTGATAAACTTAAGATTGAGCCCCTGTAGTCACTTGGACTATTTTTACGATGTCTTTAATGACTTTTCGGGGACAGCAAGAGCCAGTCCCTCAAGAAGCCTATGGACTGTATGCAGGAGCGATTTTAATATCTTAAATATCTTAATTTGTGTTCCGAAGATGAACGAAGGTCTTGCGGGGTTGGAACAACATGAGGTTGAGTAAATACTGACAGAATTTTCATTTTTGGGTGAACTAACCCTTTAATGCAGTACTACTTATTACTTCCTGCATAGCTACTTGTTAACTACGGACCATTATTTTAAAGTGTTAACGAAAATCCTCAAGACCTTATCAAGGAGTACCTTGTGAGTTGAAATTCTGCATGTTCTATTTAGATTTTTCAGAAAGTTTAAATTTGTGTTTTGTAGTTATGACTGCAAAATGTTTATTTATTTATTTTTTTTTATGTACATTTCTTTAGGATAAGCAGCGAGATGATTGGGAGGGTGAGCTGGAGCAGTTCACCATGGCGGTGTATGTTATTCGGAAGGAGGGGGGAGAACATCACGAACCACCGGCTGACATAGGTGTCGTCATCGAGGGTGTTAAAGTTTTGAATGAACTGCCTTCGTTCACATCAGCTTGTGCCTTGCTTCTCGGGATGATATACATCATCAATCTGGCTTACCCAAAACCGCTTCGTTTTACTTTCGAGGTATTCCAGAAAGTTCTCTTGCAGCTTGAACAGCAAAAGATGTCACTAAAAGTTCAAAGTCTTTTCAGTAGACAACAGTGAACTTGCAGTAATGTTTGAATGTGCATATGTCTAGTCTGTGTTTGAAAGAATGTTGGATGTTTAATTTGTTTTCTTATGTTTGTAGACTATCCATTTGTTCATTCATACGTCTAGTATGAATGTGTAGTTGTTTGTTTGAATCTGATTGATTCACTTTAAATTTAGGGCATTACCTGTAAAGCTCTTCTCATACAGTATGGTTCTATTTGAAAGATTAAAGGGAAAGTTCACCCAAAAATGGTTCAAGTTGTTCCAAACCTGCATGAGTTAGTTTCTTCTGCTGGACACAAAAGAAGATTTGTTGAAGAATGTTGGTGACCTGGCAATTGAAGGCACCCATTGACTTCCTGTATCTTTGGAAGTCAACAGTCAAACAATTCAGAAGTCAACTGTCTGGTTACCAACATTCTTCAAAACATCTTCTTTTGTGTCCAGCAGAAGAAACTAACTCATGCAGGTTTGGAGCAACTTGAACCATTTTTGGGTGAACTATCCATTTAATTGTTTTTAGGTAGCTCATTTAAAGGGTTAGTTCACCCAAAAATGAAAATTAAGTCATTAATTACTCACCCCCATGCTGTACCAACCCTGTAAGACCTTCGTTCGTCTTCGGAACACAAATGAAGATATTTTTGATTAAATTTGAGAGCTGTATAACTACCAATCAATACGATTTCCACGACGCATGCGCGAGAATTGCGATCTCCTTCAACTACTTCAGTTCAGTTCACGCGCATGCGTCGTGGAAATCGCATTGAAGTGTCATTTCAGGCCAACAAGGAAGAAAAGGAATAGTAGAATAAAGTCGTTATTTTTGTTTGTTTTTTCACACAAAAAGTATTCTCGTCGCTTGATAAACTTATAGTTGAGCCACTGTAGTCACATGGAATATTTAAACATTTTCTTCATTGACTTTCTGGGCCGTCAAGAGCCAGTCCCGGCAGTCTATGTGGTAGTGATACAGCTCTCAAATTTAATTAAAAATATCTTCATTTGTGCTCCGAAGATGAACAAAGGTCTTACGGGGTTGGTACAGCATGGGGGTGAGTAATTAATGACTTCATTTTTGGGTGAACTAACCCTTTAAGGGCATAACCACTATGTTTTTATATTTATTTTTATACATATGTTGGCTTATGCAGTTTTGAGCATAATTCAGTGCAAAGGCAACTTTGCAAAAAAACTGTTAATGGAACAAGTGTGTCAGTAAATGGAATTTCATTGGCACAACAAATGTTTGTAAAAAAAATTCTCAAAGTTTGTAATATGAAAAATACCGATGGTGTATAAAATGAATTAATGTTAATAAATATTTCTCCAGCAATTTGAGTCTTCTGTGATTGACCTGAAATTAAGTTGAGAAAATAAAATAATTTAAGTTGAGAGAACTTATTTTTTTTAGGTGTTACCAATTGAAGTAATTTTTTTAAGTTGATCCAACTGTAGGAAAAATTAATAAATTTAAGTTGGAATGCAGTGAAATTAAGTCAGACTAATGTAAATAATAGGATTGAGTGAACTCAAATAATTTAAGTGTGATTGACCTAGTAAAATTAAGTTGAGAAAATGTGATAATTTAAGTTGAGAGAACTTAATTTTTTTAGGTGTTACCAATTGAAGTAATTTTTTTAAGTTGATCCAACTGTTCACTTTTTACAGTGTAGGGTTAGGGTTTGGTTGAGGGTTATTTGCATGTATTTATGCATAATTTACTGTAATTACTACATGTAACATATGTAACAAGGACACTGTAATATAAAGTGTTACCGCAAAAAATCTGAACGTCTCCCATGCATCAAACAAGCCAAACTAGTTCAAGTGTACATTGTTTATTCTCATGTACTCATGTTTTACAAACATTAAAACGAATTTGTACAAAATATAAACTATGCAAGAGAAAAACAATATTACAAAGTGTCCATCTCATGCCAATGAATGACTAACAGTTTGATTCAGAACTAAAGTGGGCAAATACAGGTGACACACACCTGCAGCGCGAAGTGACAAACCCAAAAGACCCTTTCAAAAAAAAAAAAAAAAAAAAAAAACG
Source organism: Pimephales promelas (assembly GCF_988280905.1). Taxonomy (NCBI): domain Eukaryota; kingdom Metazoa; phylum Chordata; class Actinopteri; order Cypriniformes; family Leuciscidae; genus Pimephales; species Pimephales promelas. Next base: position 316,170 of record NC_142792.1, on the reverse strand, counting down.
TGACTTTAGTTTGGATCACAATGTGTAAAATGCATCTTGCACGATCCGGCCATCAACCGAAGATCATACAATGTCCCGTCCAGCAGATTTGTGCCGGAACATCTGCCTTCATGTCGCTCTAAAAGCTCAGCAATGCAAAAACTGGAAGTTTTCTGGTGGGAAAGGTTTTAAAAACGTCCTCCATGTGCCCAGGGCCGAGAGATCCGACTGAGTGAAGCTAGAGGAGGAGAGGAGGCAGGACCGGCCCGAGGAACATGTGGATGATGATGATGATGATGATGATGATGAAGCTGTGAACCTGAACCTCAACAGCAGAGATGCAGGAGGATGCTTGCCAAGGCGACGGGGACGAGCACGTAAAGCGCGAGAGGCTCCGTCATGACGCCGGTGCCGGTGGGCGCGGTCGCGTTCGTGGAGCCCCCGTACGTGTCCGTGGCCATGGTGTCGTTCGCGCTCACGGTCTGATTCCCGGCCTGCACGGTGGAGTTGTTCGGGGAGACTGTGCTCTGGGACATAACCTGAGGGGGGGAAAAGAGAAAAGGACATTATCACACGAGCACATGCAAATGAGACAGTTACGCGCGATCGTTACGCGCCACGCTTAAGACATGCAAAGCACTTCCAAAACCTTCATTTGCATCTTCAAATCTCAGCGGGATGGATTTTCTTCATGCAAATCACACATATTTGCATATTGCATGAAATGCATGCTCCAATGAGCGTTTTAAATACGTGCGCAAAACTGAAACATCCTTTAAGATTCACTAGGGAAACCGCATGAACTCATGTGTCTCTCATGCACGGTCCAGTCAATCTGAGATAAAAGCGAGTGGAGAGAGTGAGTGCAGTGTGTGTGTGTGTGTGTGTGTGTGTGTGTGTGTTTGGATCAGGTGTCCGAGACAGAGCAGTCTCTGAGAAACTCAAGCCTCGGGCAGACATCGATACACTTTAAATGATTCATTCTCCAAAAAACCCAAGCGCGGTGGACGAGATGTTAACAAAATGCGCCTTTCTCCAAACGAAAATGAGTGAAATTTTTGTTGGGATAATTTTGCATTTTTTAAATTAATCTATTTTTTTGTAGTTAAATGATTGACTATAATGTAATTTGTGCAATTTAGCTCGTTAAAATGATTATCATGACGCTGATTCCACATTTAAAAACGAACAAAGTGCCCTATAATTTAACTTTGCAAACACTCAATCGCGTGCGACTGGAATTGAGGATGAATGATGCACAACTTTGTAAAAGTTACTTCATTTAATTTTAATATTGACTTTATATATATATATATATATATATATATATATATATATATATATATATATATAAACATATGCTAATTACAGCTGCATTACACCTCAGATCTATAATGCGTAATAACACGTTTAAAAAGCATTAGCGCTTTACACACACACACTTTACAGAGATAACAGGAAAATACCGCAACAGGGTTTGTTTTAGAAGAAATACCGTCACAGTGTATATCTTATGAAGTATAAGCATTTATAATCAACATGTGGACTCTACCTGAGTGATTAGGCAGAAAGCGCAGAAAATTACTCCAGCGGGAGCCATTCTGGTGATGAAGATGGAGATGATGAAGAGTGAAGCTGTTGTGAGAGTGGGTTCATCTAAAGGGAGACGCCGGCTGCTACTGGAGCTTTTATAGGATAGGGGCATGAACTGGAGGTGTAACGTAACCCCCCCCCCCCCCCCCCCAAAAAAAAGGAAAGTTTCCTCTCTTTGCATTTTTATAACACATACCTAGTATATCTGGGGCTAACTAGCAGGCTAAATGTCAGTTAGAGATCATTGGAGAGTCATAGCGAGGAATAATGACTCTATATGGATTCATATCTAAAACTTTGGAAGAAAAAACAGTTAATAATTGCTGTGGAGTTTCTTTGATTGGCGCGCCCTCTGGCGGCCGCGTGTGGAAGCACACCTCACACAAACACACACACACACACACACAACGCTGTCGCACGCATTTCTTTAGAGAACCGAATCGAGTGTGTGTGTTTCTCACACACAAGTCAGTCAGGTAAGCATGTGAACACCGACATGTCAGGTATAAAAGTAGCATTTAACAATCTAAAATGTTTCTGATAAGCATTGATGAACAAAGGTTCTTCCAGTAACATTAACGTTATCTGGTCTTTATTAATGTTCTCGAAACATTAGAATATAATCATCATTCATAGAAGGTTTTAGTTTGTATATATTTATATTTACAATGTTAGCTAGGTAGTAGGCAGAAAAACGTTCAGAGAACATTTAAAAAAGTAACGTTACGGTAATGTTTACAAAATAATTAAAGTTGCTAACCGGGTTGATGGTAATACTGTGGGTTTTTGGACATTTATCATGGTATTACCACAGTACTTTTATTTATTTACATTGGCGTAAATAGAAACAGAACATGGGGACATCCCAGTGCTTCGGTTGTACACGCGCAGGCGCACAGACTCATGAGTGAAGCTGCATCTCCCTCTAGCGGCCAGAAGAGGCACTTCAGCTGCTCACACACACACACACTGACAAAGCACAAACACAGCTTCTTCTGCATGTTTCTGAGAGCTGTGTGTGTGTGTGTGTGTGTGTGTGTGTGTGTGTGTGTGTGTGTGTGTGTGTGTGTGTGTGTGTGTGTGTGTGTGTGAGAGATGCTCTTCAGGTGCTCCAGCAGCAGATGTGTGTTTGTATGAAGTGTGTGTGGAGGGAGTTTCAGGAGTGTGTGTGTGTGTGTGTGTGTGTGTGTGTTTGCCAGAGGGGATCCGATGACGCCCGCCGGGCCGAAACCAGACCCGGGGCCCCGAACCGGCTCTCAGCTTACAGGAGAGAGAGAGTGTGTGTGTGTGTGTGTGTGTGTGAGAGAGAGAGAGAGAAACTTTTTGTTTTTGTTTTCTACTTTTTAAAAAAATAATTATGACTTTGTGGATCACAATTTTACTTTTTATCATATTTTTTTACGTCACAATTATGACTCAGCAGACTGTCATAAATGACTTAGTGTGACATCATTTCGACATTATCTCATTTCTAACGTTTTTTTCATCATTAAATATTTGTATCACGTTTTAGCATGTCATAATTTCTACTTTTTAAATCTCATGATTATGACGGTCATAATTTCAACGTATTATCTCATAATAATGACTTAGCATGACAGGCTAATATCAACTTTATCTTATAGTTTCTGGTTTAATATTTAAAATTTGACTAATTATGTTTTAGCATGTCACAATGTTGACTTTTTATTCCTATAGTTAAAATTTAGTCTGTCATAATTTTACTTTATATCATAATTTTGAATTTATTGAATCATTTTTTAATTCTATCTTATAGATTTGGCTCAGTGTGTCCTACTTTTACTTTATTTCTTAATTTTGACTTTTTAATGTCATAATTCTGACTTATTTCTACCCTCTCATAATGATTATTTTAACCTTTGTAATTATGTATTGACATAAGGCTATCATAATTTCCACTCTGGACTCAGCATGGCGTAATTGTAATCTCATAGATATGGCTCAGTGTATCTCACTTTTACTTTATTGCATAATTTACACTTTATAATGTCGGAATTAAGATTTATCCTTAGAAAGTATGCTTTATGTCCCTGTCCTGCAGAAATGTTCTTCATAAGCTGTGAGGCGCGTAACCGAAGCCGTGCTCGTGCCCGAGAGTGAGAGAGCCAGCCTGTGCTTTCCTGACTCGCTCCTCGCATTCCTACAGAACCTGATCTTGGGAGTGTGTGTGAGTGTAGAGTTTCTCCTCCTCCTGATCTCCTCTCATTGTTCCCGCGCGCCGCGTCAGATTCGCGTGTCAGCCGCGCCTGTGAGCGTCGGTCCCGCGCGCCGCGCTGCGATCATGCCGGAGATGGACACAGCGTCGCGCGCGTCGGAGAGCAAGCGCAGCAGGAAAACCGCGCGTCCCGTCCGGAGAGCCGTGAACGAGGAGATGAAGGTGAGCGACGCCAAACATGACAATCCAGCTGAGCTGAGCGACCGGAGTGTGTGTGTGTGTGTTATGGTGAACTTGTTCAGATTCAGACGCTTGATGGAAACACGAGGTTCACTGGTTTCTCAAACTGGAGACCAGAGACCAGTTCATCATGTACTGGTGCTCGAGTTCTGCAGGGCTTTGAGATGATGTGATTGTGACGACAGAAGTGTGTGTGTGTGTGTGTTACACTGGAGTAATGTGGTGTTGTGGATACTAATATGTTTTAAACAGATAAAACATTATATATACAGTATATATTTATAATGTTGGCCTATATATACAGTGTATGTATGTATATAATGTTTTATCTGTTTAAAAACAAATGCATAAAGTATATTTTTATATCAAACAACAAATGGAATATAGAAATGCTTAAATAAAATACCGAATGTAGTAAGATTAGGCCTATAGAAAAAAAAAGTTTTAATACTTTTTATATTTTATTTTTATGTAATGTATTTGTTTTGATATAATTTTATTTTCATTTTGTATTGAATATTTTATTTAAAATATATAGATTATATATATGAATTATATAGAAATATTTAAAATAGAATATAGAAATATTTACAATAGAATATAGAAATATTTAAAAAAATAAAATACTTTTATAAAATACGATTATTAAAATTATTAAAATACATTTTTAAAATAATGTATTTATTTTTCATCTTTTTATATTACTTTCGTTTATATTTATTTATATTCATTTCGTTTTTCTAAGTCATTTGTTTTTAAAATATAAAAAATTAAATAGAAAATAAAAATAAAATATTTGAATATATATATATATATATATATATATATGTATATAATATTTTATACAATTTTACATAATACACATTTATTTTTAATATCTGTATTAAAATATTTTGTATCCAATATTTTATTTTAAAAGTGTAAAATATAGAATAATTAGAGAAATGTTGAAAAAATAAAATACAATGTAATGCAATTACAAAAATCAACGTTTATATTCAAAAATAACGTTTTCATATTTTAAATAAAACATTTAATAAAAAATATAAAACTATTGGAAATATATATATATATATATATATATATATATATATATATATATATATATAAAATCGACAAACATTAAAAAAATTATATAAAGGCATTTTAAAAATACAATATTTAATATAAAATGTACATTACTACATCACCAATTGGTATTCGGCATACAAAATTCATTTTGAAACGTCAGATTATGTAGAAACACTGCACATAATCAATGCGTTTCAGTGAAGCACGTTCAGCACCAGATGTGTGTTAAGTACTCACACACACTCACACAACTGACACCTTGACCTTCTTGAGTTCCTGGCTTTTATTCAAGCCGAGACCTCTTTCAGGAGAGTGTGTGTGATACGCGAGCCGGACACCTGATCTAATGTGTGTTTATAAGCGGATGCCCACGTGACGCCGCAGCCCGCGTTACCGAGTGTTTTCTGTGAGATTTTCCATCTCTGCGAGTGAGGAAACGGCTCTTTCTGTGGGAGCGATTCTGGGTCTCAGCTAAACGATCTCCATTGGGGAGTGTAGAGTTACAACTTAACTAATTTTAATCCAAACACATGAAACCGTATCCGGGCCTGATGCGAGCGAGGACGGGGTCGCGCCGGGTTTGTTGCCTTTGGCGGGGGTTTCGGGACAGGCCTGTCACTCTCCAAGAACAGATGTGTGTGTGTGATCTGCCAGGAAAAACAGAAACAACATTGTGGGATTGAAGCGGAGGAAGGGAAAAGCCCGTCTCCTGCTAATGAGAAAACAGCAGAATCAATCTGACAGGAGAGAGAGAGAGATGTAATTAGTCTTCGAGAGAGAGAGAGAGAGAGAGAGAGAGAGATGTAATTAGTCTTCGAGAGAGAGAGAGTATTTCTGGGAAGTGTGTGACTCTGCACTGGTGTTAAATGTCCTCTGATTTTCCTGGAGGATCGAGTGACGGTTGTCTAATCTCAGACAGACACTCTCCGGCCGCTGATCTGGGGTCAGTCGTGCTGCTGAGATCACCAGCTGCTGTTTGTGATGTCGGATCAGGCTTCAGATCAGCAGTCTGATCTCGGATCAGTCTCTGACATGAGGAGAGACGAGCGATTGTGTCTGAGTTACAGAAGGCTTTCTTTTTAAACTAAACTTGTCACACACACGTACACGTACACACTCGATCTATCTGTCTATCTATACGTCCATCTGTCCATCCTTCTGTCTGTAAGTGTCTTCTCTGAACTCAGGTGATTAAACACGTGTGTGTGTGTGTGTGTGTGTGTGTGTGTGTAGAGTTTTGCTGAAAGCACCATGAACGAGCTGTTGGGTTGGTACGGATATGATCAGGTGGAGCTGCAGGAGTCAGACGCGTCCGATGCCAGAAACCGTGTCAAACGCAATCATATATCTGTTCTTAAAGGTAAGTACACACACACACACACACACACACACACAGACACACACTCACACACGTTTCCTGTTCCCTCTAGAGAACTCCGTGCCAAACCCACAGGCCACAGAGAGGAAGGTGTCGTCCTCTTCCTCAGAGCTCGTGAGGAACGGAGAGAAAGACCCTCTCTCGCCATCTTCATCGTCATCATCATCATCATCACACTCTTCCTCCCCGCGAGTGAAGGAGCAACACAGCATGAACGTCATCGTGCCACTCATCAAACCCTCAGCCGGTGTGTAACACAACACACACACACACACACCCGTGACTCTCTCTCACACACACTCTCTCTCACACACACACACACACACACACACACACACTCTCTCTCTCTCTCTCTCTGCTCCTCTGAGTGTTTCCTCTCTCTCTCTGCTCAGTGGAGGATGTGCAGAGTGTGCAGATCGTGTGTGTGTGGTGTCAGAAGGAGGGCATGAAGCGCTACTCTCTGCTCATGGGCTCCGAGCTCAAGAGCTTCTGCAGTGAGAAGTGTTTCGCTGCGTGTCGGCGCGCGTACTTCAAACGCAACAAGGTACAACCCGTCAGATCTCACTGAACACACACATCACACACCATTTACATACACACGACCTCTAGAGACCGCAGCTGACCAACAAAACACCTGGATATGTGGATACGCCATCACACACTAGAAACACTGAGCTTACTGAACTACATCACTGACTGCACACACACACACACACACACACACACACATACACACACATACACACACACTTCAGGCTGCTGTGTTTGTGTTTGGTGAGCTGCTCATTCCCACAATAGAGAAAGAGTCAGTTTGAAACACAGAGGATAGTTTATCCTAAGACGAGCTCGAGCCTGTGTGTGTGTGTGTGTGTGTGAGAGAGAGAGAGACTGAGACGAGCTCGAGCCTGTGTGTGTGTGTGAGTGTGTGTGTGTGAGAGAGAGAGAGAGACTGAGACGAGCTCGAGCCTGTGTGTGTGTGTGAGTGTGTGTGTGTGAGAGAGAGAGAGAGACTGAGACGAGCTCGAGCCTGTGTGTGTCTGAGAGAGAGAGTTTCAGCTTACAGTGCATACTTTACTCACAGAACGCTCCGGTTACATAGATACACACACACACACACACACTTACACTCAGACACAGTCACTCTCACTCCCTCACACATACACACAATTGCGCACACACACACACACACACACACACACACACACAGTCAGTCTCTCTCTCTCTTTCTCACACACATACACACACAAACAGTCACTCTCACTCTCTCTCTTTCTTACGCACACACACACACACACACACACTCACACACACACACACACACTCACACTAACCTGACCCCAAAATCTACCCATCACACACACTTACACACACATTTAATGGAAAGAAAGATGATAAAACAATAGATGTAGTGACTAACGTGACTGAGACTGAGAGTGTGTGACGTTGGATTTCTAGTGACTGTGTGAAATCACTTTAACTAACTCACACACACACACACACACACACACACACACACACACACACACACACACAGACAATCTTCACTGATTTGATCATTTCAGTGTCCAAATACTTTCTGTTTCCAACGAAGTACTTGAGATTTGTGTGTGTGTGTGTGTGTGTTCCTCAAGGCTCGTGATGAGGATCGTCATGGCGACCAGTCTCCGCCCCCTGGGCAAACGCTGGACACGCCCACAAGACTTCTGCTGAAGATGAACAACAACAACACGCGTGTAAACAAACACACACACACACACACCGTGTTCTAACGATGGCACATTCATTATGTGATGTCCAGTTAAAATAACACTCACTACTAGTCAAAAGTTGAAAAGTCTCTTCTGCTCAACATTTATTTATTAAAAATACTAAAAACAGTAATATTGTGAAATATTATTCTAATGTAAATCAGCTGTTCTCTGTGTGAATATACAGTAAAGTGTAATTTATTCCTGAATTTATCATCATTACTCCAGTCTTCAGTGTCACATGACCCTTCACAAATCACTCTAATATGAGGATCTGATGATCAACACACAGTTATGATTATTATCAATTATATACTCACATAGAAAACAGCTGCTTTACATTATAATCATATCCAAAACTTGTGAACGGCAGTGCTGTGAGGGAGAGCTAATAATAACAGTATATTTATTATATCATGTACAGTAATGAGTGCTTCTCTCTCTGCAGGTGTGTGATTGGTGTAAACACGTGCGTCACACTAAAGAGTACCTGGACTTCGGCTCGGGGGAGGAGCGACTGCAGTTCTGCAGCACCAAATGTCTAAACCAGTACAAGATGGACGTGTTCTACCGGGAAGCTCGCGCTGCGCTCACCAGTGCCAAAGACGAGGAGAACCGGCCCAAACCGGTCACCACGGAAAACCAGAAACTTCTGACCCCGGAGGCTTGGGATTCTCCTGCCAAAACCCCCCCGACGGCATCATCATCATCATCATCATCACTGCGAACACACGTCTCGAAGATTCAATCGCCGCCTCGTTTTACACTCGAGAAGCCACGCCCACCTCACATGCCCCCCTTTGTGCGCCCTCCCCTTCACGCACAGGCCTTGCGAAGCCCCGCCCCTCATCCTGTTAGCCCCTCCCACAGGGCGTCGTTTGCTCCGCCTCCTTTCCTGCACCCACACACACCTTTCCACCCGCCATTCCCTCCTCAAATGCCTTCGCCGTGGCCACAGCCCATGATATTGATGCCATATCCCGTTTTTGTGCCAATCCCCATTCCCATTCCCATTCCCATCCCGATTCCCCATCAGACGCCCCACATAGGAGTGATTCGAAGCCTTCAGGACACGGAGTTTAGTAAGCGCACACCTGATCCGTGTCCCTCAGAGGAGATTAGTGAAAACAGAGTGAAGATTGAACAGTGTGCGTCCCCTTTTCCCTCGACCTCGGAGCGGCAAGTGATCCGGTGTCTCCGGAGAGTCCCGGTGAAAGAGGAAGATCACGACACTCACATTCAAACCAAAGCACTTTACACGCCCGTGGTGACATCGACTGCTTCCGCCTCATTGGACGGCAGAGTCGTCACTCCCGCCTCTTTGTACTCGTTGGCTCGTTCGACCGCCATACAGGCTGCCTCGCTCTCATTGGACGGCAGTAGCTCCGCCCAGATTTCCTCTCCTCTCTCGGATTGTGAAGATGTGAAGGAGAACAGCTGCCTGGGTGGGCGGGGCAACGGCTCGGCCAATCAACAGCAAGCAGACTGCCGGAGTGACCAATCGAAAGAGAGCGTTGGGGACGAGGAAGCGAATCAGTGTGTAGAGCACACGTACGCGCGGGCTGTGTGTGAGAAAAACACTCAAACACACACCTGCGAGAAGAACACACACACAGACGCACAAACACATTTAAACACTCAAACACACACGTGTAAGAGCAACGCACACACAGACGCTCAAACACATTTACACACTCTCACGCACACCTACAAGGAGAACACACACACAGACGCACCGGGATCTGAGGAGAGCGATCCAGAGCCGCCCGTCAAGAGACGATGTTTGAGAATCAGAGAGCAGAACAAGTGAGGGTGAGTGTGTGAACACACACATGCTCTTCAACATCACTCATGGACAGATACTCTGCTTTTACACAATATCATAGACTATATATATAAAGGTAATCATTTATCATCATTATACCTTAGTACTGTTAACGGCAAACTAGCTAACTCAACACAGAACAGTACAGTGTGTGTGTGTGTGTGTGGGTTTTCCCTCAGAATGGCGCCGGATGGAAACTCGATCCGTGTCGTGCCTCTAAAGTTGCATTAGCAGTGAAAAGAGCAGGAGAAACCAGAGACGCTCACGAGAAACACACACAATCCTGCCTGTTAGAGGAACGTGTGTGTATGATTGTGAGCATGTGTGTGTGTGTGCTGCTCCAGATGTTGTTTCTGGAGGTTCTTCTGCATCTCATGTTTCAGTAGAAATGAGCAGGTTTTATAGAGCCGAGCCAGAGTGAGGATCTGTGTGTTACAAAAGAAAGAAGTTTTGGAGAAACATCGGAGATCAAAGGTTCCTCCAGTAACATTAATAGAACATTTGTTCAAAGTGATCTGGTCTTTAATGGTGTTCATACACAAACATCACTCAAGCTGATGTGTGTTTAAATGTAACACTTTTTAAATGATTCAAAAGTAACGTTCCATAATGTGTGAAGAACGATACAGTGTCACTGAAGAAACCGAGAAGAAACGCTTTTACACGTTTCTAAAGCTCAGAGCATGAGTGTCCTCAGGAGTGTGTCCCGATGGAAAGTTTCCCTGTTTTTTGTGGCTCTTTCCCAAAGCTGACAGAAACAATGGCTGGCCTTCATGTGGATCCTGAAGCTTGATTTAAAGATGATGGCTGATGTTGGATCAGATTTCTCTCAGATAAAGCCAATCAATCGAACGATGATCTTGTTTGAAGTGTGTGTGTGTGTGTGTGTTCAGTGTTGAATCGGGTTTTATTGCTGTAAGTCGATCCGTTCGCTCAGGGATTCACTCTCATCCTGTTACTCTCTCTCTCTGTGCTATTGTGTTTCTTCTGTTTCTATTGTTCTTCATTATTTGTTTGTGCTCAAACACAGACTCCGTACGGCGTGTGCATCATTTCTACACTAGGTGGCGCTAGAAGTCGTTTTTACCAATAGCCTAGAATTCATTTTCTCGGGTCCATTTGCAGTCATACACTTAAATGTAACAGTTTTTAAATGTTTCTTGGTTCAGAACGATACAGAGTCACTGTTCCCGAAGAAACTTTTAAAAAACTCAGAACATGTTTTTTGTCACTTATGATTATTTCCCGCTGTGTTTACTGATGGAAAGTTTCCCTGTTTTTTTAATTAGAATTAATTTCTAGAATTAAAGGGTTAGTTCACCCAAAAATGAAAATTAAGTCATTAATTACTCACCCCCATGCTGTTCCAGCCCCGTAAGACCTTCGTTCATCTTCGGAACACAAATAAAGATATTTTTGATTGAATCTGAGAGCTGGATCACTCTTCCGTTGGCTTCCTAAGGGACTGGGAAGTCCCTTATAACTTATTACTGGGAAGTCAATTATAAGTTTATCAAGCGACGAGACTACTTTTTGTGCAAAAAAAAAAACATAAATAACGGCTTTATTCGACTATTCCATTACTTCCTTATTGGCGCATGCTGGAGAACTGAGACGAGGACGTTCTCATTTGACCACTTCTTGTTACCGGCTGCTCACCGCTTAGGAGTTTTACCGCCCCCTACCGTATAAGATGATGATCCATATATAAGGCGCTCCGGATTATAAGGCACACTGTCGTTTTTTGAGAAGATTAAAGGCTTTTAAGTGCACCTTATAGTGCGGAAAATACACTAATTGAAAAGCGTATGTACAGCGCGCATCTTCCTCTGCTTGTAAACAGAAAGTTTTTCGCTCCCAGCTATATCAGCACATCATCTTATACGATAGGGGGCGGTAACACTCCTAAGCGGTGAGCAGCCGGTAACAAGAAGTAGACGAATGAGAACGTCCTCGTCTCAGTTCTCGCGCATGCGCCCATAAGGAAGTAATAGAATAGTCGAATTAAGTCGTTATTTATGTTTTTTTCGCACAAAAAGTAGTCTCGTCGCTTGATAAACTTATAATTGAGCCGCTGTAGGCACATGGAATATTTAAACCTTTTCTTTAATGACTTTATGGGCCGTCAAGAGCCAGTCCCTTAGGAAGCCTATGGAAGAGTGATCCAGCTCTCAGATTCAATCAAAAATATCTTTATTTGTGTTCCGAAGATGAACGAAGGTCTTACGGGGTTGGAACAGCATGGGGGTGAGTAATTAATGACTTAATTTTCATTTTTGGGTGAACTAACCCTTTAATGTTCTTTTCAGGATTCTTTGATTAATAGAAAATTGATTTAAGAACAGAATTAATAAAAAAAAATGTTGTAACAATGTAAAAACCCTTACTGTCACTTTAGATCAATTGAATGCATCATTGCTGAATAAAATATTGATTTCTTTTCAAGTACCCCAAACAAGCGGTGGAATGAATCCATGTGCACTCGTTTACTTTTTTAAATGTTTTTTACGACATTTTTCCAGTTCACTTTTCCTGACAACATCATTTTGATTAAACAAATGATTTCACAGATATTACACAGTTAATTCGGATGTACACTACACAGAGATATTTAACATGTGTTTTCTTTTAATATGTCGTATTAGAGATGATATGATTTCACACATTTGTTCTGCTCTCGGCTGTTTCAGGAGTGTGTGTGCCGTGGGGAAATGATGGAGACGAGTGGTGTGTGTGAATTCACATTCACTCTCTGAACGACACCGCAGTGCCAGTAAAGCCCGAACCAGACGCCCGGCGCAGAGGATCATGGATGTCACAGATCAACCGTGTGTGTGTGTGTGTGTGTGTGTGAAAGTCTGTGTGTGTTTTCCTGCTGAGCTCATATAAAGCCAGGCATTGTTCCGTACTGCCAACCCATATATGTGTGTGTGTGTGTGTGTGTGCGTGTGTGTGTGTTCAGCTGTGGTTTAGGATTACCTGACATACTGGCGCTTTTGGCTACAGGCATTTTTAGACTTCGCCTAAAGAGTGCCAACTGCGCGTGCACACACACACACATCGGTATAGTCAGCTCCTAGACGTTTAGTAAACCGTGTTTGCAGTAATGAAATATGCAGGAATATCTGAGAAATTCTTGCTTTTTAACCCTTGATGGTTTATTGAGTGCCTGTTATGAGTTATTGGCCAAAGTGATGAATGATGTTTGACGCCGTTGCCAACAAACACTGATCTTAACAACTTAAAGATGGCCTATTATGGGTCGTGATGATGTCGTTTCTCTACTAGAACAGGTTTTCCTGCTTGAATGTTGATTATTCTCCTCATATTCTCCATTGTTGCGGCTCCTCTCTTCCCAGTCTGTCAGTAACGCTCTGTTTACTTCCTGTCTCTATGAAGCCCCTCCTTCTGAAAGCACACTGCGCTCTGATTGGTCGGCTGGAGCAGTGTGTTGTGATTGGTCGAGTGTGTTTGGGAAATGTCCCGCCCCTTTCCATAACCACCAGTTTAACACACTACTAACTAACTCAACAAGGCCCCGCCCCTTTATTCTGCGCATTAATTATTATAATGAGGAATCTTGTGACTTGTTCGTTCCCCAAACTCAAGACTAACAATGGAGGCGTTTCAGAAACAGTGATATAGAGAAGAACTGGAGCTTTTTTAATGCTCAAACAGCAACATCACACACACTAAACACAGATGATCAAGGGAAAAAGCAAAAGTAATGAGAATTATGATTCATGTTCCTCTGTCAACAGTGTTTAAAAGCTGATGCAAAGCATAATTCACATTTGTGTTATTTCATAAAGTTGGCATGAAGTGAAAATTCACCCTGTCGATTTTCTAAATGCACATCTAATAATACCATGGAAATACCATCTCAAATATTAATACAATCAATGCCATTATAACGACATCAGACAGTGCTGATGAAATGAGTCGCGCGTGCCTATAAAAGCATATATTTCACACTCGTGCCAACGGATGCATTTACACAAGGCCAAAATATCGGGGAAACAAGATAAATATCTTCATGCTCTTTTGTTTATTTCATTTTGTATGTTTTTATTGCATCCATCCTGATTTTTATTCGATGTTTTCCATTAATTTAAATGTGATAAATGCTTTAGCGTCGTCACTATAATGACCTGTTTTGAAGTTCACAGGATCAGTGTTTGTTTTATGTCATTTTATGAACAGAGAATTATGCTAATGACTAGATTTGTTGATAATAAAAACCCTCAATTTTCCCACAACCCACAATTTTCATGTCATTTCTTAGTGTGTGTGTGTGTGTGTGTGTACATCTCCTATTGAGTTCATAGTAGATTCCTGGAAGACATTTAATAATTTAAAAGCAACTAAATATCTGATCTTAACAACAAAAGGCTAAATTTACTGACCCGAGCCTCTCATTGGTTCTCTCGCCTGTCCATCAAAGAGCTTGGCGCGCCGCCGTCGCGGTCTCTCGTGCGCGCGCAGGAACAGCTGTCATCGGTGCACGAGAGGAGCAGATCATCAAACAGCTTCATCCGTTTTCGGTACGTTAACAATTCATTATTAATATTAATTCCACTATGTCTGCAAACCTTTATGTGTGTTTTTAGTGTGAAACGGGGAGAAGAACGGGTGAATTTAGCTTGAGATGATGAACTAACCATCAAATATTTCAGTTATGTGTTATGAAGACAGCTCTGACAGAACGGCAATTATGAATGATGTTATGCATTGTAATCAATGATAATAATATTAGAATATTTATATTATAGTAAATGTCTGTTTATAGGTGTTTATTTATTCAGTAATGGTGTGAGGGCTTTTAGGGGGACAGTGATGTTTGATGTTATTAATAATATTAGAATATATAAATCATAAAAGTAAATGTTTAAGTGAGCATGTTAGGCTAATAGCCTATTATAAGTAGTTTAATGCTAGAGAATATGACCGATGGGGGATGAAGAGATCATAGACCTGAATGAAACATCTTCATCATCCTCTTTGTGTGTTTGTTTTTTTATTATGATATACAGATTATTGTTATTGTGTGTTTTTTCACACAAGAAAAGAAAATAATCAGTGTGCTGTTGTCCAAAACCAGCTCTTTTGTGCTCAAATGTGTGTGTGTGAGTAAGTGTGTATGGGTATGTGTGCGTGTGTGTGTGTGTGTGTGTGTGTGTGTGCGCGCGCAGTGATGTAAGCACACAGTCAGACGCATGTTTCTTATGTTTCGCACATTACACACATGCATGATCACACACTGATGTCATCATGTGTATTTGCATGATAATGTTGCATTAGTCACAGGCTTTGGGTGTGTGTGTGTGTGTGTGTGTGTGTGTGTGTGTGTTCATGCGAGCTGTTTTTTATATTTTTATATCCTGAGCAACATGCATGTGCACAACAGATCTTGTTAAAGAAAGGATGACCTATTTTCTTGTTTTTGTTGTGAGTGAGTGTGTGTGTGTGTGTGTGTGTGTGAGAGAGAGAGAGAGAGAGAGAGAATAAAGCGTTTTTCCTTTATGAATAATGGAACTTCAGTAAAATATGTATCAGTCATGTACATATGACTGATGTGTGAATGTTAATAATAATGCACATTTACACTATCAGTCAATTTGGAATAATTTGTTTTCAATAAAGGTTTTTTTTCTGCTCATCAAAGCTGCATTTATTTGATCAACCCCCCCCCCCCCCCCCCCAGTAAAATAGTGAAATATTATTCTAATGTAAATCATCAGTTCTCTGTGTGAATATACAGTAAAGTGTAGTTTGATCAAAGCTGAATTTATCATCATTACTCCAGTCTTCAGTGTCACATGATCACATGATTATGATCAGTGTTGTCTGCAGTGATGGCCGCCGGCTCCTCCAGGATCCTCATCAGAGGTGGGCGTGTGGTGAACGATGATGTCACTGAGGAGGCGGACGTGTTCCTGGAGAACGGGATCATCCGGCGGGTCGAGCGGGAACTGGTCATTCCCGGAGCCGAGGTCATCGACGCACGCGGAAAACTGGTGATTCCTGGCGGGATCGACTCCAGCGTTCACTTCCAGCAGAGCTTCATGAACGCCTCGACACAAGACGACTTCTACAGCGGAACCAGGGTGAGACACACACACACACACACACACACGACGCCTGGAGCAGAGCCAGCATGAGACGAGAGAGAGTGTGTTCAACTTGAAGCGGTGCTGTACAGACCGATCGATCGGTGTATGACATCACAGTAGCGGAACTATGACATCATACACTAACATAAAACATCCTAAAGATGATATGAACCTTGATTCTTTAACACTCTCTCTCTCACACACACACACACAGTCACACTTAGGTTTATTCTGCCTCGCTCTATTACACTGTGTCTGTTCAGTTTCTATAGTAACGGTGTTGTCAGTGTTTGCTAAGACGGATCAGCCCTGATACACACAGGAAAGAGACTCATACACTTCCTGTATGCAAATATAAGATCATGTCAGTGACATCACTGCCGTTTGACTGATGTGTGGATGGAGATGCATCCTTTACCTAGACAAATATAGCTGTGTGAGAGAGAGTGTGTGTCCTTCTCTCTCAGCATCACACACACACACTCAGTTCTGGCCTATGCCTGTAGGCGGCGCTGTTGTGTGTGTGTGTGTGTGTGTGTGAGAGAGAGAGGCTGAGAGAGAAGCACACACACACACACTCAGTTCTGGCCTGTGCCTGTAGGCAGCGCTGTTGGGCGGGACCACGATGGTGATTGGTCACGTGATCCCCGAGAGAGACGCATCACTGCTGGAGGCGTTTGAGCAGATGCGCGCTCACGCTGACGCTAACAGCTGCTGTGATTACGCGCTGCACGTGGGCGTCACCTGGTGTGGGCAGAAGGTAGTGCACATGCTCATGATGCACGCACACACACAAACACACACACACACACACACACACACACCAGCCAGAAGTTTGGGATCGGTAAGATTTTTAATGTATTCCCGCTCAGCAAGGCTGCATTTATTTGATTAAAAATACAAAAAAAGTAATATTGTGACAATAACAGTGTTCTATGTGAATATACAGTAAAGTGTAATTTATTCCTGAGTTTATCATCATTACTCCAGTCTTCAGTGTCACATGACCCTTCACAAATCACTCTAATATGAGGATCAAGACACAGTTATGATTATTATGAAGTTATTTACACTTATTTCAGGATATTTGATGAATAGAAAGTTTAAAAGAACAGCACTGATCTGAAGTATAATCTTTTGTAACATTATAAATGTCTATATTGTCACTTTTGATCAATTTAATTTGTCCTTTTATTTCTTTCCCCGAAAATAAAATAAAAATTCTTACTGAACCCGAACTTTTGAACGGAAGAGTTTAATGTTTAATGTGTAGTGTTTAAAGCTATACCACTCATTACATTGTTAAAAGCGCTGTATAAATGAGGATGTCTTGACTATTGTGTGTGTGTGTGTGTGTGTGTGTGAGGTGCGGCGGGAGATGGAGCAGCTGGTGTCCGAGAGAGGCGTAAACTCCTTCCAGATGTTCATGGCGTATAAAGACCTGATGCTGAGAGACTCTGAGATCTACCAGACGCTGCAGACCTGCAAACACACCGGAGCCGTCGCGCGCCTGCATGCGGAGAACGGGGAACTAGTGCTGCAGGTCAGACGACCACACACACACACACACACGCACTCACTCACTCGCTCACTCACTGACTCACTCACACACACATGTGTTTCTTGTGCACATGTTTAGGGGGCTAAAGAGGCTCTGGATCTGGGCATCAGTGGTCCTGAGGGGATGGAGGTCAGTCGACCGGAGGAGGTGAGAGACACACACACACACACACACACGTTGTTTGAGCCTTTGCTTTCATCATGACTGACGTCTGTGCGTGTGTGTGTCTGTAGCTGGAGGCCGAGGCCACACACCGAGCCATAACCATCGGTAACAGGGTGAGAACCATACAGACACAGAGAGATCAAGTGTGTGTGTGTGTGTGTGACTCGTGTGCTCTTCATCACAGGCTCACTGTCCAGTGTGTTTGGTGAACGTGTCCAGTATTTCAGCGGCCGACGTCATTGCTGCCGCCCGAATGCAAGGTGAGTCTCTGAAGATATTCAAAGAGCCCATTTTATATCACGAAGTTCTCAGTGGGATGTGTGTGTGTGTGTTTCAGGTAAGGTGGTTGTCGCGGAGACGACCGTGGCTCACTCTGCTCTCAGTGGGAGTCATTATTATCATCAGGACTGGACTCACGCCGCCGCTCACGTCATAGCTCCGCCCCTCCGGCTCGACCCCAACACCCCCGACTACCTCATTGGCCTGCTGGGCAAGTATGAACCAATCACTGTCAATCATTTCACAGCACCTCCCATCATTCATGTCAGAAATAACAAGACATCAACATACTAATAGGGTTGTTAGGGGTTAACAGTTAAAGGACCCAGAACCAGATATGAAGAATGAAGACCCGGAGTCGGAATTATAAAAATTAAAGAAAGTTTTACTGAACATAGTTTGCCATTTCATCAGCAGAAGTCAGCTTCAAGACTCCCTCAGGAGTTCGTAGGCCGCCCCCTTACAGTTAAAAAGATCACAGCAGTTATACCATTTTCAAGGTCTAAGCTACGTCATTGCTTACACGTTGAATGATTCTCATTGGCTACGATATAGATAAACACAGTAATTTTCCACACATATACAGATAGACGAAACATATCTCCATCGATGAGGCACGTCATGACCTTCCAGGTCACAGATTTGGGTTGCTGGCGCCAGTGTGTCCAGAACAACAACTCATTCAATCTCCAATAATGGCAGTGGTTCCTTAACCTGCAACCAAGAAGACTAACACTAAACTTTAGTCTAACTGGAGTAAGACTTTAACAAAGAAATAGTGCCTTGAACTGTTGGCTTCAATGACCCCTTTATGTTTTAACACTCAAACATAAACCAAATCCCTATTTCTCTATTATTTTCACTGTTACTGCGTTCACATAGGACACTAGCAAATAGGAGCTCCCATCAAGGCTGAAGAGAGTCTGAGCGTCTTATTATCAGTTAAGTGTACCAAAACATAATGGTAAAACATTCGCTCTGTTTGGGAGAAAAACAGATAACATTTGCTTCTCAGAAAGCAAATATAATAGAAAGAATACAGTTTAATATAACAATTAAAGTTCAATAAAGCAATGCTCAATATAGCTTGACCATCGGTACAGAGAAGTATCATATGTGTTGGACATATGTGTTCACGACGCCTTTATGATCCATAAACCTTTCTCCTTAGACCAGAGAAAGAGACAAATGGCCTTGTGCACCTAAAAGAAGCTGGTGACTTGTGCATGTACATCAGCATGCATTTAAGAATATTATTTCACAAGCAAAAGCACAAAGAATACATTTATGTCAATAAATGATTAAGTAACAATAAACATACTTAATTATTGATTTTATAAAAGAAATACATAATCATTCAAAATGATATTATGAAATATATACTGAAGAGGCAAGGGATTTTGACCACCCCTTCAGTCCCCCGTTTTAGACCAATGTGGGGTCCAATACCGCCACGTCTGGTCTAACCAGTGAGGTCACTACGGAAAGGGGAGTGATGACGCATGCTCCCCTGACGGGTCACACTTGTCTCTTCACCTCGTCACGGACATGCTGGATAATTTGGATAGTGACTCAGCCAATGTGTAACTTTGTCTCTTTGCCGTCAAGTCTATAATTTCTTTTATTTACGTTTATCATTAAGATCCCACATAGTTGTCTATTTAAATGTAGACCCTCAGGTGAATTTAGAGAAGAGTTTTTACCCCATAATGGACGGCAATCTTCAACTTTACAATTCCAGTTTATTTAACATACTAATCCAGAGAGTAATTCAGAACAATATCATAAATGACAAAAGTATTTATAATTACCAATAGCAGACAGAGCTGGAAAATCACTCCAATTAAAGCTCGTCCCATGTTCTGTATTGTCTTTTCATCAGATTGACTCAGAAATGTCAACTTTTTAAAAGTTTGTCATTCCACTTAACCCATCTGTAATGTTAAAACACTCATTCCAGAGGTTAATGACACAAAATCCTCAAAATCAGGAAATAATAGCCCCCAAACTAACACATGTAACGTGCCGTCACCAAAAATACACACATTCATACACTGAAAAAAATATTTTCAAGATTTGTTATCACATATTTTCTTTTGTCAAATCAACTTTATAATAATTTATTTAGTTGAGATAACTTATTATTTTGAGTTTCTGAGGATTAAATTAATCTCCTTCATTGTATTAACTCACTTTTTCCAGTTCAATCAACTTAAAATTTTAAGGCAACCCAGGTTACTTACTTTTTTTTAAGTTAAACCAACAATATTTTTTTACAGTTTAGTAATCACAACATTTTTTTCTTGTAGCTTTTATTTAATTGTTTATGGTCTCTAAACCAGTTTCAAAGCATGCCTGCTTATTATTCATTTACTTTTAGACGGTCAGCTGGGTTGTTTTGGTTCATTAACATTATTTTGTTTAAGCTTTCTTTAGCAGGCCAAAACAGAAAGACGGACACAGTTTCCATCCCTTCCTCCACTCAAGTCTCTCTCACTATAACAAAATAATCTTTTTAACAGCCTCCTAAGACTGTAACTTTTAGACAACATTTAAACTCATTACAATATCCTTTGACCATTCACCTTTGTTATCCAGACTTTTCTTAAATCTACAAAAGCTGTCTTCATCTTTAGTCACCACCATGTCTAACGACCTTCAGGAGTCAAAACTATGTTAGACATATTTCTAAATCAACACTATAATTTTCCTTGCCCATAAGGCAACCGACATCCAAAGGTTTTGTTACTGTCTCCACAACAACAAATGGGAATCACTTCATGGCCCCGACTGAACCCCGAAAGCCCAATTCCTGTTAGCTCTTTATCTATAATCTCCATCAGGGTGTGGTCCCCTGGCATACACAGAGCTTGTCATAATGAGAAACAAGCCATGCAGTGAATGCGGTTTCTGGTGAGTGGGATAGAGGGACTTACGTTCCTGGGGCAGACTGCCGTGACTCCTCACAGCTCCATCCCCCCTAACGATACAGGATGCTGTTGGCCTCGCAGACACCCGTCCACTCTTATACCCAACCTCACATAAACACCTCCATCAGGAGATGCCCAGTGTCTGCGTGATCCCCCTGCCTTAGGTTGCCTCCTATTTGGCCAAAGAAGGTCTTACCCGTCATCGAGATGACCACTCGTGCACACATGGTAACCGCCATTTTCTCAAAACCGTTTTCTTCAACAAAATCTGTTGTTTCTGGAGCTTAGGAAAAATATTCAAGAGTCACCAGGGCCATTCGGATTGCCTAATAGTTGTAACACAGGGAGACAGGTTAATAACAACAGTATTCAATCACTTAAATCCATTAACCATCTTAAAAGCAGCAACTAGCTACTCAGTGGATTTAGATCACAACCGTACATTCAGTGTACTTCATCTGTAGGCGGAGCCATCAGCCCCGCCCCCGTTTCATGGTGGGGACTAAGATTTTCAGACAAAGAAGTTATTGGTTCACAAACAACCTAGTCAAAGATCTATCTAGTTTCGTCTATTATTATTTTAATGACTTCTTGAAAGTCCTTCAGTTTTGCTTTTAAAACATTTAAAATACAAATTGCCTCTGAATGGCAATGATTTCTCTTAACATCTCTGTGTCTATGATCTTCAACTGAAACACTGTGTTTTAATACAAATAGCTTATTATCACTAATGACACAGGCTCAGATAACATCTTTAGCTGACATTGAATGAGAGAGAGACTGTGAGGGATTCAGTACTGGTACTGCATGCTCATAAACTTCTAACATCAAACTTTATCCCATCGTTTAACTCTATTCCAACTTAAGGCATCTTTGCCAGAAATTACATACGGTTTCAAATAAACATTATTTACATTTGTCTTTTGCCCACATCAGGGAATTAGGCATTACTAATTTCCTCTCAGATTGAGTCTCCGTTGCACTGGCAGTTTTCAGCCACAGTACACATCAGATTCAGATAAGCAAACTGTTACATTACAGCCCAAAACAAACTTATCTTTTTGAAAGCTAAACATCGGCTTCTAGTTCCTTCATGGTCAACTTCTCAAGTTGTTTGTTTAATCAGCATTTATCAACTGCCAATAAAGTACTGCTTCTGCTTATTTGTTCTTAAATAAAAATAATTATTCTAGTTCTCAATAACGTTTCTCATTTCTCAATCTCAATTTCAATCGTCAAGTTCTCAACCATTGCTTAATATTTGACTTAAGTTTTCTCTTGGAGTTTATCAATCTCCAATTAGGATTCACACTAACTTTGACGAGGCAAGCACTCTCTGCTTGTGATACTTTTGCAGTTATTGTAAATCATCTGTGCGATTAGTCTCTCTAGATCATCTAACACCTTTTTAAAATGTTTAATTAAAACACAATCATCCTTTTAGTTACTTTGATATATTTTGCAACTTACATTTGTTGGAGTCATTCATTTTACATCAAACTGTAGGCCTATTCATCAATTCACTTTTAAAAATTACTATTATAGATCTTTTCTTCAAAAGGACTCACTTTTTAAAACTTCAATCTCTTGACCTGGTTTTTATCTCTTATTTCTCAGATGAAAAATGTTAATGCAGTCATTTAAACACGGATCTACTTCCAAACCCACATTAATACCAGAAATGTGTTGTCTGTCACATTTTAAAACACATTCTCTGTGGGCATTTACAGTTACGCGTTAACTGATCCTGCTGACCACAATTAAAACACTCTCTATCTGCTCCAACTTACTGCACACACTTGAAGCAGTGTGTGACCCATTCAGGAATGCACACAGAGCCACTGATAAGCAGTTCTCTGTATTCTTTTACAGTCCGCCAGTGGCGGATTTAATCACAATAGCCCAATCATAATCTTCTTCATTATTATTGACAGAACATTAATTTTCAGAAGCTGCATCGAAATGCTCAAAATATTTCTAAGTTGTTTTCACAAAGTTTCAGTTTAACTTTAATCACTTGCTTAGGGAAATTCTTCCCGCCCCAGAATTTATTCTACTTGCTTTTTGTAATGATCATTAGCAATAAGAGGCTAAACATTTTCATCTTTCAGTTTCTTTATAACCAGTCAAGTTGTCATTTAAATTTCCAATCAGACTCAAAACCCTGACTACCATTTACTTAATAATTTCTGCAAATTTCTTCAAAGTGAGGGCTTCAGAGCACAGCTGTTTACAGCATTTGCTCTCTTCTGTCGCACTCTTTGTTTTAGGACTGTTCAGATTACTGATTAAGTTATCCAATTTTTCTGCCATATCTTAATCATAGTTCATACTCACCTGAAGTTATTGCAGAAATGGAGGCGGCAATCTTTGAACAACTCAGCTTGGCTTCTGCGTGATGAAACTGCAAAGTATACTGCAAAATCACAGTTACATATACTGGTCCACGCCAATTTGGGTCCCAACTTTTATTTATTTTTTTCCCCGGAATCGTTCCTGATGCATCCCTGGCAAACAACCCTGTTTTTGTTAGTATCCCTAACTGCCTAATCCACTAAATTCGGGGTACCCCTATCTGAGATGGAAGAGATAGAGTAGGTTCGCGGTGCCCTGGAACTTAAACCCATTCCAGGGACGCACTTTGCTGGGGTGTTGCTACACCAACAATGCCCAGGCCCAGTGGGGCCCCCACAAAGCACGCTTCACTTGCGCTGTCTGCTCTTGTTAACTTTAAACCTTAAACAATGCTATCAGCGACTTCATTTTATACTTTAAACTTTAGTATAATTAACTTCTTCACTCGCTCATCGGAGTGAAGACTCTCCCGACCTCCTTCAAAATCTCTTCCAGTCAGACAGCCCTAACAATTAACAAAAGCTTACTACCTTGTTTGTTGATTTGCCAGGGGTGTCACCGAGAATAATTGCCCGCATCCTCCACCAAACTGTTAGGGGTTAACAGTTAAAGGACCCAGAACCAGATATGAAGAATGAAGACCCGGAGTCGGAATTATAAAAATTAAAGAAAGTTTTACTGAACATAGTTTGCCATTTCATCAGCAGAAGTCAGCTTCAAGACTCCCTCAGGAGTTCGTAGGCCGCCCCCTTACAGTTAAAAAGATCACAGCAGTTATACCATTTTCAAGGTCTAAGCTACGTCATTGCTTACACGTTGAATGATTCTCATTGGCTACGATATAGATAAACACAGTAATTTTCCACACATATACAGATAGACGAAACATATCTCCATCGATGAGGCACGTCATGACCTTCCAGGTCACAGATTTGGGTTGCTGGCGCCAGTGTGTCCAGAACAACAACTCATTCAATCTCCAATAATGGCAGTGGTTCCTTAACCTGCAACCAAGAAGACTAACACTAAACTTTAGTCTAACTGGAGTAAGACTTTAACAAAGAAATAGTGCCTTGAACTGTTGGCTTCAATGACCCCTTTATGTTTTAACACTCAAACATAAACCAAATCCCTATTTCTCTATTATTTTCACTGTTACTGCGTTCACATAGGACACTAGCAAATAGGAGCTCCCATCAAGGCTGAAGAGAGTCTGAGCGTCTTATTATCAGTTAAGTGTACCAAAACATAATGGTAAAACATTCGCTCTGTTTGGGAGAAAAACAGATAACATTTGCTTCTCAGAAAGCAAATATAATAGAAAGAATACAGTTTAATATAACAATTAAAGTTCAATAAAGCAATGCTCAATATAGCTTGACCATCGGTACAGAGAAGTATCATATGTGTTGGACATATGTGTTCACGACGCCTTTATGATCCATAAACCTTTCTCCTTAGACCAGAGAAAGAGACAAATGGCCTTGTGCACCTAAAAGAAGCTGGTGACTTGTGCATGTACATCAGCATGCATTTAAGAATATTATTTCACAAGCAAAAGCACAAAGAATACATTTATGTCAATAAATGATTAAGTAACAATAAACATACTTAATTATTGATTTTATAAAAGAAATACATAATCATTCAAAATGATATTATGAAATATATACTGAAGAGGCAAGGGATTTTGACCACCCCTTCAGGGTTTACAAGCAAAGAAACACAAATATACAGTGTATGTTACAGTATAAAGGTACGATGATGTGTTTCCTGTGTGCTCAGTGACATCATAAACGTGGTGGCGTCGGATCATCGAGCGTTTAACCGGAAGCAGAAAGCCTTGGGAAAAGAGGATTTCACCAAGATCCCTCACGGGGCGGCCGGAGTCGAGGATCGCATGAGTGTTATCTGGGAGAGAGGAGTGGTACGAACACACACACACACACACACACACACTCACACACACACTCACACACACTCTGTCCTCTCCTCAGGTCTCTGGTAAGATGGATGAGAACCGGTTTGTTGCTGTGACGAGTTCTAACGCCGCTAAGATCTACAACCTGTACCCGCGGAAGGGACGCATCACACCCGGGGCCGACGCTGATGTGGTGGTGTGGGACCCGGACGCCTGCCGGTACTGGATCACACACACACACACACACACCGCCTTTATTTGATCAAACAGTGTAAATCATCTGTTCTCTATGTGAATATACAGTAAAGTGACCCTAAATTAGTGTACACCCATCTGTTATTAACATTTCCCCCCACTAATTCCTCTTCTGCTTCTTCTTCTGTGTTTGACACACACACACACACACTTCAGGACGATCTCCGCGAGCTCTCAGGCTCAGGGCGGAGACTTTAACCTGTTCGAGAACCAGCGCTGTCACGGCGTGCCACTGGTGACCATCAGCCGCGGGCGAGTGGCGTGTGTGAACGGTGTGTTTTCCTGCGCGCAGGGATCGGGACGCTTCTGCCCGATGCCGGCCTTCCCCGATATACTCTACAAGAAGATCATTCAGAGAGAAAAGGTGATGCGGACTCCTTTATCAACCGCTTCTCCTGCTAACACAAACATGTCGGTTATTAATCGCATCCAAAATAAAAGTTTGTGTGTGTATTTATACATCTAGAATTATTATACACAGCACACACACATATATTATGTGAACACAAACTTTTATTTAGGATGCGATTAATCGTTGCCCAGCACTAAAAATAAGTCATTAAATCTCGTTATTTCTGAATGTACAAAAAGTTTTATGATGTTTTTAAAAGCATTTTTTTCTTGGTTATACGAACATTCCATTTTTCAAACATCATGAGATCGTTACTTTTGAATGTTTTCGGAATGTTTTGAAATGTTGTTACATTTAAAAAAATATTAGAAGAATGACAAACTGTAGAGTTGCTTGCACACCGTGTCCGAAATTATCACACGTTAAAAAATAAAATACGACCTTGTGTTAAAACTAGGGCTGTGCAAAAATTAATTGCGATTAATCGCATCCAAAATAAAAGTCTGTGTTTACATAATATATTTGTGTGTGTTGTATATAATTATATAAATAAATACCTATGCATGCATGTATATATTTAAGAATTATTTGCGCTTAAATTCTGTATATATATATATATATATATATATATATAAATACATAATCTATATTATATAAATATAAATATTTTTTATATGAATAACACATTTTCTCAAATATATACATGCAAGGGTATGTATTTATATATACAAAATAATTATATACAGCACACACAAATGTATTATGTAAACACAGACTTTTATTTTGGATGCGATAAATCGCAATTAATTTTTGCACTGCCCTAGTTAAAACAATCACGCTTACACATACACACTGCCTGTCATAAACTAATAGAGTTTGGGTTTGATTTTCTGCGTTTTCCGCACACGAAACTTTCGGACTCAGTGTGCACGCCTTTACATTTCAGGAAAACACTCCATTATTTAAGACTGGATATTAATGTTACTGGAAGAAAGTTTGTTCATAACATTGAGAGAACCTTGACAGAACGTTCCATTCACTATCATAACCTGAAAGATGCGACATGAAACCGAAGTTGTGCCGGTCGTTTCTCATCTATTGTGTTGTATATCGAGTGAAACAGCACATGTGGGCGGGGCTTGATTGTGTCTGTGGGGATTTGATTGGATGGTTGTGGTGTGCTATTGGCTGATCTCATGTGAGTGACAGGTTATAGCCCCACCCACATCATCAGAGAAGAGGAGAGATGCTGCTGTTATTCTGATTCAACATCATGAACACAGTAATGATGAGCATAGTACAATATTTTCTACAGAGAAACCAAAATGTTCAGCTTTGATTTCACGGTGACTTTAACGCTATTAATATCCTCAGACTCGGAGTTTGCGCGGGGTGGACCGAGCGCCGTATTCGGGCGATGTTGCCACGGTAACCAACTCAAGCCGGAAGGAACCGGTCACTCCAGAGAGCGACGTTCCCACGCGAGCGGCCGTCAGACACACAGGAGTACGAGACCTGCACGAGTCCAGCTTCAGCCTGTCAGGTGTGTGTGTGTGTGTGTGTGTGAAATGAAACCCTTACCCAACTTCAGTTTGATCTCTGTGAGCCAGTGTCTTTATGTTTTTTTCCCTGATCTCGGGTCAGTTTCATAAAGCTGTATACATTTAGTGAAAAAAGCAACAGTTGCAGATTAACTGAGATCTCCATAAAACAAAGCTTTGGCATCACACACACACACAGCATGTTTGCATCGCATCACATATTCCTCTCAGATGTGTGCACTAATGATGTAATAACCGCTGAGGATTGTGGGATTGTCCTCCGCAGGTTCTCAAGTGGACGATCACGTTCCTCAGAGACCCTCGGCTCGGATCCTGGCTCCGCCCGGCGGACGCTCCAGCGGGATCTGGTGACGGGTCATGTGACTGAAACCTGTGGTACACACACGCGTTACACACTTCCTGAATATTTTTATATGATTATTTTCCAGAAGCCTTTAGTTAAAAATAATCCTATAAAAATTGTCCCCGCATCACATGACATCGCCAAACGAGATGATGAGGGAAAACTATTATTATTCAGTATTATAAATGATATAAATGTTGTTTATAGTTTGTACACACACATGCACTGTGAATCCCTCCACATTTAAAGCTCACACACTCATCTCACCGTCTGTGTTTATAGTGATGATGATGGTGATGCCCACAGTATATGAATACAGTGTCTGTGAAATATTTATATTTTACGTATATATTTATATAAAAATCGTTTATTGTTAGTTGTGATGGTCTTGGTTTTGTAATAACGAAATATATAAAGCGTCAGTGACTGATTTTACGTGTGAACCGTCCGTGATCCTGCTGTTGAAATCCCTGCTCACACACACTCCGCTCACAGTGAACACGGATGTGTGTCACAATCAGATTGAGATGTTGATTCTGATCAAACAGGAACTGGATTGAGTTTGAGCTGCACAGATTCGTGTGTGTGTGTGTGTGTGTGTGTGTGTGTGAAAGTTGACCCAGGGCTGATTTCCACTGGTGCTGTTTTTTTAATGCAGAATCTTTATGGCGATTCTCAATTTATTATGATTTATGTGTTTTTTACTTTTCAGAAAAAGCAGTTTGTAATTGTGTTGTTTGACAGTGAGTCCTGAAACTGGAGGCTTGTTTTCTTCTATCACACGGAGAAGTGCAAAAATAAACACAATCCCTATGAAACTGTAGCTCCGTTTATTTATTTATGTTGTATCCATTTATAAACAACACACACACACTCACTCACTCATTCACACACTTACTCATTCACATTCACTCATTCACACACACACACACACACACACACACACACACACACACACACACACACACACACACACACACACACACACACACACGAAGAACCATCAGGACATCAGTTTAATCATTTATCAGCATATAATTTACACGAAATAAAATAATTAGAAACAATTTAAAGCTATTTGATTTAGACATTATTTTTAATATTAAAACATTTGTGTTTTATGTCTACATGTTTTTACATTTAGTATATATATACATATATATTTCTTCTATTGCTCTTATTTGTAAGTCGCTCTGGATAAAAACGTCTGCTAAATGATTAAATGTAAATATAAATATATTTGTTTCTTCTATTATTTATTTACGTTTTAGTTTTTTTAAAAATGTAGATTCGAACTGCGTATGTTGTGTTGTAATGTTCCCAGGCATGGGTTTCAGCGTGTGTGTGTGTTTGTGCAGTGTGCACACTTCCGGTTGTGTCAGCCCCGTGTGCGCATGCGTATTGACGGTGCGTGTTGGTTGCGCGCTGCGTTTCCACAGACGCTGATAAGCAGAGAGACTGCGCACTGATCCACACTGCTCTCTCTCTCTCTCTCTCACACACACACACTCACCAGCGGGACAGATTTACGACAACCGTGAGTAACATTCCTGACCTTACAATAGCATGATGTGTGTATTCGGACAGTTTGAAGGACTGGACGCAGTACTTTAATACCGTGAATGAGTGTGTTATTATAGAGATGCGTCAGTCCTCGAGGCCCTTCGCACGCGCGCGACTCTAATGTGTGTTTAGTTGAGCTTTAATTCTCGTGTAATGATTATTTATGAGGTGGACCAACACAGTTTAGGGATTTGTCCCGGTTTAACGGACTGTCAGTGACGACAGAGACACGTACCGGCCGCTGACATCATCACCCAAACTACTGCGTATGAAATATTATATGATGTTTTATTGCAGAACCGAAACAGTGCGCTTATAAACAGGTTTTTGGCCATATACATCATTTTATATATGTATGTCTATGGATGTGTATATATACATACATACACACATATTTTATGCATGCATATATAAATGATGTATGTTGGCAAGTTATAGGCTTAACCTAAAACTATTTCCAGAAATGTAGTAATTTTGTTAAATATGAATTATTGTTTCGTTATTGTGCTTAAATAGGAATGCTGGTTACTTGTACTCCAGTTGTAAATTAAGTTTAAACCGTAAAGAATAAATAAATGCAAACAAACGTATATTAATAATGCAGATAATACTGAATGTTGACACAGATCCGGTGGACTAGAGATGAATGTAAGTCTGAGAACAGTGTTCATGCTGGAGTTGATCTGAATAACCCGATCCAGACTGTTCCCACGCTCAGGAGAATGCAGAATATTCATAACCAGCGGCTCAACAAACCTCACCATCCACACACACACACACACACACCTACACACACACCTCACACACGACGACACAATCCTGCAGACAGAGTTGTGTTTGAGGGACAGTCTGTGCCATAATGAACAATAACCTCATAAACACACACACACACACACACACACACACACACACTCAGTGACAATGATGTTGTTTGGGTGATTGAATGAGCGTGTGTGTGTGTGTGTGTGTGTTTTGTAAGGGTGTGTGTGTGTGTGTGTTAAAATGTGTATATATATGTATTTTTGTGTAAGGGTGTGTGTGTGTGTGTGTGTGTGTGTGTGTGTGTGTGTGTGTGTGTGTGTGTGTGTGTGTGTGTGTGTTTTCCAGAGCACCGATCAGCAGAAACCACAGCACTCAGCATTGCAGTGATCCGTTCTTTCACTCGCACTGATCAGGAACGACACACACACACACACACACACACACACACACACACACACTGTCTGTGTTTTACAGTAATACATGATAGTCGTGAAAACCTGTAAATATTATGGAGATAAATTGAAGACATCATGATTTTAAATGTACAGTCTTATAAAATTAAAATAAAACTGCACTTATCAAGAACTTTTATGGAGTTCATACATTATTTTTAGGGCTAGAAAAACCGTAAAACATTTATGAACAACCCATGAAAAAGTTTTAGAAAAATAAATAGAGAATTTATTATTTTTAAGCAAGAAATCCTTCTCTGTGAGTGCAATCTTAAATATATATATATATATATATATATATATATATTATTTTTTAATATATAAGATTCACAACTCACCTGGAACTGTTCACACACACACACACACACACACACACCACTACAGATCTCAAACGCTTTGTTCAGACATTAAACCCTGTGTGTGTGTGTGTGTGTGTGTGTGTGTGTGTGTGTGTAAACATGTTGTCAGTGAACACGAGCTCCTGTGGAACTGGTTGGTTTTGATATCTCTCGCCTGCACTAAAAAAAAAATCAGAGAAAATCTGATGAACATAATAAACACACACACAGGGTTTGATGTCTGAACAAAGCGTGTGAGTTCTGCAGTGGTGTGTGAGTGTGTGTATGTGTGAGAGAGCGGGTGTGTGTGTGTGAGTGAAGACTTTTGAATGTTCTGAACAACATTTAAAAAACGCTGCATTATGGTCTAACATCCAATAAAAGGTTTCCGAAGACCCCTCCATGAATATCCTGCTGTATAAAGTGTTTGTGCGAAAGGTTTGAGAACATTAATACAGACGTGAAGAGATTACTGCAGGAGCTTTTGCTGATTCCTCTCCAGAACGTTCCCTGTGCGCTGCTGTGCGGAGTGTGTGTTCAGTGTGTTTCTCTTTGTGTTTGTGTTTGCTTTGTAGGACACTGTTCTTTTGGGAGCAGTAACTGAGAGGAGAGCTAGTGTACTACTGTGACATCCACCTACTGACGGTGAGTGTGTGTGTGTGTGTGTGTGTGTGTGGTACGTAGCATTGCCAGGCTGTTAGTGGGTCACCTATTGTAACAGAGAGAGCATGTGATCGTGTGCTCTTGCCTGATTTAGCCTCAGTGTGTCAAAAACAGTTGAAAAAATAATAATCCTAAACAGGTTTCCTGAAAACTGCGCCATTGGTTGGACAAGTAGAGAGCCCCGCCCCCAAACTCACGCCATTGGTTGGACGAGCAATGGTTTCCCGCAAAATAATATATTTGTAACGAGATATTGATATAGATATTTGATGCTTCAGCACTTTTACCAGTTGAATGTCTACTATCATGGATCATAAACATAATAAGAGGACATCCGTATGGAATTATGGGTAAGGAGCAAAGATTTCACAAGTTTGCACGGATGTAAAATGGAATTGTCTTTTGTAAGTCTCTAAATCTGCAATTAGAAACAAATGCATGTTTTATTGGTTGATTAGTAATCAGTATTTTTAGTGAGAATGTGTGTGTTTTGGGCAGGTAATCCTCTCTGTGTCCTGTCAGTGGTTATTTACAGTCCTAAACAACTTTACAAAACACACACACACACAGTTAAAATGTGTGTGTGTGTTTCTACTATGTGCACATGCTTGAGTTTAATCTCATTACTGATGTCTAAGAACAGACACACACCTTTAACAGTAGCAGATGATGTTATTAGAGGTGTTCAAACACTCTCTGGTGATAATCAGTGTTAGTGTTACACAATCGGATTACTTTTTTCCAAGTAACTAGGAAAGTAATGCGTACAACTAAATATCTGCGCTACTTTTTCCAATAAGTAACACAAGCTACTGTGTTTTCCCGTGTGTTGACTGACAGCTCCTGTCGCCGCGTTGAGAGAGTCGCGAGTAAGTCATTAGTACGGCTTATTCATTTCAGTTTTGGTGAGAAAAGGCCTTTACATTTCCAAAAATAACACAGTAAACCCCCCAATATTATGTTCACAACATAGCTCAGATATTTAATAACATTTAAAAACTTTTATGATTAATCGCGATTGTAACTAGTGCTGTCAAATCAATGAATTGCGATTAACCGCATTTAATGTAAAGTTTGTGTGTGTGTGTGTGTGTATATGAAGAGTTCAGATGCAAAAGCCTCTAAATGCCATTTGAAATTTTCTTCTAGAATGGTCATTTTTATCAAGCTTGTATATTTAAGTTCAGTAATTTCATTTAAATGACAAATAATAGGTAATCTTCATTGCCATTTAAGTGAAATTACTGAACTTAAATATACAAGCTTGATAAAAATGATCATTTTAGAAGAAAATTTCAAATGGCACTTAGAGGCTTGCATCTGAACTCTTCATATATATATATATATATATACACGTGTGTATTTTTATATATATATATATAATACAAACAGATATATTACAAACTTGTGTTCGATGCGATTAATCGATTTGACAGCACTAATCGATTAGACAATCACATCTAACACAAAGGATTGGAAATATGTGTGTATGTGTTTGCATATATATTTATACTTACAAACTTTTATGTTAAATGTGATTAATTGATTTGACAGCACTAATTGTAATGGATTACTTTTAAAAGTAATTTTCCTCAACACTGATTAAAGCACGACAATTTCGATTAATATGATAATAATCAAGCAAAAAAATGTACTGATACACACAAAAAATGACTGTAAATTGTCTGTTGATGGTTACTTGACATTTCTTTGTAACTGTTTGTCAATTTTACTTGCAATTTCTGAGTGAAAACTGTTTCAAAGTGAATCAGTTACACGTGGACGTCACAGAAAACATGAAGGGAACGTAAAGATTATAGGAATGTTCTTCTACACTCAAACTAAAATGTATTCAATTGACGGTTATTTGCAAAGCAGCTTTACAGAAACAGCGTGAGTCCACATGACGATTTACAGTGATCTGTTATCTAAGTTATGTATTTCAGAAATGTACAAATGCAGATCACAGTTAAGCGAAAAACCTATTGATTTAAACGATGTAATATTAAAGGCAGAAACCATGAGCTCATTGGAGTAATGAACACTTTTGCGTTTATAAATGATTATGACATTTTGTATCGGGAAAACATTTCAAAGACGATGTGTAAATGATGTTTTTGTGAATGTTAGCTGCTAGCGTTCTGTAAGCTAACGGTTGTGATTTCGTCTGCTTTCTCCGTAGTTAGGGGATGGCGGTGAACGTTTACTCCACATCGATGACGATCGAGAACCTGAGCAGACATGATATGCTGGCTTGGGTCAACGACTCGCTTCACCTCAACTACACCAAGATCGAGCAGCTCTGCTCAGGTAACGTTACGCTATCAGCGCCGCGCGCTGGGTTTCCCGAGGGCCCGGGTGTGATCTTGCTAGAGCAGTTGGCGGGCATGCTTTATACACACACAAGTTTTGATTTTCCTGATATACACGTGTGGATTTTAAGGCCAAAAGTAAAAAAAAAAGTTCTTAAACATCAGAATGCAGAATGTTGCGTATGCTTATTGTTGACAAAACACAATCACATATTCCAAACGTGTCGTCTCTGGGCCCGATCATACACCCCGCGCGACGCATGTGTGTTTGCTAGTTTCAGCCCGATGCGGTTTTCATTTTCACGTCCTGCGCCGCGTTATTTAAATGGCAAATGCTTCTGCACCGGTTTGTGCGTCGGGTCTGAGAACGAGTGTGTGTTCAGACGCATTCTGAGGAACTGAAATAGACTGAGCCGTTGACGCACTGAAGAACAAAGTCAATCGCGTAATGTTGTTTTAGTTTATTGAATTATTTAATTTAAAGAGCGTGTTAGTAATGTGCGTTGTGCGTCCACAACACGCACACACTCTGTTGCTGTGTTATTATCTGTGTAAAGCTGCTCTGATCACTGTTGTATAAAGCGCTGTCTTGACTGTGGTTTGTGTTGGTGGCGTTCCTCAGGGGCGGCGTACTGTCAGTTCATGGACATGCTGTTTCCCGGCTCCATCCTGCTGAGGAAGGTGAAGTTTCAGGCCAAGCTGGAGCACGAATACATCAACAACTTCAAAGTGTTGCAGGCGGCGTTCAAGAGGATGAGCGTCGACAAGGTGAGAGCGACACTTCATTCGTCAGTACGGGTGTAACGATCCCTCACGCCACCATCCCACCCCATATTACTGCGATACTACAAAAAACATCCTGTTGGTTAAAATGCTACATTTGATGTTATATGGTGTGTGTAAATGATAGACTTGGACTTGGTGCTGAAACCCAATGAGCAACAGAGACGCCAGAATAACAATATTCATGATCATTATTTTAGACGAATGCTTGCACTCTTTCACTGCGTGCATTTATTTACAATAATGTATAGGCCACTTTTACTGTAACAACACATGTGGCATTATCAGGACACACTAATATGCATTATTATACATTATATACAGTAGTTTAATGGAGTACTGACACTAAAACTTTGTTTAAGCATTTTTATATTGCGTTATATTGTTACACACCTGATTTCAGATCATTCCGGTGGAGAAGCTCGTGAAAGGGAGGTTTCAGGACAACTTCGAGTTCGTTCAGTGGTTTAAGAAGTTATTCGACGCCAACTACGACGGGAAGGAGTACGACCCTCAGTTCGCGCGACAGGGCCAAGACATCACACCTCTTCCCAACCCAGGTGAAGTCCTTTTCCACCAATCCAAGAGCTCCACACACACACACACACACCCTCCGCACGCGTGTACCTGTGTGTGCTTCGCTCGCCTGCATTGAGTCTCTTTGTGTTCTTGGATTTCTGTTTGATTCTTTTTATTGATGCTTTTCAACAAGAGAGATAAAAAATATGATCATTAATTAATGTTTGTAAAATATGTGTGTGTGTGTGTATATATATATATATATACATTTCTTATTTTATTTATTTTATTACTTTTTATTTTATATATAATAGAAATAATAATAATAATAATAAAATGGAACAAAAAGAATATATAAACAAAGAACATATATGTGTTTGTGTGTAAATATATCAAATAATATATATATATATATATATATATATAGTATTATTTAACTTTTTTTACATATTAATTTTGTATTATTTTATGATATATTCTTTAAAAAATATATTCAGTTTTAATTTAATATATATATTCTTTATTATATACAGTAAACAAAAATAAATTATAAGAAAGAAGAAAAATACGTATGTTTAAATAAATAATAACAATAATGATAATGAGTAAGTGTAAATGCATGAAGTACAGAAACAATAATAAGGAAGAGTTAAAAAACAGTAAAAACCTTTTCACCTTCGTACACAATAACTGATAACTGTGAGGAAATGATCATCGAGTTGTTCTTGTGCTCTGTGATTTTAAGTGTGACTCTTGTGATGGATCTTGAGTTTCCATTGGCTGACGAATGACCCTTTGCTCTGTGACTGGCTGCTGTGTGAATTGGTGTGTTGTGAGTGGCTAATGACGTAGCTTTCACATATAGGACCCCAGCGGACCTCACCGACGGCCCCGAAGACGATGCCCGCCCCCCCGCGCGTCATCAGCACCGCCCCCTCGACCGGGATCCGGCGGAACATCCCGATGACACGAAACGGAGGCGGCGACGCCGAGATCGTGGAGCTCACCCAGCAGGTGGACAGCTGTGACCCAACTTACCCCCAACTTCATTTGATAACGTTTTTACAAATGCAGAAGCGCTGGACAACCATTAATCGCATCCAAAATAAATAATAGTTTAGTTACAAAACAATAATTTGTGTTTACATAATATATGCGTGTGTGCTGTGTATAATGATTTTGTATATATATATATAAATACACACATGCAGGTATATATTTAAGAAATATTTGCATGTCATTTATGTATATTTATATATATATATCTACCCATCTGCTCACTTATTTATCTATTTTTACCTTTATTATTATTATTTAAAAGGTTACTTTTATCTTTATTATGAAATATTACTTGTACTAATCCACGGGCCTTGCAATTGCCCCATGGGGATAAATAACGTTTTTTGAAATTGAAATTGAAAATACATAATTTATATTATATACAAATATAAATATTTTATATATAAATAACACATTTTTCTTAAATAATACACATGCACATGTTTGCGTTTATATACAAAATAATTATGCACAGTATACACGCATAAATTATGTAAACACAAACTTTTATTTTGGATGCAATTAACACTAATATATGAAGAGTTCAGATGCAAAAGCCTCTAAATGCCATTTGAAATTCTCTTCTAGAATGGTCATTTTTATCAAGCTTGTATATTTAAGTTCAGTAATTTCACTTAAATGGCAATTAATAGGTAATTATCATTGCCATTTAAGTGAAATCACTGAACTTAAATATACAAGCTTGATAAAAATTATCATTTTAGAAGAAAATTTCAAAAATTTGAAATTGAAATCGAAAATTTGCATGAGCCAATGAGGAGTGCAGAATGCTGCCTAATTTAAATATGTATGTATTTTCCGATGTTGTGTGCTACTTTAACACATCACGATCCATTCGATTAACCAACCAGAATTGATGAAGTACTAAAGTTTCAAAAC
Organism: Pimephales promelas; assembly: GCF_988280905.1. Lineage (NCBI taxonomy): Eukaryota > Metazoa > Chordata > Actinopteri > Cypriniformes > Leuciscidae > Pimephales > Pimephales promelas. The sequence goes on along the minus strand of NC_142792.1, from coordinate 278,973 downwards.
AGACTAGGAAAATGAGAGTTGGAGTCGTTGAGCCGTCCAGTAAGTGTGTGTGTCGTGTGTTTGCAGCTGATGGATCTGAAGTTGACGGTCAACGGTTTGGAGAAAGAACGAGATTTTTACTTCAGCAAACTCAGAGACATTGAGCTGGTGTGTCAAGAGCACGAGAGCGACACGAACCCCGTCCTCGGCAAAGTCCTGGAGGTCCTCTACGCCACAGAGGTGACGTGCATTGAAACACAGGCGCTGTTAATGCAATGCATCGTGGTCAGTCAGTGCAACTAAACATGCTAATATTGACATTCACTTAACCATGGCATGATTGTTTTACACATGACGTCAGAAACACTGCCTGCAAAATTAATGGGAAATTGATTTACATTTTATTAATAAAACATATAGAGGCACAGCTGTGAGTGTGATATTGCTCATAAATACACAAGTTTATGATTCATCATCTATGAATGAATGATTCAGAAAAATCAGTTTGAATAAGGAGAGCGATATGTTTATCACTGGTTAGAGTTACTAGTCATTGCTTGTGCTGCACTTTATCTGGAGCGTTTCGTTTTATTGGTTTATTCTTTTATTGTTTGATAAGTGAGATTTCTGATTGGAAAACAACACACAAAAGTAGCGCTTGAGAAGCCCTGGGATTTGATTTAGCAGACTCTGTATGAAGCGTAACGTTTGTTCATGTGTGTGTTGTTCTTCAGGATGGTTTTGCGCCTCCAGAAGACGACATCGACAATCAGCCACGAGATCAGGATGAATACTGACCAATCCTCCTCTTCCTCACTACTATCCCATCATTCTCTCTCTCTCTCTTTTCTCTCCCTCTTTTACACTCCAGCAGACACCGGGGCGTGGTGTGATAGGCTAATTGACTGAGTAGGGGCGTGTCTATGCTAATGAGGTGCAGTGACGCCGAAGTTTTATTGGCTGTGGGTTTTAATTGAGAGTCCAAATGACTCGAGTACTGAACCCGAAACTGAATGATGATGCAGTGACACTTTCACACACACACACACACACACTGATCTTTTGCGGTGCTGATGTAGCTGACACACACAGCCAAGGTTATTGAATAACTGTTTTTTATTTGGGCTCCAATTAGCTAATTTATTAGAGAGTTTAATGCGGATGTTTTAGTTTTTATTATATATATATATATATATATATATTATAATTTTTTTCCTTAACATTAGAAGGGTTTTTAGTTGCAATGAATTAAGTGGACAGTGTGGAAATTTGTTTCCGCCAAGGAATTAAAAAATAAATGGGTAATTGTGACTTTTTATCGCATAATTCAGACTTTATTTTATTTTTTCTTAAAGTTTGGATAAAGTCATTGAATAAAAAAAGCTATTTTTTACACAATTTTTTCTATTCATAACCTACAATTATCTGATTTTTTTGTCTCATAATTGCAAGAATAAAGTCAGAATTGCAAAATATAAAATCACTATTGTGAAAAATAGTCAGAATTTCTAAATATAATATCGCTATTGCGTGGAAAAAAGGTAGAATTACAAAATACAAACTTGCTATTGCAAAATATATATAATCCCGCTATTACGAGAAAACAGATACAGATACAAAATACTGTATAAACTCGTTGTGAGAAAAATTGCATGAAAAAATATGAATTGTGAATTATCTTGCAATTTTGAGAAATAAATATATAAAGTAATATAAACTCGCTATTGCAAAAATAAAAAGTCAGAATTGCAAAATATATAATCACTATTGCAAATAAAAGGGTCAAATTACAAAATATAAACTTGCTATAGCAGGAAAAATTCCATTAAAAAATGAAATCTGAATTGTAAGTTATTAACTTGCAATTGTGAGAAATTAATATATAAACTCACTATTGCCAAAAATTGCAACTAAAAAGTCAAATTGTGGTTTGAAAAATTGAGTGATTATCTTGCAATTGTGAGAAGTAGAGTCTGAATTTTGAGATACAAAAAGACAATTACTTTTTTTTTTTTTTTGATCCCGTGACAGAAAGCAGTTTGGCTCTAAAGCTCCTCTGAATACACACACGTGCTCCTGATCTGAGAACAGCTTCACATCAGACCAGGATCACATGTGTGACCACTACACCGAGCCTCACGTGCTTGTTTTTTACAATCGCTACGACACATTTTCTCACAAACGTAGGTCACTTCTCCAAACTCTTCCCAGCGTTCAGCTTTGGCACATTCATTTCACATTCAAAACTAGCAAATCACTCTTCCAGAACACTAGCAGAGGGTTAGCTCACTTTAACACACACACACACACTGAGTGCTCGTGTACATGTTCTTAACCAGAATAACACTGCTGTTTGTTACATAGCGCATGATGTTTACATTACATTCACATATTGATAATCTCCTGTTCTGTGTAGATAGTAATAACACACACCTAATGTTGTAATACCATCTCATTTTAGACCCGCAATACTGTGTAAATGTTGCAAATAATCCAGTTTTTCCTTATGTTTGCTTTAAATCTCACCGGATGTACACATGCCTGAGTTTTGCTGGTGTTTGAAGTGTATTCATGTAATTTGACAGATGTCGTCATTGAATGCGTTTCGTGCCAAAGCGATTAATAATCCTCAATTTATCCACATAAACAGAGTTTTCCTGATATAACTGACTGAGAAATGTGTCCTAGTGACTATAAAAAAGTGTTTGTGTGTGCGTGTGTGTTTTCTCAGTACTTGCTGATAAATGATTATAATTAGTGCAGGTGTGAGAGTTTGATTTATTTATGAACGGCATCAATACGAACAAATAACACTAAAGAAAAGCATTACTAATGTTAAACTGACTGACAACATGGAACAGAGTTTTTTAGCTGCTATATTTTAATTTAACATTTCATTCTCTGTCTTTGTTTTATTGCACAGAGGTTGATTTTGATTGACAGGACCTGTCATTAACTCTTTCACCCCTGCTGGATCCATTTGGAGTTTTACTATGTAAAATAAAAATGTGTGCAGGGAATGAAAGACACGCGTGTTCACTGCTTTATTTACACTATACTGCTGTTTTCAATAGATACACATTGATAAATGGACAAATAATAATAAAGAGCATCTGCTATAGATATGTATATGAATATGTATGTAAATATACATCTATGTTTATATATCTATAGCGTCCGCTATAAAACAATACATCATAAAATATGTATAAGTATAAGTTTTGCTGTGTAGTTTTACTTTGTTGAGGAAAAATAAAACGTAACAATTGAGCTTAATGAAGGGTTTTGATAAGATGCAGTGACCTGGAAATATTATTCGGTGTATAAAAAAACATTTCAAAAATAAAATTCGGTTATATATTGAATATATTTCAAATGAAATTCAGTGGAGATTAATTAAAACATGTTTTTTAACGTCTTTAAATAATCTTGTGAAACCGAAAAGTACCGTTTTTTTTTTCCACATAAATCTTTAAATGTTTATGGGTAAAATGACAGCAGTGTAATTCACACAGTTCACCACAGGAGGGCGATTAAACTCCATTTTAAAAAGAATATCGCAGATGTAAAATATATTTATACAAAAATTTGAAAGGTACTTGACAGATGTTTTACTGCGTCACATGGCAACCAACAATTTATTAAATATTACAAAATATTGTAACTCAAAGTTTTCCTCTGACTGCAGTCACGGCTGTAGGAATAAGTTGCAGCAGTGTAATTCACACAATTCACCACAGGAGGGCGACTGGCTAAGTTGCCTTGTTATAAAGTTTTAGTGCTTAACTTTTTGTTCAAAATGTTCAAAGGTTATATAGTGAGCGAGTACATGCATCAGTTGTCCAAATCGTGCTTTGTCTTATCCTGAATCACTGTGGTACACCTATAATAAGTGTTTATATTCGGACTATTTTATACTGGTTCTGGTCTTACCGCTGCGGAGGAGCACAGGACCTGCGTGACTCGTCATACATGTTTGGTTCAATATTAAATTATACTCTAACTTAACGTTACCTTTGGCTCGTGGAGAGAATAATATTCATTTGAACTTTTTTCATTTCACTTGAACACACACCGATTTATCTATTTCGCTGACTTAAATCTTTAAATGTTATGGGTAAAATGACAGCAGTGTAATTCACACAGTTCACCACAGGAGGGCGCCCTTTTACGACCCACAAACAACTGTGTAAGTACACAGAAATAACGGTGTACGTTTCTGCAATTATAGTGTACTTCCGTGTAAGTATAAGGGAACAATATGTTAAGTTTGGGGTAATAAGGAGGTAACAAGCAGATATACAAGCAAATTATTTAATTAGTTAAAAAATAACAGGTACCTATCCTTTTAATATATTACAGGCAAAAAATGTACGTCTGTTGTTAATAAAATGTATCACATTTCTGGCTAAATATGTTCTTGTGCAATGTTACAGGGTAATTTTGACATCTGTGGGTTGAAAATTAAACATATATATATGATGAAAATCTAATTTATTGGCTTTTCTTGCTAGATTACTTAATGTTAAATCAAAATAATTATTTTCTGTTATGATTTTAATTTATTCTGTACCTTGTGGTAATTAGTACTTACCTTATCCCATTGAATTGCAATGACACTTAAATGTCAGGGCAAATATACTGTGTAATTAAAACTTTTTTTGTTGTTGTTTTATTTTCTTGATAACAATACCGCTGTAATTACAGCGCAAATAGTGTTGTTTCGTATTGCTACATAGTAATTAGCGTTTGTTACCCCCTTGTTCTGTGTAGTTACAGGGTAAGTGTAACCATTGCGGGCTGTAAATTAAAGTGGTGCTTGTTGCCCCCTTTTTACCCCAAACTTACATATTGTTCCCTTATACCTACACGGAAGTACACTATATATTTACAGAAACGTACATCGTTATTTCAGTGTACTCACGAAGTTATTTGCAGGTTCAGGTTGTATATCTGCTTGTTACCCCTTTATTACCCCAAACTTAACATATTGTCACTTATACACTTACACGGAAGTAGGCCTACACTATAATTACAGAAACGTACACCGTAATTATTGTGTACCCAGTTGTTTGCGGGTCGTAAAATAAAGTGTTACCAAACCAATTTTCGTCTTGGTTTTAACCCTAACCCGTATTCTGGACAAATGTTGGCAAAATAGTTTTGATTTATTTTTTTAAAAAAATACTTCCCTCGATAACAAACTAAAAGTACACATGCGCAGGAGCAACGGAATCTCTTTCCCAAGGAGTCACGTGCTGCTCAGCGGCGCTTCCGATTGGTCAACTAGCTTTGTTATGCTAGCAGGTTTACTGGGATATCAAGATTATTACATTTATATTTCCAGACTGGTGGATAAGGATTTGTAATACGTATTACATGTCAGTTATGTTTAGTGTGTTTTCATGGAATAATATACTAATCAGGCCGCACTACAAGCAAATTTAGCCGCCAGCCCTATAGGAATGCTCTCAAATAAAACTTACTATTAGCAGAGAACAGTTACTTTCGCTGGGCCGGAAGTACCCAGAGTGGACGCGCTGAAACAGGAAGTAGATCCCCTCACAGCAATCAGACGTGGCATAAGAACCGTTGGTTTGATCCGATAAACACTGTTGATAATAACTTATCCTTTAATTCGTTCAGATCGAGATAATGGCCTCTGGTGTGGGGAAATGGGAAGTGGTGAAGAAGGGAAAGAAACAGAATGCCAGCAGCGGCTCCGGAGGAAAAACTCAGGACAAGAAACCAGGCAGGAAAGCCCTGAGAGAGGCCAACGTGAGCCAAAACCGTAAGAAAACACATCAATACAGCAGAAACACGCTCGGATGGTTCCTCACGGGACGCACGGCTGTCAGATCTGTTTATGATCAATACTTCGACACACCAGCTAATAAATGCCATCGTAATATACTTTAAAAATCACTTGACAGCGATCGTGGTTTTCTTTGAAGCATCTTGGAGGAAACGCTATAAGCTGACGTTAGTCACTTCAGACTATGTGTGAATGTTTGTGAGACTGGTTTGGTTTGGTCAGTAAGTGTCAGATAAACACGTTAAACTCTGAGGAGATTCAAAAGTAAATAAGCTCGTCTGAGGGAGACTGACTGACAGCGGCCCACCGACACTCATTCATCATCTGCACACACACACACACACACACACACACACTGGCTAATGCGGCACGACGACATGCACTTACATTCTCAGATCAAATGATCTTAAGGATGTTTCGATTTTTCATTTTACTCTTTTACATTTATTAAATTATTTAAAAGTATATTTGATTATGTTATTAGCATTGGTGTAACGTTTCAACATATATGCTTTGGCAACATTGTGATACAGTCATGCTAATAAAGCTCAATTTGGAAATTGAATTTTTTTTAATTGATCGTAAAATGACAGCGCGATCAGGATGTCATTATGTGTGTGTGTGTGTGTGTGTGTGTGTGTGAGAGAGAGAGTGTGTGTTATTATTATTTTGTGTTCTAAATCATTTCTATGTTATTTTGATGGGTTAGCAATACAAATACATGAATGTATTTTTTTTGTCATGCCAATAAAGCTTTCTAAATTTAATTGAGTGTGTGTGTGTGTGCGCGCGCACATGTGTGGAGTAAGAGTTGCACAATGTGTGTAACGGGGCATCAGCTCTGAGGCTATAAGGCTCCCCTCTCTCGTCTCAGCGTGTCTCTCTCTGTGTGTGTGTGTGTGTGTGCTTTCAGACGTGATGTCCGAGACCATCTTCGACGGCTTTGAGAAGATGAAGAAGCAGAATAAGGAGCAGGTTCCTCCTCCGGCCGCCGACACTCAGAAGAAGCCCAACGCTGGGAAGCAGAACAAGAAACTCCCCACCAACGGCAGCACCAAACCCACTCAATACAAGACACTGGAGGAGGCCGTCAAAGCCGTGAGTACACACACACACACACACACACACACACACACGTCTGGGTTACTACCCTTGAGGGGACTCTCCATAGACACAATGGTTTTTATACTGTACAAACTGTATATTCTGTCTCCTTACACTAACCCTACCCATCTCACACACACACACACACACACTAACCCGACCCCTAAACCTACCAAACACACAACTTTCAATTTTACATTTACAAATGAACTCATTCTGTATGATTTATACACTTGTTTCCTCAGTTTAGTTTGTGTGTGTACACACTATGTCCATGAGTGTGTGTGCATTCAGGCTGGGATAAACATGTACACACACGCACACGTGTTTAATGTCAGGGGCTTATGAAATCTCACTGTTGTGTGTGTGTGTGTGTGTGTGTGTGTCTCAGCTGGACGTGGTGGAGTTGAAGCAACAGCTGGAGAAAAGTCAAAGCCTGTTTCCGGAGAATCCCTCGGTCTGGGTGAAGGATCTCGCGGGATACCTGAACCACAAACTCCCGGCTCCGGAGTCCGACCCCACGCTCAGCAGCTACGGCCACGGTGTGTGTGTGTGTGTGTGTTATAGTCACAGGACGACCTGAAAAAATGTTGTTGTGTTTCCCATTCAAATATGACGCAGAAAAAAACAACAATGATGAATCAGAAATGTTCATGAGCTTCAGATCGGTGTGTCAGGATGAACACATGTAGACTAAAGAGGAACCAAAATCACTTCAGAATAAAAGTTTCCTGATAATTTACACACACACGCACACACACGTCATCCAAGATGTTCATGTCGGTCTTTCTTCTGTCGAAAAGAGATCAAGATCAGACTCCAGGGTTTCTCCATATAGTGTCTTCAATGGGGTCGAAGGTCAGATGTGAGTTTCAAAGTCTCGACACGATCCAGCCGAGGAATAAGAGTCTGATCTAGACAAACCAGCGACATTTACAACAAAACACACATTTATTTTAACCACTAATGCTGGTCTTGCACTTGTGACACACATTACACAATCAGGGTGAAAGGTCAAGCGTGACAGGCGGAAGAACAGACCCAGTGTTTACAGAGCGAAACACGCAACGACTGAGTCGAACGCCATTTACAAAATTAAATAAAAGGTAAAACAACGATGTCAGATGATTTTAAGTTGAAGGAGAAAATGAGTTATACGCCAACCTGATGATGTAACGTGTGTCGCATCACAGCGAGAGCAAGACCAGCATTAGTGGATATAAAGTATATAAATGTGTGTTTTGTTGTAAATGTCGCTGGTTTGTCTAGATCAGACTCTTATTCCTCGGCTGGATCGTGTCGAGACTTTGAAACTCACATCTGACCTTCGACCCGTTGCACCCCATTGACGACACTATATGGAGAAACCCTGGAGTGTGTTCTTAATTTCTTTTCGACAGAAGAAAGACCGACATGAACATCTTGGATGACATTTGTGTGTAAATTCTCAGGAGATTGTAATTCTGAAGTGAACTAATCCTTTATGTTCATGAAAGCGCTTCACGCATTGGCACAGCGAGTGACACAAGACGATTCTCACACGTTAGAAAAACCACATGACTTTGGACTAAATCGAGCGTCACCCTCTGAATGTCACAAGACTCGAGTGCTTCATCTGTCCTGCAGGAAAACTGTGTTTGCAGATCTAATCGAATGCTGTGTCTGTGTGTCTAGATTACCCATACTGCCTTGCTGGGAAGGAGCTGAAGGGAATTATTAAGAACCTGCTGGGCAAATGCTCAGACACACTGCCCGAGTTCTTCGACCACTGCGTGTTCACCATGATCCGACAGCAGGACCGACAGTCCAGTGAGTCCAGTTCATGTTGTGTTTGGTGGTCATGTGGTTCTGGCTCTTGAGTTTGCATGTGTGTTTGTCTCCCACAGTTGCTGTGTTGTGTATTAGATGTGTGAGTCAGTGTGTCTCAGTTACTCTTCTGTCATTCCAGTTCCCGTACTAGACCTCATCGATCATCAGTTTTGTACTGATTTACTGTCATACAAATAATTGTGTTTAACGATGTATATATATATTTATTTAAATTGATGGGCCAATATATAGTTGTTTTTTTTTTTGGCTTTCGAATATAAAGAATTATTGGTATCGGCCAAAATGTTCCTATCGGTGCATCCCTATTATACTTCAAAATAAACACATGAGTCATTCATAGACAATCTAGAAGGTCTCTTTAAGTTTTGTTTCAAGTCGTTCGCACATTGTCAATAGAAAAAGCAATGAATACATTAAATTCTTTCATGCAACTCCTTTGATGTTTACATTTCTCTTATCTGAATTGCAAATGTGATCAATTTAAAGGGTTGGTTCACCCAGAATTTGCATTTTTGGGTGAACTAACCCTTTAACCCGCACATTTATTGCTGTTATCTGTAATAAGTGTGTGTTTGTGCTTCGGCAGGCGAGTCTCTGCACGGCTACAGGATGTGCATTCAGGCCGTCATGCAGGACAAACCCAAAATCGCCACGCTGAACCTCGCCGACGTGAGTCACACTCCTCACACGCTGTCTTTAAACTCTACTGGCGACTGACTATCCAGATTTATCTGCATAATTCGATTTGTGGCCATTTTGAATCAACCACATTCAAAAAAAAAAAAAGATTAATTGAAAAATCGGTATCACTTTACAATAAGGTTCATTAGCTAACATTAGTAAATGCATTCACTAACATGAACTAACGATGAGCAATGCATTAGTCACAGTGTTTGTTAATCTTTGTTAATGTTAGTTAATACAAATCCAGCTGTTCATTGTGCGTTCATGTTAGTTCACAGTGCATTAACTAGCATTAACTAATACAACCTTTGATTTCAATAACGTATTAGTAAATGTTGGCATTAATATTACCTAAGATTAATAAATGCTGAAGAAGTATTGTTCATTCTTAGTACATGTTAAGTAATGAACCTTATTGTAAAGTGTTACCGAAGAATCTATTTTTTTGCCCGGCCCTAGCAACTACAAGTTGCTCTTCTGACACTGAAAGTGTGTTTATAGTTTGAGCGGTGTGTGTCGTCTCCACAGCACCTGGAGCTGCTGCGCTCACACCAGAACCGGCCCGTCACGTGCTTGACCATCATGTGGGCGCTGGGACAGGCGGGCTTCTACGACCTCGGCCAGGGCATCAGAGGTGAGCGGCGTTGGGAAATCATTGAGAAACATCTGCTGATGTGTGTGTGTGTGTGTGTGTGTGACGGCGCTCCTCCTGGGACTGAACACGGCCAGCGAGACTGAAACATGTGAACTTTATGCTGGTTTTCCTCATTGCCCTCTGAAAGGCCTCATATTCAACACGGTTTCTTTCATCAAATACTCAAACACACATAAATGACAGTGATTCGGCTCTGTCTATCGCTAGTGATCAAAATAGAGGACATCACCTTTTGAAAGTAACTTGACGCTTCAAATAAAATTTGTTTTCATTACATTGTTACACCAGTAGGGGTCAATAACTGACAATAAGGCAAGAGATTCGATCAATAATGCTGATTCTTACATTAATAAAACAAATGAAGACCTTACGAATAAGTCATTGAATCATTCATTCTAGAGATTCATTCAATAATGCAGATTCATCCATTAAAACAAATTAAGACTTTACGAGTGAGTCAGTGAATCATTCATTCTAGAGATTCGATCAATAATGCTGATTCATCCAATAAAACAAGTGAAGACTTTACAAGTGAGTCGTTCCAGCGATGCGTTCAATAATGCTGATTCATCCATTAATGAAACAAGTGAAGATTACAAGTCATTGAATCATTTATTCAAGAGATTTGTTCAAAAGCACTGATTCATCCAGTAATGAAAGTCTTTACAGGATTTAATCATTTGTTCAAACAGATTTAAAAAAAACATAATGATTCTGAGCTTACCCATAAAAGTGCAGCTCTAACGTCCAGATAATTTCATGACCTGTTTGTTGTTGTTGTTGTGTTCCTGCAGTTTGGTTGGGAATTATGCTTCCCGTTCTCGGGATGAAAGCGCTGTCTGCGTACGCCGTGGCTTATCTAGAGCGACTCCTCACGTAAGTCTTGACAAGATCTTTATGTTCAATCTGGAAGTCCTGGAGCATCTGAGCTGAAGCTCTGTTGTTGTTATCCGTGTTTCAGGCTTCATGCCAACCTGACCAAAGGATTCGGGATCATGGGGCCGAAAGAGTTCTTCCCGCTGCTGGACTTTGCTTACATGCCCAAAAACGCCCTGTCACAAAGGTAAGGCACTATACATGAGTCATTGAATCATTCAAGAGATTTGTTCAGTCATGCTGATTCTTCCAAACATGTGAAGTATTTACGAGGGAGTCATTGAATCATTCGTTCAGGAGTTTTGTTCGAACTCATCGACTCATCCAGTAATGAAACGCGTGAAGTCTTTACGAGTGAGTAAGTTTATCAATTATTCAACAGATGTTTTTTTAAAAAAAAACACAGATTCATCCAGTATTGAAACAAGTGAAGACTTTACGTGAGTCATTGAATCATTCAAGAGATTTGTTCAATCATGCTGATTCTTCCATTAATGTTACGAGTGAGTCAATGAATCATTTAAAAACAGTGTCTGTGAGTGTCTGAGGCAACGCTGAGGTGTGTGTGTGTGTGTGTGTGTGTGTGTGTGTGTGTGCTGATTCATGTGTCTCAGTCTGCAGGAGCAGTTGTGTCGGCTCTATCCGCGGCTGAAGGTTCTGGCGTTCGGAGCGAAACCCGAATCGACGCTGCACACATACTTCCCATCATTCCTGTCTCGAGCAACGCCGAACTGCCCAGATGCCATGAAGAAAGAGGTGCCGCACATCAACTGGAGCCTCATTAAATTCACTATTATTTTTCGACATTTCGTTTTATTTTTCCCCCCAAACTCTATTTTATTTTGTTCCCACATTCTGTTTCATTTTCTACAAAAAGTGTGTGTGTGTGTGTGTGTGTGTGCGTTTGTGTCTGATGATAGTTTTCTTCAGTCAATTCTGTTTTTATGACTGGATTCTGTAATTCCGACTGTTTCCTCTGAATAATGTGCTGTTATTCATGTGTGTGTGTGTGTGTGTGTGTGCGCAGCTCCTCAGAAGCCTGACCGAGTGTTTAACCGTGGACGGCCAGAGTTTGAGCGTCTGGAGGCAGTTATACACCAAACACCTTCCTCAGTCCAGGTGAGCTGCATCACGCCTCCGCTCTACTACACACACACACACACACACACACACACACACACACACACACACACACACACACACATCAGGAGCGTTGAACTGAACATCTTCTTTCTGTGTTCAGTCTGCTGTTAAATCACCTGCTGAAGTCGTGGAAAACACTTCCTCCGAAGGTAAGAGCGCACACACACACACACACACACACACAGCCGTGGTCTTGTGCTCCTCACGTCATGTGTCGCTCTTTAGTTGCAGAAAAACCTCCAGGACACCATCCAGTCCTTCAGGGTGACCAATGATGAGCTGCAGACCAGCACACCCGACGTTCACGACTGCAACTCGCTCTGCGATGTAAGACACGCACACACACACTCGCACACAGACACATAATTACAAACATTATGTGTCTCCCTAACCTACATACATACACACACACACTCTCTCTCACACACACTCACTCACTAACTCTCTTACACACACACAGACATGCACTCGCACGCTCACACACACACATATTCACACTCACACACGCATGAACACACAGAAACATTCACTGGCTAATCTGCATAATTATTATGGTGTGTAAAATGAAGCGCTTTATTTTCCGCTCTTCCTCCTGCGCGACACACACTGCTGTTGTATGTTGATGTCCCGTCGCCCTTTTACCCATCAGTCCCTGCAGCAGAAGATGAGCGGTCAGGGCTTCCCGTGGTGGCGCGTGCTGATGATGACGCTGGTGTTCGTGGCGGGCTTCATCGCGCATGACGTCAGGTCACATGGCTCGTTCACAGACTCCACCACAGCGCTGTACCTGGAGAGGTCAGGGGTCACCGCCGTATCCCAGCAGGCCTGGAGCAAAGCGGCACATTACGGCCAGCAGGGCGTCAGGTCAGAATGAGCCAGAGACGCTATTATATTTAATGTGATAATCAAGTGTTCATTGCCTCAACGAGAGCGCTGTTTCTGCATTAAACTGCTACACTCAATTAACGGTGATTTCGTCTGGGTGTCGGGTCACATGACTCACGAGTGTTGGTGTGCTTGCAGCTGGTTGGCCGAGAACACGCCGCATTATTACTCGCGTGGCGTGGAGGCCGTGGGGCCGATGCTGGAGGACGGGAAGGAGCGGGTGAAGGTGGCGTTGGCTGTCGTCGCACAGAAGAGCGCTCAGATGTTCCTGTGGCTGCAGGAGAACGGGCCACGGCTGATCCAATGGGTGAGAAGTACACACTCGCTCTTATCTATTTATCTCTTTTAGAGTTTGAACGATATTGTTGGATAAGTGAGATTGAGTGTTAGCCTTTTGAAATCCTGGAATTTGATTTAACCGTATCTGTGTGCGTTCGTTCCTCACTCAGATCCATGCAAACACCCCGGAGAGTGTGTTTCAGTTCATCGAGTACGTGAAGGAGCTTCTGCTGTTCATCCATGAGCGCGTCATCATCCCGGCGCTGCAGTATCTGTCCACCGCTCTGCAACACGCCTGGAAGAGCCTACAGGAGTCCTGCAAGTCAGTCATCAACACTGAACACACACACACACACACACACACACACACTGTTGTTGTTTCTCTCCTAGAACAGGTTCTCCTGCTCGAATGTTGATTATTCTCTATAGTTGCGGCTCCTCTCTTCCTAAATAACTCACCCAGGCCCCGCCCCTTTATAGGGGATTATCACGCTTCCGGGTTTCATGGGCGGGGTTTGTCAACTTTGTGCATGTCCACTTCCGACGCAGTTCAACAATGCCTGAGACAAAGGCTATATATGTCACTGCTCTGGTCCACTTTGTAAATCTAACCAACAACGCCAACCCTACGTAAGTTTTCATGGATTCCCGACTGAATTGAGTATAAGGAAGAAGTGGATTAAAACTCTAAAATAAAACAAGGTAGCACGTTTGTTTGCTGCCGGCACTTTAGTGAATCAGACGAATTTACCAGGGATGCCGTATAAATAAACTTAGTGTAGTCCGTCATCAGTTCGCCAGCGAGATCGTGATTCAACGGAAAAGTGGCAGTGCACAAAGATCACTGAATCCGGAAGTCCTGCGTATCAGCGTGATGATCCCCTATTCTGGTCTCATGTTAATGAGTTTTGCAATTCGATTCACGTCTATTTGTGTAGCGCTTTTCACAGCAGCTTTACAGGAAGTGCACGAGTCCATGTTCCAGTTTACAGTGCTCTGTTATCAGAGGAAACCGTCTGAGTTATGCATTTGTGACCCCTGGATCAATTTTATGCCAAAAATCAAGATATTTTGTACCACAAATAATATATAAAACATTTATTTTTGTGAGTGGATGCAGAACATAAATGCACAACTTTAAAATATTTCAATTTTTTTTTTTTGCACCCTCAGATTCCAGATTTTCAAATAGTTGCATCTCGGCCAAATATTATCATATTCGAACAAACTAAACATCAATGGAAAGCTTATTTATTCAGCGTTCATATGAAGGATACATGTATGTTGACCCTTGTGACTGGTTTTGTGGTCCAGGGTCACATTTCAGAAATGTCACAGTTAGCTGAACATGTATTGACGTAATGCGTGCCTGTGTTTTGTGTGTGTGTAGCGGCGAGGTTTCTCTGCACTGCTTGCAGAATCACGTGAGGTCGTTCACGAACAGCACCTGGGTGTACCTGCAGGACGCCACGACCGCCATCAAGAGCCGAGCGCAGGAGCTGCTGTCACGGGCGTGATGATGCACACACTTTTAAACGGACGTTTCTTCACCTCCCTATTTTTGCTTTATTTTGTCAATTTGCATGAGATTTTATATCTGTTGTGCTGACAGGTCTGTCTTTTATGCAGATGTTTTTCTTGGTGTTTATTTTACACAAAGTTGCCAATCCAGACGGAGTTGAAAGAGGCTGCTTTTGCACGCACACACACACACACAGTTGTCAATAGCTGTGTGTGTGTGTGTGTGTAGTAAACCAGTGATGGGCCTCTTGTTCGGAATGAAACATGTCTGTGGTGAAGAACAGAGACGGATCCCTAATGACTACTGCTGCTGGCTGAGCTCTTTACTTGAACACTGAATATTAATGTGAGCCCCTGTGTGATTGAACAAGTCACTGTTTCTGTGTCCACGACTGAACCTCATGTGGTAGATTGCTAATCAAACCTAAACCCTCTGCTTTTGTCCTGTTTGGGATTTGCCAGAGGTTCAGTTCTGTTGTAGATTTAACACATTATTGAAAGTTTGAATCTGGTGTGTGTCCTGTAAGATCAGCTGATTTGTTACTTTGTAAATGATTTATAAATAAATCAACCAATGCTGTTCACGTCTGCTTATTCCATCTGTTTTGTTTCGATTTTCATTGTGTTGGAGCCCAAATGCTTCTCTTTTAATGTATAAATACAACAATTTGTTAAAGAACGTATGGAAGCATCAAATAAACGTCATCACATATTTGTTGATTTATATAAACACACTGGCCGGGGACTACAGCTGGAAATTAGCTTTAGAGGCTAAAGCTGCTCTTTTCATCAAAAAGGGACTGTCCTCGTCATTATAAACTAAACATAAAGATCTCGAGAGTCGAGTAGGTCACCCGCCGTGTGTATTGTGTAACTCATATTCATAATGGATTGTATTAAAACAGTTTTCAATCCCTTCGATAGCTCAGTTGGTAGAGCGGAGGACTGTAGCGGTGATTCACTGAAATCCTTAGGTCGCTGGTTCGAATCCGGCTCGAAGGAAAGTTTTTATTTCGTTTTATTCATTTATAAAAAGGTTATTTCCAGTCCTAGTTTCAGAGCGGTCGATGTGTTTTGGTCACGATGAATAACCGCTTCACCCAACTATGTATCACTACGCAACACCATAGCAACCACTCTCCGCAACTTAAACTACATAATAGTTCCTGTAGATCACTCGAATCGAGAGTGCCTGCATTTACAGTAGATGTAGCACCAGTCCTATATTCGCAATAAAATATCCGTTTGAATGTCCGGAGATATCTTGATGCCTTTTAACAGTTTAACGGAGTTTTCCGTTCCCCGACACGCGGCTAGTCGTTTGTCAGTTGCGTCTTGCTTCGTGTTCACTCACTCACTCACTCACTCGCTCACTCACTCATAAAGACAGTCTTTGCCGCCATCTAATGGCGAAATAATGTAACTTCTGTTGCTCTTTACGGTCAGGGTGGGACTATTTTTTTCAGCGGAAGATAGCCTTTTAGTGAAAGTTGCGTTGACACATATTTTATTGATTTTAATATTTGTAATGCATGGTAACCGTTTTATAAAAGCAATAAGGTACTTGAGGCTAATGCTGTTTTGTGAATAAGCTGGCTGAAGAATATAACTTTGAAGATAAGTATTTACGAAAACGTCATTGAACATGTAACTTATTTGCTGTTCTTGTTGCATTTACACCTCTTTAGCCAGCAGATGTCCTCAGCATGCCATGTTTCGACTGAAGTTAGTGTACCGATCTAATAATCTAACAGTGAATTTAGTGAAATGAAAACAACACTAAGTCACCGCAACATAGGAAGCAAGATGTTGTCGAAACAATTAAGTGCCGGATACCACTTAATGCCTCTCACCATTTATTCAGAAGGTATGAATTGTTTTCCGAATACATTTTCTTTCTCAAAAAAGGGAGTTTGACTTGTCAAACGTACAATGCTGGACCTCGGCGATTAACTTTTCCACAATGTCGGCTGCCATTTTATATGCGCGAGCCTTTAAATTAGAGTGGATTATGATTGGCTTAAAACACTTATTTATCGTTTAACATCTGGAAAAAAATCGTTCCGAAAGTGATCCCAACGAAATCTTTTCTCTATATCGTTATCGTTATGGCTGTGTTTAGAATTCTGCTATTCTTGAATATTGAGAACAGTTTTTAGAACTAAATCTTTTGATTTAGTTTGATTTTGATTCAGTTTAGCACAATACTAATATTAATAACGGTATGAACTTTCTATAATACACAACCAACAATAACTAGTATTATACAGTATTATTTTCCGATTACACGGAAACTGGTCCGAGCTCTGAAACAGAAGGAAGTGTGACATTTAGTAGCATACTAGTATCCAGTAGTATACATAGTAGTGTTTATTTAGTGTAGTGCGCTTCGGATGAAGTACGCGGGGGATTAGCTCAGATGGTAGAGCGCTCGCTTAGCATGCGAGAGGTAGCGGGATCGATGCCCGCATCCTCCACACTTTTTCGCTTTTGTAGCGGAAATAGGCGTCCATTTTCAAACTCGACGAGCATTAAAAAAAGTTAATATATCCTAGCATCATTTTATTATGTTTTTTACACTCACTGATCTATAAAAAATATCTAATTTATATAGATCAGTGTGTTGACACGTCTTTTTCCTGTTTACTACGTCCTTGGCGTCAAACCAACCAATCGCTCCCCTCGAAGCTATCGCGTGAGCCAATCAGCTGGGTTACGTTGTATTCGCTAGCCAATCAGAAGACAGTGCGCTGCTCCTGTGAGTCAGACAGCCGATGACAAGGGGTTTGTTTGGGTTAAAGAGTCGCCTAGTGATCGCTGACGAGGAAGGAATAAACAGGTATTGTTTCTAAACACAGCGATGACAAATGCATTCTTGCATTATTTTGTGTTTAGTTTTCTATGCTGCAAGCAACAGATGTGTTTTGTTAGAAACCAGTGCTGATTTTGTTATTATTTAGCTGCAAGAAAGCTAGCGAATGCTAATCAACACTAGCCTCAGCTGATGTGCATCAGCGTTCCAGCGAAATGCAGACATTATCATATGTTTATGATTTAGTAAGCGATCAAGAATGATACAGGTTCCTATGATATATCTGAGTCACATAATGTCACCTAAACGGAGCAGTGATGGATCCAGATGCAAACCCTGTGCTATTGTTTGATTAATATATCACGGGTTACTGCCAGCAATATAATAATGGTATATGCGTACTCATAAAACATAATTTCTAATGCCATGGTATTACTGTGGTTTTGGAAAAGTATCTTATTTCTGAAACCTCTAAAGAAAATGAAACTAGAAATTGCAAAATCAAATTGCAAGATTCAGCTCAGAAGGTACATGGAGAAAGCCGAAAATGCTTTAAAATATATATTCATGTTTAAAAAGGGAATTATTATTAAAAAGTAAAGAAAGCAAAATATGCAATAAAACATATAGTGTTTATTATACAGGCTAGTGTTTATGTAATAGTCTGTGGAAATGTTGCTGGTCATTCTGTAATGTTGCTGAAATGTTACCACAGTTTTGTTTGTGTGTGAAATGTTAGAAACTCACGAAGTACATCGAGTGTCACCTGTCATCATGTCAGAGTGTGTGTGTGTGTTTGTGAGAGAGAGAGAGAGTGTGTGTGTGTGTGGGGGGTATTATATTAGTCCTGATACAGTGTTTGTCTTTCCAGCACGATCCAGCTTCTCTCCTGCAGACCGGCACGGCAGAGGAAATATAGGATTTGATGCGTCTCGCTTGAAGGTGTGTGTGTGTGTGTGTGTGTGTGTGTGTGTGTGTGTGTGTGTGTGTGTGTGTGTGCGTGAGGACCTTGGTCTTTAGGGCTTTATTCTAAATGTTGCTGCTGTGTCAGTGCTGATGTGAAGGGTCAGAGGTCAATGATGGTATTTGATGTCCTGTGTGTCAGGTTTTTCTTGTACACAGTTGTTTAGGTGTGTGTGTGTGTGTGTGTGTGTGTGTTTCTGCAGGTGTGGAGATGAAGCTGCTCGGCGCTGCTTAAACCTCCGTCTGGTCATGGAGTTCCGCTTCGGGAATGTGGTGTTCAGCTCGCGCTTCGACTCCGGGAACCTGGCGCGGGTGGAGCGGGTGGAGTCCGGCGCTGATTGTGTCCTGCCGGCCAACGCTTCAGTGCAGCCGCAGCACGACTACGAGTTCAACGTCTGGACCAAACCCGACTGCGCTGCCACTGAGTTCGAGAACGGCAACCGGTAGGAAGAAGATCAGTGATGTATTCCACTCTCATATATCTTCCAAATACAATACATATTTTATTGCATGTTCTGCATAATTTAACTATCTAAACTATGTAATATAAATAAACTATATTTTTGATTGCATTTTTAAAATGTTAAATAAACACTATATATTTTACTGCACGTTCTGCATAATTTAGATTTTTTGTTAATTTAAATAAACAATATATATTTTATTGCGTGTTTTGCATAATTAAACTGTTTTAAATGTTAAATAAACACTGTATATTTTATTTCATGTTTTGCATAATTTTAATATTTTTTTAAATGTTAAATAAACATTATATTTTTAAGTGTGTCTTCATCATCAAAGCTTCATTGATTATTGAATCCATTTTTGTTTTTGGTTTCCGTGTTCCGCTAAATGTGCTGCGAGTGACTTCCTGTCGTCGAGGGTCGTGAACGCTGTGTGTTTCCGCAGGTCGTGGTTCTACTTCAGCGTGCGAGGGATGTCACCGGGCAAACTCCTGAAGATCAACATGATGAACATGAACAAGCAGAGCAAGCTGTACTCGCAGGGCATGGCTCCGCTGGTGCGCACGCCGCCCGTGAGGACGCGCTGGGAGAGGGTTCGGGACCGGCCCACGTTTGAGGTTTCACACACACACACACACACTCGCTCGCTCAACACACTGTGTCATTTCAGGTTCCTGTCTAAAAATAATCTGCTATTTTTATCCAGTTATAAATAACTCCTGAATGCAGATAGCTCAGTGTGCGTGTGTGTGTGTGTGTGTGTGTGTACTATAAAGTGTGTATATAGTAATACAGCAGTAGTGTAAATATTACTACATATAAAGAGTGTGTGTACTCTCGATATCTTATTGCACATTTTGTGTGTGAACAAACACTATATATTTTATTGCACATTTTCATTTTTAAACATCAAATATGCACTGTATTTGATTGCAGATTTATTTTGCATTGTTTTGGTGTGTAAATGTGTAACTGTCTCTGCAGATGTCGGACAGTCAGTTCATCCTGTCGTTTGTCCACCGTCTGCTGGACGTGCGAGGCGTCACCACGTACTTCTCCTTCTGTTACCCGTTCTCCTACAGCGAGTGTCAGGACATGATGCTGCAGCTCGAGCAGAAGTTCCTGAGCGCCACACACACACACACACACACACACACGCTGGGGCCCTGCAGGTACTGCACCTCACGCATCATCACTGCACATCGCTCCACTTTTAAATGTTAAACACTATATATTCATTGCCAATTTTGCATTCTTTTCCTTTTTAAATATGAAACACTATTTATTGCACATTTGCATTATTTTCATTTTTTTGATATTAAACAATTTATATTTGAACGTACATTTCGCATTATTTTCATTTTTAAATATTAAACACTATATATTTTATTGCACATTTGCATTATTTTTAAATATTAAACGCTATATATTTTAATGCACGTTTTGCATTATTTTAATTTGTAAATATTAAACATTATATATTTTATTACACATTTGCATTTTTTTATTTTAAACACTATGTATTGTAATGCACATTTAGCATTTTTTTTTCATTTTTAGATATTAAACACTATATATTTTAATGCACTCTTTGCATCATTTTTATTTTTCAATATTAAACACTATAAATTTTATTTTACATTTGCATTTTTTAAAAATATTAAACACTATGTATTTTGTGCACATTTTGTGTTATTTTTATTTTTAAATATTAAACACTATATTTTATTGCATATTTTGTTTCCCTTTTTATACATTATTTATGCATTGATACATTTGAAACACATTTAAATGCTTTTTTTTGCTGTTATTTCCTAAACATTCTCCCTGTACCTTCTAAAGCGCCGGTCCTCTCTCTCTCTCTCTCTCTCTTTAGTCCGGCGGAGAGTGTGTACTTCCACCGCGAGCTGCTGTGCCACTCTCTGGACGGGCACCGGGTGGACCTGATCACGGTCTCGTCGTGTCACGGTTTGCTGGAGGAGCGAGAGCCTCGACTGGACAGACTCTTCCCGGACCTCAGCACGCCGAGGCCGCACTGCTTCACTGGCAAACGGGTATCACACACACTTACTCTCCTACAGGCTACTGCTAGTGCTGGGCGCTATGAGCAAACATCCAGAACAGGGAGATTTCTTGTTAAAGGGTTCGTTCACCCAAAAATGAAAACTGTGTCAGTAATAACTCGCCCTCATGTTGTTCAACCCCGTAAGACTCTCCTTCCTCTTCAGAGCCGCACACCTCCTCATTCTCTTCTCCTGTGTGTGTGTGTGTGTGTGTGTGTGTTGCAGGTGTTTTTCCTGAGCAGCCGAGTTCATCCCGGAGAGACGCCGTCTAGCTTCGTCTTCAATGGTTTCCTGAACTTCATCTTGAGTCGGGATGATCCGCGCGCCCAGATGCTCCGCAGGATGTTTGTCTTCAAGCTCATTCCCATGCTGAACCCCGACGGGGTCGTCAGGGGTCATTACAGGTCAGAGGTCATCTGTGAGCGCTTGTGGTTATTCAACATTAATGACTAGTTTGTGCTACAAACAATTAATCAATTATTGAATCAGTGGTTTAAAGGTGCAGTGTGTAATATTTAGAGGATCTGTTGACGGAAATGCAATATCATAAACATAACTGTGTGTTCAGTGGTGTATGAAGAGCTTAATGTGTTTATTAGCTTATAATGAGACGTTTCGCTCTACACACACCGCGGGTCCGCTTGGTTACAGCGACATGTTTCTACGGTGGCCCTGAGCGGACAAACGCGTTTGGTCACTGTGTTGTTGTTCATGCTAACGTCAGCGAGTAAAACACTGACACAGTGATGAACAAGTCACAATAATATTCACCGTTTTACTGAATAATTAAGTAAACATAACTTATTAATTTATCTTTGTAAAGAAACCTCATTGTTTAACTGGCTACATCACTTCCTGTCGGCCACCGTAACTTCTGTTGGGTGCAGTTCACAACCTCACCACTAGATGCGCTACACACCACACACTGCACCTTTAACTGAATGTAAATGTAAGTGTTTGCGTGTGTTTGCAGGACGGACTCCCGCGGTGTGAATCTGAACAGACAGTATGTGAACCCCAGTCCAGATCTGCACCCCTCCATCTACGGCGCCAAATCTCTCCTGCTTTACCACCACATGCACAATCGCCTCGGCAACAACACTCCCTCCGCCCTCAAAACCTCCAACCAATCAAACACCAGCTTTCCTGTGACCACGCCCACTGAGCTAGAGCGCTGTCTCAACCAGCGCAACGAGGCGGAGCGAGGAGACGGGCCAATCCCGATGCAGCTGGAGGAGAGCTGGGAGAAGGGCGGAGTCGAGAAGGAGGCGGGGCCTTGCGATGAGAACCAGTCGACGCAGAGCAGAGGCGACGCCCCTGTAGTGGCAAGTCCCGCCCCCTCTGAGCAGGTCCCGCCCCAGGAAAGCGGAGTGGCGTATTATATAGACCTGCACGGCCACGCCTCCAAGAGAGGATGCTTCATGTACGGCAACAACCTGACGGACGAGAGTCAACAGGTGTGTGTGTGTGTGTGTGTGTGTGTGTGAGAGACACGAAAACGACACATGGCAGCAGGGTGATCTTACTTTAATGTATTTTTTTGCCTAAAAGTTCTTGCCATAAAAATACAGTTACAGTTTATACAGTTATTTTAAGTGTTTTAAATTTAATTAATTATTACAAATGTTTTAAATGTAATTAATTATTTTAAATGTTTTAAATGTATTGAGTTATCTTAAGTGTTTAAATTTAGTCAGTTATTTTAAATATAATCAGTGATTGTAAGTGTTTTAAATTGAATCTGTTTTTTCAATGTTTTCAATTTATTCAGTTATTTTCGGTCTTTTAAATATAGTTCATTTTTCTGTTTCCAGGTGGAGAACATGTTGTATCCGAAGCTGATCTCACTAAACTGCGCCCATTTTGATTTCCTGGGCTGTAATTTCTCGGAGAAGAACATGTACGCCCGCGACAAACGCGACGGCCAGTCGAAAGAGGGCAGTGGACGTGTGGCCATTCACAAAACCATCGGCCTGATCCACAGGTACAGACTCGTCAAATATTAAAGGGATAGTTCACCCAAAAATGACAATTAACCCATAATTTACTCGCCCTGAAGCCATCCAAGGTGTATATGACTTTCTTCTTTCAGACCAACACTATCTGAGTTATAATAAAAAAAAATTATGGCCGTATTGAATGGCCGTATATTTTTAATATAAGTCCATAAAAGTGCATCTACTTTTATCATGAATAGATGCACTTTTATGATGGATAGATGCACTTTTATGATGGACTTTGAAAATATGGCCATTCACTGCCATTATAAAGCTTTGAAGAGCCAGGACATGTTTTATTATAACTCTGATTGTGTTCGTCTGAAAGAAGAAAGTCATACACACCTAGGATGGCTCCAGAGTGAGTAAATCATGGGCTTACTGTAAGTTTCGGGTGAACTATCCCTTTAAACTGCTGTGACGTGAGTTTGAACCAATGCATGTGTTTCCTGTCTTTAGCTACACACTGGAGTGCAACTACAACACGGGGCGTTCAGTGAACACCATCCCACCCGCCTGTCACGATAACGGAAGAGCCACGCCCCCTCCGCCCCCTGCCTTCCCGCCCAACTACACACCTGAGGTGTACGAACAGGTGGGGCGAGCGGTTGCCATAGCAGCGCTGGACATGGCGGAGTGTAACCCGTGGCCGCGGCTAGTTCTGTCTGAACACAGCAGCCTAATGAACCTGCGGGCCTCCATCCTCAAACACGTGAGGAACAGCAAGGGCTTCGTGTCCGACAACCGCAGAAACCCCAAAAACAACAGCCCACCTAAACCTGCGTAAGGGTCACTGTAGTTCACTAAAGCCTGTAGACCTTCCTCCTGAAGGATGTGTTTCAGTCTCGTTGTGTGTTTTCCCAGAAGCCTGAGCATCTCCGCCTCGGAGAACTCGCTCACTCGGACGCGCAGCATCTCGGATGTCCAGGGACCCCGGCAGACTCCGTCTCAGATCAAGAGTTCTCCCAGCTTCACCTTCGGCAGCTCGGCCTGCGCTCACGGCCCCGGCGCTCACCGGCCCCCGCACAGGAGCCTGGGGCCCGTCAGAGGTCAGATCACAGTCGCTTAGGCCTTATCTCTCGGCTGGACACAAAGCCTTGTCTGAAAGTTTCAAGAAAGAAGTCAAAAAAGTGTTGACTTATAACATATTATTAGCATGATTTAACATGTTGCTTGCATTATTGAAGACATTGCTATAGCATGTTTAGCTTGTTTTCACATGAATTAGCATGTTGCTAGCATTATTTAACACATTGGTAGCATGTTTAAGAACATTGCTAACATGAATTAGCACGTGGATAGTATGTTAAAGTATGTTGCTAACATAACATGTTGGTAGCATATTTTTATTATGATTTAACACATTGCTAACATGTTGTTTGCCTTATTTAATACATTAAAATTAACATGTTACTAGCATGTTTTACCATGGCTAGAATGCTTTGGCATGTTGTTAGCATTTTGCTAAGATGATTTAACATTTTAGCATGATTCAGCACATTGTTGATAGCGTGATTTAGCATGTTGTTAGCATGTTGCCTTGATGATTTAGCATGTTGTTAGCATGAATTAGCCAGCATGGTTTAACAAGTCATGCTAGGATATGGGTCAAGCTTTGCTAGTGAAATATTTCAAAGTCTTGTTGTGCAAAAGTCTTGACCCCCTCAATGAAAGTCAATGGGACTTTTTGTAGTTTTGATCGCCCGTTTAACGAGAAACGAACATCCGATCAGCAAGGAAACATGCAGCAACCCGAGTCAGAACAGTCTGAATGACTGACCCAAGTCTGGGGGTTGTAGCTTGAAAATGGTTATTGTTATATAATGCTGTTATTGTTAAATGTGTAAATCAAATATCTTATTCTGTGGATTTTCGGCCATTTTCCCGCTATTTTTCTGTTGTACCACCACTCTGCGCGTAACTGTGATTGTGTTGTGTCCCGCTTTAGACTGTAAAGCGCAGGAGAAGAGGCGTCCGCATCATCAGCACCAGCGGCTCACTCTCCGCTCCAGCCTCGCTCGCCCCGCTCTCTCTCCCTCCTCCTCCTCCTCCTCCTCCTCTTCCTCCGCCTCTTCGTCCCCCGGGGGTGTGGTGGGGGCCCCGGGCCCCTGCTCCATCAGCACGGCAGGTCTGTACTCGCTCCAGCCCTCCAGCCTCTCCACACGCCCCCTACAGGCCAAGCTGAGCGACTGCAGGACGGCCCCGGAGTGACGGCCCCCAGTGTGTGTGTGTGTGTGTGTGTGTGTGTGTGTGAGCGAGGTTAAAAGGTTTTATTTTGTTGAATTTTACATCTGAAGATATGAGATTTTATTTATTATTCTGACTGAATCTAGCGATATTGAGATTCTACATTCACGTTTGAGTGGAATATGAGCTCGAACTGCACTGAATATCATCATAACAGCGTATTTCACCCCAAAATTATATTAAAAAGTAGTGCTGGGAAACGATTAATCGCATAGTGTTTACCTAATATGTGTGTTTGTACAGTGTTTAATTATTTTGTATATATAAACACACACATGCATGTTTAAATTTAAAAAAAAAAGGTGTTTGTTTTTCATGTTATATTTATAAATTATATAAATTATGTGTGTGTATTTATATATATATATAAAATAATTATACACAGACAGCACACACACATATATTAGGTAAACCAGCGCTGTTTTTAAATATGCATAACCACTAGCTTTTATTTTTGCATTTTTTTCATGTCAGTTCAACCAGCATACTCTTATCTGTGTCGGTTATATAGAGACGAGTGTGTTTGCATTATTACACTCGTTTAGGCTGGAGAAAAATGTGGTTGATTGTCATGAAATATTTCTCAATTATTGTTGGGAAGGTTGAAATATGATAATGATGATGAGGAAGCTGACGGGTCACGTCTCTAATTCCCCAAACACACGCACTTTAATTCTTTCTTTCGCTGAGAGTGAATATATGAACAAAATGAGTCTGTGAATGTGTTGTATGAGTCTGTTGCAACTATGTGTGTGTGTGTGTGTGTGTGTGTGTTTTCTACTTTTTCCTACAGTTTCATCTTATTTTATTTGTTGTGTGTGTTTGTAATAATCTTGTGAGCTGTAAAGTCTGTCCAGCATCATGTGACCACTGGACTTCATCTTTAATGCCTTTATTCTGACTGTGTGTGTGTGTGTGTGTGGACTGATATCCCACAGTCGTTCTCTGCCGGTTCAGAACACTCATTCACCATGTCCGCAGAACCGTGTGTGTGAACTAACCGAAACGACGCTCACGTCTCGTCTCTGCTGTGATGATGTCACGTGACGTCACTTCCTGTTCCTGTTCTCTCCACATCTGACTTCATTTCTTTTTCTCATGGTTCCTCTCATCCGTCTCTGAATGTGTAGCACAGAAGCGGTGCAATAACCTGTGACCCGCGTGGTTTATTAAGTGTATCCTGTATCGTTGTGCTCCGTGAGCTGATCGAGCGCTTCATCTTTCCTCTAATAAACGTCTTCTGTTTAAACTGCTTCTGTGACCTTTGGCCTTTCTTTATCATTCCTTCTCACGTCAACTTTTGCAAAACTAAATTGTCAAGTCACTGTAGCTCACGTGAGCAGTTTCTATGGTTACCAGCACATTCCACTGTTACCATGGTTACTGTGAATGTTTTTTTTTTTTTTTTTTTTTACGAGGTAACCCTTATCTGTTTTGTTGCCTAGGCAACAGCTGCCCTGAGTTCCGCCCAGCCGGCCAGACTAATGAGATGCGTGGTGGGCGGTGCAAGACTGGCCGATCAGGCCCCGCCCTCTCTCAGGCGTCCTATCAGAGGACGGCGTTCACGGCACAGGTAGAGACACACTTACTGGAGCTGTTCATGAACACTGATGGATTATGGGTTGAAAAACTGTTGGGACTGTTTTCTAGGAACCGTTGCGGGAATCTCTGGACATCCTGACGTCTATAGAGTACAGCAGGTGAACATCGTCATCTCACACTTACTGTGCTGAAAACGTGTGTGTGTGTGTGTGTGTGTGTGTATGTATGAATGTATAATTGTATGTATGTACATTATGATTTGATTGATGACAATATATCCATAAATGTATACCTCATCTCTCTCACACACCTATATCCATTTCATATAGTTAACATTCAAACAATTACTTCAAATATCCTACTTCCTCACACACTTAGAAGAGCGGCTGAAGTGTGTGTTGTGGTTTCAGGTGTGAGCTGCAGCCTCGGCCCAGCCGTATCCCGGTGCGGAAGGCGGTTCGTTCCGCTGTCGTCCCGCTCACGGGCCTCGACACACACAACATGAGCGTGTGGAAACTGATCAAACCCGACGTCAACAAACACCCGGCGGGTCAGAGCCATGATAACTAACCCTATAAAGACTAATGCATCATCTTTAATAAGCCTGTAAATGATGAACGTTTTACCACGTAAAAGTACAAACGTCCACATTCAGCTGGTGTCCGTCTGCAGCCAAATCTTTACTGATATTTAGAAGAATAACTTTGGTATTGTTAGTAATATTTCAAGTGGACTGAAGCGGCTGAGGTTGACTTGATTATCCAGACATCATTTTGTAGAAAAGGGAGTATTTGTTCATCTCTCAGTCGTCAGTGTGTTGCAGTGCATCAAACGTTTTAAAACTTCAGCGATTTGAGCATTTAAATATAATACTATACCGTTAAAAAGATTTACAAGCATAAATGTTTCACATTAACATCCGCATCTGCATAAAGTTGCATAGTTTCCGGCCTCTGGATAAAACTGATGCATCCAATATGATACAAAACAACGTCTGGAGTTTATATAAACTTCCATTTCTATTATAATATCGACTTTTCTGACTGTTATTCCACCAGTGATTAGAGCATTAATGGATCCATCTAACTCTGAATCTGCTGTGTTTAGGAGTGTCTGGGAAAGACGGGTCATCGCGTCTGGCCACCAAATCTCTGCTGAAGAGCTCGGGAGACACTTGAGATAAACAGGTAACACACCATACACACAGGTTTACTAAGTCTTGATGATGTCGTTTCTCTACTAGAACAGGTTTTCCTGCTTGAATGTTGATTATTCTCCTCATATTCTCCATTGTTGCGGCTCCTCTCTTCCCAGTCTGTCAGTAATGCTCTGTTTACTTCCTGTCTCTATGAAGCCCCTCCTCCTGAAAGCACACGGAGCTCTGATTGGTCATTCCCGTGTGCATGAACACTAACTCTTAAAGCCTTTGATCTCAACAGATGTTTGCCTTGAGGATCTCCACAGGATGATCTACAGAAGCTCCTCATGTTTGATACTGACTGAAATGTGGTGCTTTCCCAGCATTCAGCTGTTTTAACCGTCCACAAACACTAAAACAGCACCACGCTGCACATGTGTTGTTTCTAAGGAAACCCTTTTAAGTGTGTGTGCCTTTGTTTTGTAATTGAATTATGATGTGGCAATTTTATTGTGTTGCTCATTACAGTTGAGAAACCTGATGAAGCTCCGTGTGAAATACTGAGAATTAAATGCACTTCTTTGTGAACTCTAGAAAGCAATAAATATAAAATGTGTATTTACCAAAGAAATGCAGATGTTGTCATTCACATTAAGAAAAACACACACAGATCCTCTCGCACTTTGACCATTTATTCCCATGATTTCCATACAAAACGCAGATTTACAGGCTGGATCCTCCTCCGGTTCTCCTCCTCCGCCGAGGCCTTTCACATCCTGCAAGAGCAAGCGTCAGTTTCCCATCGCACATGATCAGGTGTGTGTGTGTGTGTGTGTGTGTGCTCACCTCTCAGTCTCACTCCAGTTTCTTCGGGTTGTTCACAGCCACATAGTGATACAGAACCACCAGCAGGAATAGCGAAACGCCCAGCATGTTGGCGAATATGGCCAGCTGTACGTCAGTCACCATCACGCTGCAAAACACACGCGTTACTGAGACCGGCCTTACATTGCACACCACTGTGCTCTTCTATGCTAATACCGTCACTACAGCATCTGTGTACAAGCATATTTATTTTAAGGTAAAGCACAATATAGTGCATTAGTGTTTTTTTCCTATTAATTTCAACTAAAAAAATAAATAAATAAATCAGCTACGAGGTGAAGCATAGCCCCAAAATCTTTTATTTGAAGCAAAAAAATATTTGAAAATCCAGACTTTTTCAGGGAAAGAACTACAATCCCATGAAGCATCGCGAACAACAATCGAATTAGAAACGATGTTGAAAATATGAAACTACAGTTGATTACTGTATATTAACCATATATTTTACAAGTATCGGAAAATATAAATACAAATAGTTAGGTATTTTCAGAGCGTAAGGAGATTCAAATGCGTTATGGGAGTGGGCGGGGCTAATTTGGAGTGTGTTGCTTATTTCCGACTCTCTGATTGGTGTGATTTTCGATACGAGCATCATAGGTAATGTAGTTTTTTTCCAAAGGGAATTCAGTTAGATACGATTATTAAAAATAAGCTGAAATAATGCGGGCTGACGGCTTTAGCAGAAGCAAATGCCATCGATTAACAAAAACGAATGGAGTTTTAAACTACTTGACTGCTAAACACTATTATAACTATAAAGGAAAAAAATATATAAAATAAAAACAATTGCAACCGCATGTACGTTATAGTGCAATTCAGATGAAATAGCACATAGTGGTTTATAATGATGATTAAATGGTGATTAAAAGACATCGCATGATTATTTTATTCTGAAGCAACACACAACATCATATTATGATCAAACGACATGTGAATCATCAAAGATCAAAACTGCTGCTCGTGTAACTTAATTGATGCTTTAACAATTTATAGTTCAATGTACTTTATTACTCACATTTATTGTGTTTTCTGTATGATGTTTATGATGAATCAATCTGCCGCAGCTCGAGAGTTCCTGCGCTGCTGAATTCCGGGATTGAGACACGTCACGCACATACGGGTCTCTGAAGACGTCACATCCTGAATAAATCACTGATAATTTAATTATTATTTTTTTTTTATCTCTCTTTTTTTAATAGTTATCAATTTAATTAAGGAATGAATGTTTGTGTGTTTTAAATAAAAAATAAACAAAGTTAAATAATTGTACATTTTAAAATAACATTGAGCGAGTGTTCAGAGTGTTTCTCCTCCTGACCGTTAGAGGCGCTGACGGGATTCCAGACGCTCGAGTCGGCGCGAGTTCAAATATTCAAACTGGAGGCTTTGGGCTTTACACAACAAAAAAAACTCCAAAACAACAGATTAAACATATAAACATCACTCCTTCATACATCAAGATACATATAACATATGTAAGTAACAATTGCTCCTTATAAAGTTTAGCGCTGGGATGTCAGAGTTGACATTATATTGTGGGTTGGTCATCTGAATAGTGGATACTTGTACTTTAATATGTTGGATTGATAGGATAAGGATATAGATGACATATTGTATGTGTGTATAGGCAAGGCAATTTTATTTATATAGCACATTTCATACACTATGGTAATTCAAAGTACTTTACACAGAAACGAATTAAAATAATATAAAAAATTAAAGCAAGGAAAGTTAAAACAGTTTATACCTAAAAGTGATATAAAGATGATACAT
Source organism: Pimephales promelas (assembly GCF_988280905.1). Taxonomy (NCBI): domain Eukaryota; kingdom Metazoa; phylum Chordata; class Actinopteri; order Cypriniformes; family Leuciscidae; genus Pimephales; species Pimephales promelas. Next base: position 248,318 of record NC_142792.1, on the reverse strand, counting down.
AGATGAACCTCTCATCTGGCAAAAGGTCAGTCAGTGTATCATATTTTTCACAACTCCCAGTTTCACTCTTGAGATTTTCCCATGATGATTACACTGTCTGTGGTGTTCCTTATACACACATACACTAACATATATTAAACAACACACACACACACACACACATATATATATATATATATATATATATATATATATATATTTACGTTTATGCATTTGGTAGACACTTTTATCCAAAGCGGCTTACATTGCATTCCAAGCTACACATTTCCATTGCTATCACTTCTTGCTTTCCCTGGGAATCGAACCCATGACCTTGGTGTTGCAAGCACCAGCGCTCTACTGTTCGGGCTTCAGGAAAGCTTGTATTCATCGAAAAATTCAAAGAAATATTCCTTGTATGTTACGAGTGTGTTTGTGTCCTCTGAAGGTCATGGGTGTTTCTGAGCTCTGGTCGATTCTGGAGCCGGTCCGGCAGTGTGTCCCGCTCTACAGTCTGTCCGGGAAAACCCTCGCCGTGGATCTCAGCCTGTGGGTCTGTGAGGCCCAGCATGTGCAGGGCATGATGGGTAAAGTCACAAAGCCGTATCTCAGGTGAGTCTGAAATGGCTGCACAATTAAACGCACTGAAACCGCACGCATCGGTTTAAAGGTGCAGTGTGTAATATTTAGAGGATCTGTTGACGGAAATGTAATATCATAAACAACTGTGTGTTCAGTGGCGTATGAAGAGCTTAATGTGTTTATTAATGTTGTTCATGATCAGAAGCTGCTAACGTCAGCGAGTAAAACACTGACACAGTGATGAACAAGTCACAATAATATTCACCGTTTTACTGAATAATTAAGTAAACATAACTTATTAATTTATCTTTGTAAAGAAACCTCATTGTTTAACTGGCTACATCACTTCCTGTCGGCCACCGTAACTTCTGTTGGGTGCAGTTCACAACCTCACCACTAGATGTGCTACACACCACACACTGCGCCTTTAAAGAGCGATTTGAGAGTGTCTCATGGCATGATGACGTGTGTGTCGTACAGGAATCTGTTCTTCCGCGTGTTGTCGCTCACTCTGATGGGTGTGAAGCTGGTGTTTGTGATGGAAGGAGAAGCTCCCCGAATCAAAGCCGACACCATGAGCAAACGCAGCGAGATGAGATTCGGCGGCCTGAAGCCCAGGAACGCCACCAAACCAGCCGCTAAAAACACCAGCAGAGGCCGCTTCAAGGCCGTTCTCAGAGAGGTGTGTGTGTGTGTGTGTGCGCTTACTCAGATGATTAGTGTGTGTAGTAGAGCTGTTTGTGAGTGTAAAAGCTTATTGTCTCCTAAAAGATCTGATCTGCTGAAACGAGTCAGTAACTCCAGTCTCACATGTAGCTAATTAGCATAATCCCACCTCTGGTCCTGATTGGCTGAGCAGAAAACAAAGACCAAGATTGTCCATAAGAATTAAACTCATTAAATAAACCATTGAACATCTTAGATAATCATATTTCTCACTTTTCTCTAAGAATTGCATTGATTTAATATGTTCTCGGATCAAGACTGAGATCATATTCTGTTTATGTTTTTAAGGATATTTATTTATTTGATAGATAATATATACACATATATTATCTGGAGAATTAAAGTCGAATTACAAATAAGTTCAAATGATCAGTGTTTTATCATGAATTCCCCTGTTTTTTCCATTCAAACTTGAATGATTTTAGTTTTTATTTTGTTAATAAGTTAACACACTAATCCCCCATGATGCCCCAGTGTGCGCAGCTGCTGGACTGCCTGGGTGTGCCGTGGGTGACGGCGGCGGGCGAGGCGGAGGCCATGTGTGCGTTCCTGGACTCGCAGGGCGCGGTGGACGGCTGCATCACCAACGACGGCGACGCCTTTCTGTACGGCGCGCGCACCGTCTACAGGAACTTCAACATGAGCACTAAGGTTCAGTCTCTGGACACACTCTCGTCTCGTGTGTTTAACAGTGTTGTGTGTGACTCGTTACAAGTCACTGGAGTTACGTAATCAGATTACTTTCTCAATTTACATCAAAATATCTTAGTTACTTATTCACATTTATTGACTGACGCCTCTGTCCCCATGGAGAGGGAAATAAAGTGTGTGTGTGAGAGTGAACCAACACACACACACACACTCAGAGTCAAATGTTTCTCTGCTCTTCTGCAGGCCGTGTGTGTGTGTGTGTGTGTGTGTGTGTGTGTTGGTAAAAATAACTAAATGAATATCTTTTCTCCAACATGAGTAAAACTGGACTGTGGCGCTGTTCTCCTCTAGACTCAAACTCTGCTGCATTATTGTCCTGTGATGTCCGGTGTGTGTGTGTGTGTGACGGATGCTCTGGTCCCGCAGGATCCACAGGTCGACTGCTATCAGATGTCCAGCGTCCGGGACGAGCTCGGCCTGTGCAGACACACACTCGTGGGGATCGCCGTTCTCCTCGGCTGCGATTACATCCCGAAGGTACAAACGGCAGAGCCAGCGAATCAACACTCCCGTCAAGTGCTGATCTCTGAGTGTGTGTGTGTGTGTGCAGGGCGTCGCTGGAGTCGGCAGAGAACACACACTGAAGCTGATTCACAGTCTGAAAGGACAAACTCTTCTCCAGAAGTATGAAACCATCAAACCTGGTGTACTCACATAACTGAAAGACATTATTCACAAAAACCGTGTGTGTGTGTGTGTGTGTGTGTGTGTGTGTGTGTGTGTGTGTGTGTGTGTGTGTTGGCTCAATGTTGAGTGTGTTTCTCTGCTCTTCTGCAGGCTGGATGAGTGGCGCTCACACAGAGATGAAAGGTCAGAGGTCGCAGTGAAGAAGGTCACACACTGCCTGGTCTGTCGACACCCTGGTTAGTATCGTGTGTGTGTGTGTGTGTGTGTGGTTAGTTTCGTCAGACGTGCCTTGATGTGAGTTTGCTGTTGTCGTCCAGGCTCTGCTAAAGCGCACGAGCGCAGCGGGTGTGTGTGTTGTGGGAGCGAGCGCTTCTGTTCGCCGCAGGACTACGACTCCCAGTGTCCCTGTGAGTGGCATCGCACTGAACACACACGCCAGGCCTCCGCGCTCGAAGCCAGCATCAGAAAGTGAGTGTGTGTGTGTGTGTGTACTAATTACACACTCTTTTCCTGAGTAAAGTGTGTATATTCTCTGTGTGTAGGAAGACGCTGGCGTGTGAGCAGTTCCCGTTTACAGAAGTGAGTCCTGTGGTGTGTTATGATGATGAGTGTATTATTATTATTATTATTATTATTATGGTCTGCTCTTGTTCATGTCTTCAGTGTCACATGATCCTGGTTTGGTGTTTTCAG